>NC_041382.1:181826735-181845664 GCF_002162155.2 Triticum dicoccoides | reverse complement strand
CAAGCAAAAATATTGCATGACTCTTTGTCATATTTTTACTACAGAAAATCATTTCTCTTCTGACCCAAAAATGCACTTTGTACAGCAGGTGTATTTTTCCTTGATCCTTTGGCCCTGGTTTTTCTTGAGCCTCTTTACCCTCCTAAGGAACCCTTAACCCCAGGAGATCAGCCCTAATGGCCATCTAGAAGCTATCCAAAAGTAGCGGCCAAGTTTCTGGCCAGAAACTTGCCAAGAAGGTTGAGTCACCTCTGGTCGGCCTGTCATTGAGTCCTCAGCCTCCCTGGACCTATCACTGCATGTACTATAGCCCACACAAGGTTTGGCCGCACGTGTGCGTCATTTTGATCATGCCAGGGCGGTGACCATGTCCTCAGCCTCTGTTCGGCGTGTGCTCGAGCCAGAGCTCGCCAACGACTGCTGCGCCGCGCCACCATCCCCGACTCATCACCCTTGACCTCTCCCTGGTGCTCGCCGACGCCGGAGACGCCGTAGTGAGCATGGGCACATCGCGGCCAAAAGACATAGTGCGCTCGTGCCCTTGTCCGCTTCTTCCTTGCTTCATGTGCTCGTCTGCGAGCGTGGACAGCCTCCGCCTGGGCACTGAGCCCTTGCCCCCCCGCACTGGAGCCATTCGTCACTGTTCGCCGGCTTCTAGAGAGCTCCGACGGCGCCACGTACCCCCTCTTGCTCCAGCTATATATAGAGCCACTCCCTCCGCTTCGAAGTCACACACCGCACCACACAACCACCATGACTACGTAGAAGAGCCGTAACCCGGTCGGGCAGGCCTCTGGCCGTCGACCTCGACCAGAGATCACCGGCGATCCCTGCAGCCCAACCACCCTCTCGAGAGCCCCTCGAGCTCAATCAACCTCTCAGGCGCGTCGTTGGGGATCCACTGGTGTCGCCTGGAAGTAGTTGAGCCCCTGGAGTTGCCCCTCGTCGTCGCCTTCTTCCTCTCTGGCAAGCCCCGTCCGCCACCGCCGCTTGCGAGCTTGGTTGCGAGCAACTCCGGCCATCCCCCGGTAAGCCATGGGTACGGGCAGGTGTGCCGTGACCCCTCTCCACTTCTATCCCTCTGGTTTTGCCCAAGACCGACTCATCACCGACGTAAGCTCCGGCGGAGCACTGCCGCGCTCTGTTTCCTCTCCCCCCTCTCTCTCCTGACTGGTGGGGCCCGGTGTCAGCCTCTCCACTCGCACCCGAAGTGGTACGAGTGGAGGCGTATTCTATCTTTACGCCATCAACGTTACCCCCCCAGATTTTCTGATTTATTCAAATTAATTCAAATATTTGACCCCAACTTTGACCAGTGATAACTCCTAGCCCATAAGTCCAAATGAGTTGATTCTTTTTGCATTGTGTTTGTTTCAGAAAGCTCTAGCAGCACACAAAAATGTGGAATTTTCCTTGCTGTCTAGAATTTCTGGTGATTTTCATATTGGTTTTTGATATTTTGTTTTGTAGTTTTTAATTATTTTCAGAAGGAGGGACTTGCCTTGAAGATAACCAGGAGGAGTGTGACCCTCCTCTGCACTAAGGCAAGCCACACCAGCATTTGGGTGGTGTCATTTCAATATCTATGATTTTTCTACTTAAATATGAGTTCTTATATGCACTTAAAAATTTGTTAAATAAATATGGTTGCTTGCTAGTTACTTTGTGCTTGAAATGTTTGTTTAAGTTACTGGTTGAATGCATGGACTAGTTGGGTCTAGTAGAATAAAATTTTGCCTTAGTTATATTGCTATGATAAATATTGATAGTTCATTTTGTTAAGTGATATTTTCATATAAGTTATGAGTTAATCAAAATATTGCATGATAATAAAAATGAGGTAGAACCAGTAAAGTTTAATCATGAGTAGTGCAAGAAAGTTATGTTGGTAAGTTTGATCCGTACATGGGAGTTGCATGCTTTGCATGTCGATTAGTTGCATGATCATGGCATCGTATGACTTGGTAGATAAATTTTTATTTTCAAGTTAAACTTTTTAATAGTCCAACTTGAATATAATGTTGATCAAGTCATGGTGCCACTGAATTGGGTTTTTCTCAGTGCGACCACATTTACCTTGTGGGGGGTCTTGATTCGGTCCTTTGTTGTGCCTCTCGCCGGTGCCTCCAACGAGGGAAGGTTATGGGCGTGCAATACCCTGGCCTGGTAAGCAGACGTAACCTTGTGTGCCCTTTTGTTTTTATGGTACCTTGTCCCTGTTTGGGACCATTTTGCCACGACGGTGGCCGTTGGTGCCTTTGGTAGGCACGGGGCCACCCATGACTTAGCCTTGGGAGGTAGTTGGTCTGCGTGGACGGGAGAGTGTCATGGCAAAGGGAGGGTTTCGTCCGAACGCTGTTGGTCCACCCGAATGGGAATGCGAGGCCATGGGTTCTGTGGTGTGGGTAAAGTGCGCTACCTCTGCAGAATTTATTCAACCTATCGACAGTCGCGTCCTCGGTTATGGGCACAACCAGGGAGCAAGTCACACCATGGGTCAACTTTTATAATTAATCTTGCACACTAAATAACTGTTGTTGGCACTGACTTCATGAAGATACTGGAGATCATGAGCTGATCATGAGTGATTAGTTTCAGTTGTGATCCGTGTACGATCACAGGTTTGTTACGAGGTAACCCTTCGGGTAAGCGAGTCTGTGGGACTCAGTGCACATGTCGGTTTCACCGCATTAGTAGCATTTCTTGCATTACATTAACCTGAATAATTGTCATGATATTGTTTGTCATTGTGCTTATGTTTGTTGTGAGCTTGCAAGTACATTCAATGTACTGACCTGGCGTGTCATGCCAGCTTTCAGGCAAGTCGTCTCACATTGGAGAGCTTCCCGCATCTAGGCTGTGTCCACGTCGGTGTCCCTGTGCTATGGAGTTCCACTTCGTCGTTCTTCCGCCGTCGTGTAGTTCGTATGATCGAGGCCCCTTCTTGTTCACTAAATAATGTACATATTGTTCAGCCGCACCGTATGTGCCAGTTGGCCTCTTATCTCGATGTAATATCAGGCCTGTGTAATCCGCTAGCATCAATAAAGCGGTTGTTTCTATACCATGTTGTTGTGTGTTGCTAGAAGACTTGATCTCTGGGCTGGCAATGCATGGTAAACCGGTTGCTTTGAGCCGGGGTGCGACATGTTGTGAACTCATTCTTTATTTATACTGGTGTAATATCTATTGTATTACAACTTTTCCATGGTTCATACCCCCGATACTACTCATAGATTCATCAAAATAAGCAAACAACACATAGAAAACATAATCTGACAAAAACAGAACAGTCTGTAGTAATCTGTAACTCTCGAATACTTCTGTAACTCCAAAAATTCTGAAAATTTAGGAAAACCTGGGAAATTGGTTTATTAATCTTATTAAGAAAGAATCAGTATTTTATCACGCTTTTGTTAAAAATGAGAATTGTTTTCCTTAGCGTAAAATTTCTGTTTTTCAGCAAGATCAAATCAACTATCACTGTAAGCCATCCTAAAGGCCTTACTTGGCACAAACACCAATTAAAACACAAAACCACATCTAGCCAGAGGCTAGATGAATTATTTATTTCAAAACAGGACCTAAAAAGTAAGAACAAAAATAAAATTGGGTTGCCTCCCAACAAGCACTATTGTTTAACGCCCTTAACTAGGCAAAAAGCACAAATAGATCTAGGTATAATCGTAGTAATGATAAGGCAAATCTTGAAAACTCATCTCATACTCCCTTCGTTCAGTAGCAAATTTTCGTTGTGGTAAGAAAAAGTAATCAAAAGGGCTAAATTTAATTGGATAAGGATCCCCCAGATCAAGCTCGGGAGGAATTGGTTCCTCCTTCGGCCCCTCATATTGTATGACCAACTCATCATTGTAAGCGTTCTTTTGGCAAAAAGTCATGAGCTTGTGTCCAAGAGAGAAACCCAATCTGTTATTTTGTATAGAAAAATTATCATTAAGTTCAGAAATCTTATCAACTAAAACATCGATACGGACCCTCTTTCTTAAATTTTCATTATAAGCAACATGATCTAGAAATCGTAAACGCATTAGGTCCTCTTAGTTAAAGAGAATTCCCTCTATGGGAGGATGACCACCATCCACTTTCTAATGCGCGAAAATTTCACTAGCTTCTTTCATAATAAATCTAAACTCATGGGCTAGGAATATAGTGGCGGCGCGCTTAACCGAAGAATGCTCAATATTAGAAAACTCTAGAAAAATCCTTTGTATGGATGGATGCATATGAACAAATTGTGTTTCAAGTTCAACCACGAGCAAAGATATAGCATCTGCAAGACTATTAGTTTTATGGAGAAAAGATACACCCAAAGTTGGAAGCACACCGACACAAGTAAAGAAATCTTGAATAACCCCTTTTCTAATAATATTGCCGCTACCTATGCGAAGTTTTGTGTGTGTAGAATAGTAGATTCTTCATAAGGATTACTATTAGCAAAAGCATCAAAGTTTACCCCATCATTGCTACTATCCTTTTCAGCGATAACCTCCCCAATTTTAGACATGGTAGCAACAAACCAAACTAGCAAATGGGCAACCAAAAATCAAACGAAGAAGACAAACAGAAGAGGGGCGAAGAAAAGGAAAATATTTTCAAAAATCGTTTTAGAAGTGGGGGAAAGGAAAACAAGAGGCAAATGGCGAATAATGTAATGCAAGAGATGAGAGTTTATGATGGGTACTTGGTATATCTTGACTTGGCGTAGATCTCCCCAGCAACGGCGCCAGAAATTGGCAAGTTTACGGGAGATTAGTCTTGACTTGGCGTAAATCTCCCCGGCAACGGCGCCAGAAATTCTTCCTGCTACTTCTTGAGCTTGCGTTGGTTTTTCCTTTGAATAGGAAAGGGTGATGCAGCAAAGTAGAGATAAGTATTTCCCTCAGTTAGAGAACCAAGGTATCAATAAAGTAGGAGACAATGCACAAATCATGTAATACCTGCACAAACAATCAAAAAACTTGCACCCAACACTTTAAAGGGGTTGTCAATCCCTTCACGGTTACTTGCAAAACTGAGATCTAATAGAGATAGATGAAACTAAACAAACGATAAAGTAAATATTTTTGGTATTTTTGGTTGATAGATCGGAAAGTAAACGATTGCAAAATAGTAGACCGGAAACTTATATGATGGAAAATAGACCCGAGGGCCATAGGTTTCACTAGAGGCTTCTCTCACGATAGCAAATAATACGGTGGGTGAACAAATTACTGTCGAGCAATGGATAGAAAAGCGCAAATGTATGAAGATTTCTAAGGCAATGATATGAAATATAGGCATCACGTCCATGTCAAGTAGACAGAAACGATTCTTCATCTACTAATATTACTCCACACATCGACCGACTCCTACCTGCATCTAGAGTATTAAGTTCATGAAGAACAGAGTAACGCATTAAGTAAGATGACATGATGTAGAGGAATTAACTCAAGCAATATGATGAAAACCCCATCTTTTTATCCTCGATGGCAACAATACAATACGTGCCTTGCTGCCCCTACTGTCACTGGGAAAGGACACCGCAAGATTGAACCGAAAGCTAAGCACTTCTCCCACTTCAAGAAAAACCAATCTAGTAGGCCAAACTAAACTGATAATTCGAAGAGAATTACAAAGATATCATATCATGCATATATGAATTCGGAGAAGATTCAAATAATATTCATAGATAAGCTGATCATAAATCCACAATACATCGGATCTTGACAAACACACCGCAAAAGAATATTAAATCAGATAGATCTCCAAGAACATCGATGGGAACATGGTATTTTGATTATCAAAGAGAGAAAAGAAGCCATCTAGCTACTAGCTATGGAACCGTAGGTCTGTGGTAAACTATTCACGCTTCATCGGAAGGGCAATAGAGTTGATGTAGAAGCCCTCTGTGACCGAATCCCCGTTCGGCAGGATGCCGGAAAAGGCCCCTAGATGGGATCTCACGGGTACAGAAAGTTGCGGCGGTGGAAAAGTGTTTTCGTGGATGCTTCTGGTGGTTTGGGAATATATGTGAATATATAGGTGAAAGAGTTAGGTCAGGGGAGTCACGGGGGGCCCACAAGGCAGGGGTGTTGGGGAATGTAGTAATTTCAAAATTTTCCTACGCACACGCAAGATCAAGGTGATGCATAGCAACGAGAGGGGAGAGTGTTGTCTGCGTACCCTTATAGACCGACAGCGGAAGCGTTAGCACAACGCGGTTGATGTAGTCGTACGTCTTCACGGCCCGACCGATCAAGCACCGAAACTACGGCACCTCCGAGTTCTAGCACACGTTCAGCTCGATGACAATCCCCGGACTCCGATCCAGCAAAGTGTCAGGGAAGAGTTCCGTCAGCACGACGACGTGGTGACGATCTTGATGTACTACCGTCGCAGGGCTTCGCCTAAGCACCGCTACAATATTATCGAGGATTATGGTGAAAGGGGGCACCGCACACGTCTAAGAATATGATCACGTCGATCAACTTGTGTCTAGAGGTGCCCCCCTGCCCCCGTATATAAAGGAGCAAGGGAGGAGGAGGCCGGCCCTAGGAGGGGCGCGCCAAGTGTGGAGTCCTACTAGGACTCCCTAGTCCTAGTAGGATTCCACCTCCCATATGGAATAGGAAAAGAGGAAGGGAAAAGGAGAAGGAAGGAAGGGGGCGCCCCCCTTCCCTAGTCCAATTCGGACCAGACCAAGGGGAGGGGTGCGACCACCCTTGAGGCCCTTTTTCTTCTTTCCCGTATGGCCCAATAAAGTCCAATACGTATTCCCGTAACTCTCCGGTACTCCGAAAAATACCCGAATCACTCGGAACCTTTCCGATGTCCGAATATAGTCGTCCAATATATCGATCTTTACATCTCGACCATTTCGAGACTCCTCGTCATGTCCCCGATCTCATCCGGGACTCCGAACTCCTTCGGTACATCAAAACTCATAAACTCATAATATAACGGTCATTAAAACCTTAAGCGTGCGGACCTTACGGGTTCGAGAACAATGTAGACATGACCGAGACACGTCTCCAGTCAATAACCAATAGCGGAACCTGGATGCTCATATTGGCTCCCACATATTCTACGAAGATCTTTATCGGTCAGACCGCATAACAACATACGTTGTTCCCTTTGTCATCGGTATGTTACTTGCCCGAGATTCGATCGTCGGTATCTTAATACCTAGTTCAATCTCGTTACCGGCAAGTCTCTTTACTCGTTCCGTAATACATCATCTCACAACTAACTCATTAGTTGCAATGCTTGCAAGGCTTATGTGATGTGCATTACCGAGAGGGCCCAGAGATACCTCTCCGACAATCGGAGTGACAAATCCTAATCTCGAAATACGCCAACCCAACATGTACCTTTGGAGACACCTGTAGAGCTCCTTTATAATCACCCAGTTATGTTGTGACGTTTGGTAGCACACAAAGTGCTCCTCCGGCAAACGGGAGTTGCATAATCTCATAGTCATAGGAACATGTATAAGTCATGAAGAAAGCAATAGCAACATACTAAACGATCGGGTGCTAAGCTAATGGAATGGGTCATGTCAATCACATCATTCTCCTAATGATGTGATCCCGTTAATCAAATAACAACTCTTCTGTTTATGGTTAGGAAACATAACCATCTTCGATTAACGAGCTAGTCAAGTAGAGGCATACTAGTGACACTCTGTTTGTCTATGTATTCACACATGTATTATGTTTCCGGTTAATACAATTCTAGCATGAATAATAAACATTTATCATGATATAAGGAAATAAATAATAACTTTATTATTGCCTCTAGGGCATATTTCCTTCAGTCTCCCACTTGCACTAGAGTCAATAATCTAGTTCACATCGCCATGTGATTCAACACTAAGAGTTCACATCACCATGTGATTAACACCCATAGTTCACATCGTCATGTGACCTATACCCAAAGGGTTTACTAGAGTCAATAATCTAGTTCACATCATTTATGTGATTAACACCCAAAGAGTAATAAGGTGTGATCATGTTTTGCTTGTGAGATAATTTTAGTCAACGGGTCTGTCACATACAGATCCGTAAGTATTTTGCAAATTCTATGTCTACAATGCTCTGCACGGAGCTACTCTAGCTAATTGCTCCCTCTTTCAATATGTATCTAGATCGAGACTTAGAGTCATCCAGATCTGTGTCAAAACTTGCATCGACGTAACTTTTTACGACGAACCTTTTGTCACCTCCATAATCGAGAAATATTTCCTTATTCCACTAAGAATAATTTTGACCAATGTCCAGTGATCTACTCTTAGATCACTATTGTACTCCCTTGCTTAACACAGTGTAGGGTATACAATAGATCTGGTACACATCATGGCATACTTTATAGAACCTATGGCTAAGGCATAGGGAATGACTTTCATTCTCTTTCTATCTTCTGCCGTGGTCGGGCTTTGAGTCTTACTCAATTTCATACCTTGTAACACAGCCAAGAACTCTTTCTTTGACTGCTCCATTTTTGAACTACTTCAAAATATTGTCAAGGTATGTACTCATTGAAAAAACTTATCAAGCGTCTTGATCTATCTCTATAGATTTTGATGCTTAATATGTAAGCAGCTTCACCGAGGTCTTTCTTTGAAAAACTTCTTTAAAAACACTCCTTTATGCTTTGCAGAATAATTCTACATTATTTCCGATCAACAATATGTCATTCACATATACTTATCAGAAATGCTATAGTGCTCCCACTCACTTTCTTGTAAATACAGGCTTCACCGCAAGTCTGTATAAAACTATATGCTTTGATCATACTATCAAAGCGTTTATTCCAACTCCGAGAGGCTTGCACCAGTCCATAAATGGATCGCTGGAGCTTGCACACTTTGTTAGCTCCTTTTGGATCGACAAAACCTTCCGGCTGCATCATATACAACTCTTCTTCCAGAAATCCATTCAGGAATGCAGTTTTGACATCCATTTGCTGGATTTCATAAAATGCGGCAATTGCTAACATGATTCGGACAGACTTAAGCATAGATACGAGTGAGAAACTCTCATCATAGTCAACACCTTGAACTTGTCGAAAACCTTTTTGCGTCAATTCTAGCTTTGTAGATAGTAACACTACTATCAGCGTCCGTCTTCCTCTTGAAGATCCATTTAATCTCAATGGCTCGCCGATCATTGGGCAAGTCAATCAAAGTCCATACTTTGTTCTCATACATGGATCTCATCTCAGATTTCATGGCCTCAAGCCATTTCGCGGAATCTAGGCTCATCATCGCTTCCTCATAGTTCGCAAGTTCGTCATGGTCTAGTAACATGACTTCCAGAACAGGATTACCGTACCACTTTGGTGCGGATCTCACTCTGGTTTACCTACGAGATTCGGTATTAACTTGATCTGAAGTTACATGATCATCATCATTAGTCTTCCTCACTAATTGGTGTAGTAGTCACAGGAACAGATTTCTTGTGATGAACTACTTTTCAATAAGGGAGAAGGTACAATTACCTTATCAAGTTCTACTTTCCTCCCACTCACTTCTTGAGAAACTCCTTCTCTAGAAAGGATCCATTCTTAGCAACGAATGTCTTGCCTTCGGATCTATGATAGAAGGTGTACCCAATAGTCTCCTTTGGGTATCCTATGAAGACATATTTCTCCGATTTGGGTTTGAGCTTATCAGGATGAAATTTTTTCATATAAGCATCACAATCCCAAACTTTAAGAAACGACAACTTTGGTTTCTTGCCAAACCACAGTTCAGATTGTGTCGTCTCAACGGACTTAGATGGTGCCCTTTTAAACATGAATGTAGCTGTCTTTAATGCATAACCCCAAAACGATAGTGGTAGATCGGTAAGAGACATCATAGATCGCACCATATCTAATAAAGTACGGTTATGATGTTCGGACACACCATTATGCTGTGGTGTTCCAGGTGGCTTGAGTAGTGAAACTATTTCACATTGTTTTAACTGAAGGCCAGACTCGTAACTCAAATATTTTACCTCTGCGATCATATCGTAGAAACTTTTATTTTCTTGTTATGATGATTCTCCACTTCACTCTGAAATTCTTTGAACTTTTCAAATATTTCAGACTTGTGTTTCATGAAGTAGATATACCCATATCTGCTCAAATCATCTGTGAAGGTCAGAAAATAATGATACCCGCCACGAGCCTTAACACTCATCGGATCTCATACATCAGTATGTATTATTTCCAATAAGTCAGTTGCTCGCTCCATAGTTCCGAAGAACGGCGTTTTAGTCATCTTGCCCATGAGGCATAGTTCGCAAGCATCAACTGATTCATAATCAAGTGATTCCAAAAACCCATTAGCACGGAGTTTCTTCATGCGCTTTACACCAATATGACCTAAACGGCAGTGCCACAAATAAGTTACACTATCATTATTAACTTTGCATCTTTTGGTTTCAATATTATGATTATGTGTATCACTACGATCGAGATCCAACGAACTATTTTCATTGGGTGTGTAACCATATAAGGTTTTATTCATGTAAGCAGAACAACAATTTATTCTCTTACTTAAATGAATAACCGTATTACAATAAACATGATCAAATCATTTTCATGCTCAACGCAAACACCAAATAACACTTATTCAGGTTCAACACTAATCCCGAAAGTATAGGGAGTGTGCGATGATGATCATATCAATCTTGGAACCACTTCCAACACACATCATCACTTCACCCTTAACTAGTCTCTGTTTATTCTGCAACTCCCGTTTCGAGTTACTAATCTTAGCAACTGAACTAGTATCAAATACTGAGGGGTTGCTATAAACACTAGTAAAGTACACATCAATAACATGTATATCAAATATACTTATGTTCACTTTGCCATCCTTCTTATCTGCCAATCACTTGGGGTAGTTCCGCTTCCAGTGACCAGTCCCTTTGCAGTAGAAACACTTAGTCTCGGGCTTAGGACCAGACTTGGGCTTCTTCACTTGAGCAGCAACTTGCTTGCTGTTCTTCTTGAAGTTCCCCTTCTTCCCTCTGCCCTTTTCTTGAAACTAGTGGTCTTGTCTACCATCAACACTTGATGTTTTTCTCGATTTCTACCTTCGTCAATTTCCGCATTACGAAGAGCTTGGGAATCGTTTTCGTTATCCCTTGCATATCATAGTTCATCATGAAGTTCTACTAACTTGGTGATGGTGACTAGAGAATTCTGTCAATCACTATCTTATTGTAAGTGCATCTAGTGCCACCCCTAGTTGGTTTTGGAGTATTGACGACAAACCTAGTTGAGGGACTAATGTGTTTGTGAGAATTGCAGGATAACACAGGTAGAAGTCCCTCATTGATTCGGTTTTACTACCAGAGATGACCCCTAAAACTTTATGAAGACATTGAAGTCAAAGGTGGTATATGAAGATATTCATATTAAAGACTATGACAAGAGAAGACACGATATGAAGCCTATGGAGCTCGAAGACTTAGATCTTTCATAGTTCTTTTTCTTCTGTGTTGAGTCATAGGAACCACCGTACTGTGAAGTGGGGTCCAAGAGAACCAGTCAGAATGACTGAAGTGATGCTTAAACCAAAAACCTATGTCTTCGAGTGAAGACTATGAGAGCGAATCTTGTCCAGAGTCAGACAAGTCAGATTTGCTTGTAGCCCAAGTAAAGTTGCCGTGTGAGTTTGAAATCTGACTGTTGGGACACGTGTCAGTTCCTTAGTGACCCAGGGTCATTTCGGACAAATCAGGTCGGGTTGCCAAGTGGCTATAAATAGCCCACCCCCTACAACCATAAACGGTTGGCTGCTCAGATTGAGAGTACGGCTTTTGTCGTTTGAGAGCAACCCACCTCGAAGCCTTTGAGAGAGAATTCCTTGCGAGGATAAAGCCCTAACCACCCAGAGCCAGAGAGAATTGGGCATCACTTAAGTCTTCTTGTTTGTGTGATCTAAAGACTTATTACACTTGAGGATTGTGCATCCTCCAGCCGGTTAGGCGTCGCGTTCTGGGCATCCAAGAGACATTGTGGATTGCCGGTGAACGAAGTCTGTGAAGGTTTGGGAGTCTACCTTGAAGACTTACCAGAGTGATTGGGCGAGGTCTATGTGACCTTAGCTCAAGGAGAATACGGTGAGGACTGGGTGTCCTGAGCTGCGTGTTCAGGACTGGGTGTCCGGGACTGTGTGTCCTAAGGTTTAAATACCTAGCCGCTCCAACCAGACGTACAGTTGTCACAGCAACTGGAACTGGTCCAACAAATCATTGTCTTCAACGAGTCACTGGTTTCATCTTCACTTCACTTTACTTACTGTTACTCCTTGTGAAGTCATTGTATGTTTGCTCTATCATTTGTCTTCACTGAGTGACTGCGTGTTCTGTTTGGCTTCACAATATCTTCCTACCTGATCCTTACTACCTAGCTGCTATTAGTCTTTGTGCTTTCACTTCATTGAATACTTGACTATGGTTTGCCTAGTGTAGCCTACCTTCCGCTGCATGGTAATAGGTTTAATTTTATCGTTTGTCTTCAAAACTCCCATGTTCTGAAGACTTTCATAAAAATCGCCTATTCACCCCCCTCTAGTCGATATAACGCACTTTCAATTGGTATCAGAGCAAGGTGCTCCCTTGTTCTGTGTGATTCGGTTTAACCACCTGGAGTTTTAGCTATGTCGACTGCAGGGATAATTAAAGTCTCCGCTGCGTGCCCCGTCTTCGATGGAACTGAATATCCCTACTGGAAGAATAAGATGCGCATGCATCTTGAAGCCACTGACGTCGACCTATGGTATGTCATCGAGAACGGCGTTCCCAAGGCTGGAGAAGGTGTCACTGCTGCTGATGTCAAGAAATTCGTTCAACTGGACTCTACTGCCAAGAATATCATCTGTGGTCATCTGACCAAAGGACATTATGGCCGTGTGAGTGCTTTGAAGACATCCAAGCTGGTCTGGGACTGGCTCTCCAAGGTCAATGAAGGCATCTCAACCCAGAGAGATCAGAGAATCAGTGTCCTTTGCAACCTCTTCAACCGCTTCAAGCGAAATGACAATGAGAATGTCCAGCACACATTTGATCGACTCGCTAACATCACAAATGAGCTTCAAGCCCTCGGCGCCACTGAGATTACCAAACACGAAGTCATCAAGACGCTGCTGAGATCACTTGATAGTTCGTTTGACATCCTGGCCCTGATGATTCAAGAACGTCCTAATTTCAAGACACTCGATCCGTCTGACATACTTGAGAGGCTCAACACACATGAGTTTCAGCTTTCAGAGAAAAGAGAGATCTACGGTCCAAACTATGGGCGAACTCGTGCCTTGAAGGCAAAAGCTGTCTCCTCATCTGAAGAAGAATCTGACAGCAGTTCTGATGACCCTGAAGACATTGGAAGGGAACTTGCTATGCTTGTCAAGAAGTTCCAAAAATTCACCAAGAAGAAAGGCTTCAGAAAGTCTTCCCGGTCAAGTTCAAGGAATGATGAAGCTCCTGCTCATGACTACAAGAAGAAAACATGTCACAAGTGCAAGAAACTTGGCCACTTCATCTCTGAGTGTCCACAGTGGGACAATGAGAACAAAAAGAAGAAGAAGAGCAAGGAATATGACTCTGACGACAAGAAGAAGAAGAAGAAATACTCAAAGTCTTCTTCCAAGTCTTCCTCAAAGTCTTCATCACACAAGAAGAGCTCATCTGGCAAGGCATGTGCGTTTGTTGGCAAGGAAATGGATTCAGAGGAGGAGTCTGCTTCTGAGGAGGCAGAGGTGTAGTCTGAGGAGGAATCCGACTCGGGCGTCGCAAGTCTGGCTACAGCATACGTTGCCAAGTCCATCTTCAACACTGAAGACAATGACTTCATCACCGACACCGATGCAAATGACAAGGACTACTCCGCTTCTACCTACTGCTTCATGGCACGCGGTGCCAAGGTAAACACACGCACTACTCACTACCAAACATCTAGTGACGATGACTCCGATTGTGGTTCAAAACCTAGCTACAAAACACTTGCTAAAATTGCAACTGAACAACAAAAAGCTATGGAACATATTCAAAAACTGTTAGACAGAAGCGATGATCTGTTAGGTGCTGAAATAACTCGATCTGAATCCTTAATTGAAGACATAAAAAATCTTCACGTTAAGTATCAGGAACTTGAAAGTCATCATGAAACTCTCTCAACAACTCATGAAAAGCTTTCCTATGATTATCTTCAAAGGAAGCAAGATCTTGAGAGATTGAGAGCGGTTCATGAAGATCTTCAAATTGAAAATGAGTCACTTCGCGCCAAACAGATCAGTCCCGCTCAGGAAGGATTTGAACCACCATGTCTTAAATGCATTGAGCGTGACAATGCTACTTCTGTTGCTGAATGTTCTACTGCCACTGCTGTTGCAATATCTTCAACTGTTGATGCGGTAACTAACCCCTCCGCTGAGGATACCACCGCTATTGCTGATGAGAATGCTAGGTTGAAGACATTGCTTGAAACAGGGATGTACAAAAGTCTTAAAGGGCATCAGACGCTATGTGATGTCCTGAAAAAGCAGATTCTGAACCGAAACCCTAGGAAAGAGGGTGTAGGGTTCGTAAGGAAAATGAATGCAGATGGCTCTTACTGGAAACATGAGCAGTACCCCAAAACCATGTGGGTTGCTGCAAAGGAACCTTCAGCAGATCCATCCAATCTATCTGGCTTCACTTGTGCTAACCCAATTATCATTGATGAATCCTTTGATGCAAACTATATACTGTTTAAGAATCAGAATGGTGAAGTGTTTGCCAGGTACATTGGTACTAACTGCAGGAATGGACCGCCTATGAAGAAGATCTGGGTTCCGAAAAGGTGTCTGGAGAGTCTTCTTGTGAATGTCATCATGACACCTCACGTGAAGAAGACAAACCTCAGACCAAAGGCTTCATATGGTCCAAAGGCTTCATACAGACAGAGGACTCACCCGAGTCGCACTAACGCAAATCTTTTGCAGGAAAATCATACTCAGGCATATGAATGTGAGAGCGGTTCATCAAACCGCCATGTTCATAAGACCAAGAACTATTCTGCTTATTCTTATGAGTACTATTGTCCGCCTGCAAGACTGTTTGCTAAGGCTTCAAAGCCAAAATTCTCAGATGCTGCACTTAGACTTATTGCTTCTAAGCCACCCTTGAAGATGTGGGTGGTTAAGAAGGCTTAACTCTCTTTTGCAGGGAAAGGTCTCCAGCAGAAAACCAAAATCGTCTGACGCTATTGCTGGGGACCTTAAACATCTTGTAGGGCGCAAGATCAAATGCCCAAATGGTCTTACTATGTACTTCGTACCCGAATCGCTTGCTACTCTCCCTATTAGTCCTAACCTGGATCTAAGCTTTCATAACCCACTGGTTCGTCAAATGTTTTTGCTTCACAATGCTCTTGGTGAAGCCTATCCCCCTAACTGCACTATAGGGTACGACACCAGCGTCTTCAGAATGGATTATTGACAGTGGGTGTACAAATCACATGATTGGCAAAATAAGTCTTCTTATGGACTCAACCTTACGTCCATCCGACAAGAGCCACATCACATTTGCTGACACTGGTAAAAGTAAGGTATTGGGTCTAGGTAGAGTTGCAATCTCAAGGGATCAACACATGGATAAAGGCATGCTTGTTGAATCCCTTGGCTTCAACTTAATGTCTGTCTCAATGCTTTGCGATTTGAACATGATCGTAATGTTTGGAAAACATCGTTGCCTTGTACTAATGGAATCTGACAAGTCTCTAGTGTTTGAAGGGTATCGAAAAGATGATTTGTATGTGGTAGATTTCTCAGCAGGGCCACAGCTTGCAGTATGTCTTCTAGCAAAGGCTTCAGAATGCTGGCTCTGGCATCGGAGGCTTGGACATGCTGGCATGAGGAACCTCCACACCCTTGCGAAGAAGAAGCATGTCATAGGCATCGAGGGCGTCAAGTTCAAGAAAGACCACTTATGTGGTGCCTGTGAAGCAGGGAAGATGACGAGGGCCAAACATCCCTCGAAGACAATCATGACTACTACTCAACCCTTCGAACTGCTTCACATGGATCTTTTCGGTCCCACTCATTACTCAACTCTAACTACTACTGCTTGCCTCTATGGCTTCGTTATTGTTGATGATTATTCTAGATATACTTGGGTGCACATAATCCTTTACAAGACTGAAGTGCAGGATGTCTTCAGACGCTTCGCCAATCGAGCTATGAACAATTTTGGTGCCAAGATAAAGCACATCAGAAGTGACAATGGCACTGAATTCAAGAACACTGGCCTTGATACATATCTTGATACCTTGGGCATCACACATGAATTCTCAGACCCGTACACGCCACAGCAGAATGGCGTCGTCGAACGCAAGAACAGAACACTAGTTGAGATGGCCAGAATGATGCTAGATGAATACAAGACCCCAAGAAAATTCTGGCCCGAAGCCATTGATACTGCATGCCATACAATCAATCGTGTTTATCTTCACAAGCTACTGAACAAGACATCTTATGAGCTCCTTACTGGCAAGAAGCCAAATGTCAGTTACTTCAGAGTATTTGGCGCAAGGTGCTGGATCAAAGACCCACATCACACCTCAAAATTTGCACCAAAAGCACATGAGGGTTTTATGCTTGGATATGGAAAGGATTCGCACTCCTACAGAGTCTTCAATCTCTTTCATTACAAAGTGGTTGAAACAGTGGATGTGCGGTTCGATGAGACCAACGGTTCACAAAGAGAGCAACTGCCAAATGTGCTAGATGAAGTTCCATCCAGTGAATCAATCAATCTAATGGGAACTGGAGAAATTATACCTTCTGAAGCTCATCCTGAAGAAGAACTTATCATTTCAGCACCTGATCAACATGAAGACAATGCTCAGCCTGAAGACATTCCTTCCAACAACGACAATGAACAGCAAGAGCAAAGTCTTCGCCCTGTACATCCTCGCGTTGCCAATGAAGTGCAGATTGAAAGAATAATTGATAGCATCAATGCACCTGGTCCACTCACTCGTTCAAGGGCAACTCAGCTAGCAAATTTCTGTGGGCACTTCGCATTCGTCTCAATATCAGAACCCAAGAAAGTTGAAGAAGCCTTCATGGAACCTGAATGGATTCAAGCTATGCAAGAAGAGCTTCAACAGTTTGAGCTGAATAATGTATGGGAACTGGTTAAGCGTCCTGATCCACGGAAGCACAATATAATAGGCACCAAATGGATATACCGCAACAAGCCAGATGAGCATGGTCAATTTGTCAGAAACAAAGCTCGTCTCATTGCTCAAGGATATACTCAAGTGGAAGGCATTGACTTCGATGAAACATTTGCTCCTGTGGCTAGACTTGAAGCCATACGCATACTGCTGGCCTATGCAAATCATCATAACATACTTCTATATCATATGAATGTGAAGAGTGCCTTTCTCAATGACAAGATTGAAGAAGAAGTGTATGTTGCACAACCGCCTGGCTTTGAAAATCCAAAACATCCTGACATGGTATACAAGCTCAACAAGGCACTGTATGGCCTCAAACAAGCCCCTAGGGCCTGGTATGACACACTCAAATACTTCCTGAAGAGCAAAGGCTTCATACCTGGTTCCCTAGATCCCACTCTTTTCACGAAGACATATGATGGTGAACTGTTTGTGTGCCAAATATATGTGGATGACATTATCTTCGGCTGCACCAATCAGAAGTATAGTGAAGAGTTTGGATATATGATGCAAGAGCAATATCAGATGTCCATGATGGGGGAGCTGAAGTTCTTCCTTGGTCTTCAAATACGACAACAATGCAATGGCATCTTCGTATCTCAAGAGAAGTATCTCAAAGATTGCCTGAAGAAGTTCGGTATGCAAGACTGCAAAGGCTTCACAACACCAATGCCAGCCAAACATCATCTGGGTCCTGACGACAATGGTAAAGAGTTTGATCAAAAGGTATACCGCTCCATGATTGGTTCTTTACTTTATTTATGTGCATCTAGGCCAGATATTATGCTTAGTGTTTGCAAGTGTGCTCGATTTCAAGCGGCACCAAAGGAGTCGCATCACTTAGTGTGAAGCGAATTCTTCGATATTTGGCTCACACCCCAACTCTAGAATTATGGTATCCAAAGGGCTCAGAGTTTGATCTGGTTGGATTCTCGGATGCTGATTATGCTGGTGACAAAGTTGATCGCAAGTCTACATCAGGCACATGTCACTTTCTGGGACGATCACTTGTATGTTGGTCTTCAAAGAAGCAGAACTGTGTATCTCTCTCCACTGCTGAATCTGAATACATTACTGCTGGATCTTGCTGCGCTCAGCTTCTGTGGATGAAGCAAACACTCAAGGACTATGGCATTCATCTGAAGCAAGTGCCACTTTACTGCGACAACGAAAGCGCCATCAAGATTGCTAACAACCCAGTTCAGCACTCGAAGACAAAGCACATTGAAATTCGTCATCACTTTCTCAGGGATCATGTTGTGAAGGAAGACATTGATATCATATACGTCAACACTGAAGAGCAATTGGCAGATATCTTCACCAAGCCCTTGGATGAGAAGAGGTTTTGCAAGTTACGGTGTGAGCTAAATATCCTGGAATCCTCAAATGTCCTGTGATCAGGCACACATCTAACCCTTATGCATATTGATGACTTAGATGTGCAACACACGAAGTGAAGTATATCTTCAATCAATGAAGACATACATTCTAAGTGTGAATACATTAATGTGGAATTTGACTTCGGAGCGCCACGATAATTGTGCGTCGTGTCTGGGTCTAATACTTCCTATACGGTGGGTAACGCCACCACCAAACGTTCTATTTTGAAGTGTTTCACTCATGGCATTACTTTGAAATGTCTTCACATTTGGTTTGGCTTCGAACTCAACATATTTTCATGATTATCTTCACTATGTTGATTCTAGATATAT
>NC_041382.1:181762531-181826543 GCF_002162155.2 Triticum dicoccoides | reverse complement strand
TATATGCTAGTGTTCTGTCCTCTACAGCATTCACTTATAGCTATGTCTTCATGTTGAATCTTTTGAACTAAGTGAATATGATCGGACCCCAACTTCTCTATGCTTTCTATCTCAAACTCTATCTCTCCAAGTCATATGCATTCTATTAAAACTGTCGAATGTCTTCTCTGTGTCCTTGTCGGCAGAAGATACAGAGACAACCATTAAGTCCGTTTTCAATGCTCATTCCTCCACAATGAAATCCGGAGAAGTAGGAACGACCACACGACAATCCAGGCGTGCGTGGGACGTGGAACAAACCCCAAAATTCCGCATACTGGCCACGTGTTCCTCAGATGCGAATCGCCAGGGGCACCTGTGTAATAGCACAGTGCCGCCCCTGTGCCTATAAATACACACTCACAGCGGTCATTATCTCTTCTTCCACCCTCGCACGAACCCTAGCGCCACCGCTAGCTCTCGACGATGCCGGCGACGAAGCGCTTCGCTGCCGCAACCTCTCCGATGCCGTCTTCACGCCGACCGCGGACATCGTCCTCTCCGCCGTCGCCGTAGGTGTCCTCCGTCGCCAAGTTAGGGCATGGAAGAGTGAACTTCTTGGCCTCATCTCCCACTCTGTCTAGCAGTTCTCAGTGTGGTAAATAAAACTCCCTTTTACAGCACCGTTGATCCTATTGATCTGTCACTTTCTACCACAAGCAGTTTCTGTTCACACAAGCTAGGTCTCTCTAATACTGCATCTCATAACATGCCTAGTATATTCACTTGTGCTTCACAAAGTAGTTAGATTCCTCACTTGTACTGATCTGTGGATTCGTACAAATCTGGAACCAACTTCTTATCTATGAGTGAATGTCTTCGCACGATGAGGTCAATGTCTTCTAAACTGATTTATCTTCAAAATCTTCTGAGAATGCATATGACCTCTTCCCCTTCCCTCGCACCTTAATGCTGTCACAGGTACATGTCCGTGGGAGAATCCTTTGGTTCTTATAGTCTGCATTCATTTGCAGAATTCTTACAGCATCACATAAATTCTCCCGAAGCCAGTTCATGTTGGTCCAACAAACGAAAACCTTTGAAGCCTTTGAACGTCTTGAAGCCTTTCAAGTTAAAGTTTATGGCTTCAGAAAAGGCAGCAAGGAAGGGTGGCAGAAAGCGTCGTGGTGAGACCTCCAGAGATCTGCCAGATGAACTCTCAGAAATGTACAAGACAGATCCTGAAGAGGATTACAGTTAGCGCAAGACCCGAATCCAATGGATTCGAAGATATTGGGCAGAGCAATGGTTCAAATACAGATTTGTGACCCAGGAGTATGCTGAGAAAAACGCCATCAAGAGACCGTGGGGAGACATCCTATTCAAGAATCTTCTACCCAGGTCCAGAGATGAAGCCATTGCTCAAGGCTTCTATCCATGCATGGTCCGTGGACCACAGCCTGCTGATGCACACTCGTCGTCACTGCTATGGTGTTGTGACGACAATCTGTTCAAGCGCAACTTCCAGTTTGCTCAAAACTCTGCGAAGCAGAACAAGAAGACATTTGGGTTAGACTTCAACCCTGGTCCCTCATCTCCAAGGGCAGATGGCACACGACATGCAGAACCCAATGTCATCGGTCCTTTCGCCAACCTTGAAGGCCTCATCACCTACATCTTGGTTCAAGGGACTGCAGTGAATGAGCCTGCAGCTGACATTGAGTCTGGTGACGCGCCTGCAGTGCTGAAGCCAAAGCAGTTGAAGAAGCCAAAAGCTTCAAAGCCAGCCCCTTCACCAAAAATCTCAAGGGCGAAGCCATTGGCAACTGCACCTCCTGAAGACAGTGTGCAGTCTGAAGATTTATCACGCGTCTCCAAGCCCCAGAAGGCCAAGATGCCTCTGTCTCATACTGGCAAAGAGCTAACAGCTGCTGCCATCCTGCGCAATGACGACATTGATCTGTCAAGTGATGAAGATCTTGCATATGACGCTCTTGAGAAACTCATCAAGAGCAAAGAAGAAACAGAAATCTTCAATGATCTGCCTCTCTTTGATGTCACCATCATCCACAACTTCATTGACGAGTGGTTTGACACGCCAAACTATTGGCCTCAGTGTCGCCTTCCAAGGCGCCATTGCTTCAGAACTTGCTATTGCCCAGCGCATTGTTGAGCTAAAGCAGAAGATTGACTATGAAAAGGCTCAGTTCAAGAAGCATATGGCCAAGCTCAGCGTGCAAGAAGTGAGGAACTTCCAGACAATGATGCATGAGTTCAAGGAAGCCTTTGTGAAGAAGCGCGCAGAAGCTCAGGGTTCGCGTGAGCGCATGAAGACTCTGGCTGACAGATGTGTGCAAGCCTATAATGAGGCTGAGAAGCGCAACGCACTTGGGCGTCCTGGCATCGGCCCCAGGATGGCCGCAAAGAAGAAGAAGAAGCCTGCTACAGCTGAATCTGATGCACCAAGGCAAGAAGCAGTTCCGATTGTCTTCCCAACAAGAATGACTGGCTCGAAGCCAAAGAGCCGGTCAACAGCTTCAGAGCTCAAGAAGACAAGAATTGCTGAGGCTGAAGCCAGGAAGAGGAAACACTCTGAAGCCTCTCCTACTACCCCCACCAAGAAAAAGAGAAAGGCCAAGAAAGCTCGGGCTGCTCCCACAGAGCCCTTGATAGTTGAACTCATTTCTATGGTTCATCCTGACGCAGAACGTCAACTGACAGTTCATGAGCCTGCTTCCACAGAGGCTCCTGAAGCTGAAGACATTCCAGCAGCTGATCCCATCGCTGCTGAAGACATTGGTCATCATGACAATGTAGAAGATGATGCAGTCCTTCCTCAGTTAGAAAACAACGAACTCATCAGCATTGGTCGTCCACTGACGCCAATTGCACAGGATGCTTCATGGGCGGATCGCCCACAAGAGGAAGAAGACTATGAGGCCCAACCCACTCCAACTCCACAGGCGTCGTCTGCATTCCGCAGGCTTCGCAAAGGTCCAAGGCCTCAAGTCTCTGCTGAAGACATTCCGGCTGCATCAGCCGCAGAAGAAGAAGTACCACAAGATCCTACTCCCCTGCTCCACCAAGAAGCAGTTCTCCAGGAGAACATGCCTGTGATCGACCCTCCAGCTAGTCAAGTGGAGGATGAAAATCTTGAGGCTGCCACAACCAACAACGAAGCTAATGTGGAGCCCTCCCCACCAAAAGCTTCAGAAGACAGCGAAGCCACTGATCCTTCCACTTCTGTTCCTGAGTCTGCTGCCGGTCCCCAATTCAACTATCATGTTGAGCACAAGCCTCAGGTCCAGAAGCCAATCCCAAGACTCCCAAGGTTTCCAGGTCCTGCATCAACACCTGGCTCCTTCAACATCAATGGCTTCAGGGCAGACAACACGTTCTTCGATAGCTCCAGGAACCCCTACTCAAGGGAAAGGATATCATCTGATCGGTTCTGGAGCTATCCTCAGCGAAGCTATTACTCTTACATTCTTTACAACCAAGGTCGCATCTTCCCACACAAGCGCCTTGATGTTGAAGCTATAGCTGGTCTGCCCTGTCTAGAAGAAGCGTTGGATTGCTTCAAGCAAGTGGGTCTGCTGCAGTTTGTTACTGATGAAGAGCATTGGAATGAAGAGCTGCTGCTACAATTCTATGCCACACTTCACATCAAAGGGTATAGCAGAGATCCGAAGACTTGGGTCCTGGAGTGGATGACTGGCAACGTTCATCATGAAGCCAATGCATTTGACATCATTGAGCTCACTGTCTTGCCCACTCCTGGCGATCTTTTCGAGCAAGGCTGTCAGCTGCACGCTGAAGCTACTGAGAGCATCTTTCAGCGACCAGAACCTAATATGAGTCAAATGCTCAGCATGATGAAGCCATTGCCTCAAGATGCTGCATATCCCACAGAGTTGTTCGTTGAAGACCTTGAGTACCTGCCCAGAACCATCTATCACATCATCAGGCGAACTCTCTGGCCTATCAAAGGGCACTCTCCAAATGCCAAGCTTCAGGGTGCAATGAAGACTTTGGTCTTCTATATACTTCATGGAAAATGCTTCAATGCACATGACTTCTTCATACTCCAACTTGCTGCATCAGGCATTGATCTGTTTGGTTTGAAGTTCTACGCCCCTTGGGTCATGCGGCTGATCCAGCAACACTCCGCCATCTCGTATCAGCCCTCAGCCTGCAACCATCGGATCTTCTTGCCTGACGTGGACATGTCTACTGAAGCCATATATTCTGAGCCTGCCAAGCAACCTCTAAGTCTTCAGAATGTAGAACATCAGAGTTTTACTCAGAACGTTGAAGGCGTTGAAGCAGTTTCTCGGGTGTATCCTTTGGCTGGCACTACACGTGCACCACACCCTGCATCCACTGAAGCCACTGACAGTGCCACTGCTTCAAGACCCAAGAAGCGCACTCGTGTTCTCACCGACCGAGAGCTTCTTGTGGCCCTACATCAGAAACAAGATAGGCATCATGACTGGCTGAAGCGTCAGATGAAAAGCCTCTTGGTGGATTTTAATCGCACTTGAAATCTTGCCACCAAGAATGCTTTCGTTGCCCATGAAACCTGTCGCCGCACATGGAAAGGGCTAACGATGATGCTTTCTGAAGCTGATCTTCAAGAGGATGGCTTCACTGAGAGATTCAAGTTTGACTCCACACCTCCTCGAAGGGCTGTGCTGCTAGGAACTCCATCCCTTGAAGACTCTGAGTTCTCTTCCTCTGTTGCCACAGTCACTGCCAGAATTATTGAGGAAGAAGACGATGCTACTTCACCGCCACCTGCTTCAGCACCTCCAAGCTCTTCTGCACCGCCAAACAACACCAACAACCCTGCTACTTCACCTACTCCTCATGGGAATGAGTAGAGGCTCTATGTATTCAAACCTTTTTGGTCATTACTGACAAAAGGGGGAGAAGCATATGAGATTGATAGTCTTCAAGCGGGTTCATATGGGCGGGTGCCTTATATTTTGCTTCGTGCTTACAACTCTCGTTTTTTTGCTACATTTGGTTCTTATGAGTTGTAACACTTAAACTAGATGGTCGTCTGCTACTTATTCGCCACCTTGTTTTGCGAAGATAAATTCCGCATGTGCGACGATAAATTCCGCACTTAGCTCATTCTGCAGACGTCCATTTTCCATTATGCATGGCATTATCTTCATATACTTTCACTTGCATAGTGGATTGTAATCATAAGTTGAAGTGGATCTCCACAAGTACCACCTGCCATGTGCATTTGCATTCCAAAAGCAAATTAACTTATATGCACATCTTCAGGGGGAGCCCTTGCAACTTATGAAGACAATTCCTTATCCTTTACAGTTTCACAGAATATATTCCCCGTTGAAAACTTCAACTTGTTTGTCATCAATCACCAAAAAGGGGGAGATTGTAAGTGCATCTAGTGCCACCCCTAGTTGGTTTTGGAGTATTGACGACAAACCTAGTTGAGGGACTAATGTGTTTGTGAGAATTGCAGGATAACACAGGTAGAAGTCCCTCATTGATTCGGTTTTACTACCAGAGATGACCCCTAAAACTTTATGAAGACATTGAAGTCAAAGGTGGTATATGAAGATATTCACATTAAAGACTATGACAAGAGAAGACACGATATGAAGCCTATGGAGCTCGAAGACTTAGATCTTTCGTAGTTCTTTTTCTTTTGTGTTGATTCATAGGAACCACCGTACTGTTAAGTGGGGTCCAAGAGAACCAGTCAGAATGACTGAAGTGATGCTTAAACAAAAAACCTATGTCTTCGAGTGAAGACTATGAGAGCGAATCTTGTCTAGAGTCGGACAAGTCAGCTTTGCTTGTAGCCCAAGTAAAGTTGCCGTGTGAGTTTGAAATCTGACCGTTGGGACACGTGTCAGTTCCTTAGTGACCCAGGGTCATTTCGGACAAATCAGGTCGGGTTGCCAAGTGGCTATAAATAGCCCACCCCCTACAACCATAAACGGTTGGCTGCTCAGATTGAGAGTACGGCTTTTGTCGTTTGAGAGCAACCCACCTCGAAGCCTTTGAGAGAGAATTCCTTGCGAGGATAAAGCCCTAACCACCCAGAGCCAGAGAGAATTGGGCATCACTTAAGTCTTCTTGTTTGTGTGATCTAAAGACTTATTACACTTGAGGATTGTGCATCCTCCAGCCGGTTAGGCGTCGCGTTCTGGGCATCCAAGAGACATTGTGGATTGCCGGTGAACGAAGTCTGTGAAGGTTTGGGAGTCTACCTTGAAGACTTACCAGAGTGATTGGGCGAGGTCTATGTGACCTTAGCTCAAGGAGAATACGGTGAGGACTGGGTGTCCTGAGCTGCGTGTTCAGGACTGGGTGTCCGGGACTGTGTGTCCTAAGGTTTAAATACCTAGCCGCTCCAACCAGACGTACAGTTGTCACAGCAACTGGAACTGGTCCAACAAATCATTGTCTTCAACGAGTCACTGGTTTCATCTTCACTTCACTTTACTTACTGTTACTCCTTGTGAAGTCATTGTATGTTTGCTCTATCATTTGTCTTCACTGAGTGACTGCGTGTTCTGTTTGGCTTCACAATATCTTCCTACCTGATCCTTACTACCTAGCTGCTATTAGTCTTTGTGCTTTCACTTCATTGAATACTTGACTATGGTTTGCCTAGTGTAGCCTACCTTCCGCTGCATGGTAATAGGTTTAATTTTATCGTTTGTATTCAA
The DNA here is from genome assembly GCF_002162155.2 of Triticum dicoccoides. Lineage (NCBI taxonomy): Eukaryota > Viridiplantae > Streptophyta > Magnoliopsida > Poales > Poaceae > Triticum > Triticum dicoccoides. Next base: position 181,819,848 of record NC_041382.1, on the reverse strand, counting down.
AACTCCCATGTTCTGAAGACTTTCATAAAAATCGCTTATTCACCCCCCCTCTAGTCGATATAACGCACTTTCACTTATCTGGAAGATTAACTCCCACTTGATTCAAGCGATTGTAGTACTCAGACAATCTGAGCACATGCTCACTAGTTGAGCGATTCTCCTCCATCTTTTAGCTATAGAACTTGTTGGAGACGTCATATCTCTCAACTCGGGTATTTTCTTGAAATATTAACTTCAACTCCTGGAACATCTCATATGCTCCATGAGATTCTAAGCCATTAAGCATGTTGCACTAAACTATCAAGTAGTCATCATATTGAGCTAGCCAAACGTTCATAACGTATGCATCTGCTCCTGCAATAGGTCCGTCACCTAGCGGTCCATCAAGGACATAATTCTTCTGTGCAGCAATGAGGATAAACCTCAGATCATGGATCCAATCCGCATCATTGCTACTAACATCTTTCAACACAATTTTCTCTAGGAACATATCAAAATAAACACAGGGAAGCAACAACGCGAGCTATTGATCTACAACATAATTTCCAAAATACTACTAGGACTAAGTTCATGATAAATTTAAGTTCAATTAATCATATTACTTAAGAACTCCCACTTAGATAGACATCCCTCTAATCCTCTAAGTGATTACGTGATCCAAATCAACTAAACCATGTCTGATCATCACGTGAGATGGAGTAGTTTCATTGGTGAACATCGCTATGTTGATCATATCTGCTATATGATTCATGCTCGACCTTTCGGTCTCCGTGTTCCGAGGCCATATCTGTATATGCTTGGCTCGTCAAGTATAACCTGAGTATTCTATGTGTGCAACTATTTTGCGCCCATTGTATTTGAACGTAGAGCCTATCACACCCGATCATCACATGGTGTCTCAGCACGAAGAACTTTCACAACGGTGCCTACTCAGGGAGAACACTTCTTGATAATTAGTGAGAGATCATCTTATAATGCTACCGTCAATCAAAGCAAGATAAGATGCATAAAAGATAAACATCACATGCAATCAATATAAGTGATATGATATGGCCACCATCATCTTGTGCTTGTGATCTCCATCTCCGAAGCACCATCATGATCACCATCATCACCGGCGCGACACCTTGATCTCCATCGTAGCATCGTTGTCGTCTCGCCAATCTTATGCTTCCACGACTATCGCTACCGCTTAGTGATAAAGTAAAGCATTACAGCGCGATTGCATTGCATACAATAAAGTGACAACCATATGGATCCTGCCAGTTGCTGATAACTCGGTTACAAAACATGATCATCTCATACAATAAAATTAGCATCATGTCTTGATCATATCACATCACAACATGCCCTGCAAAAACAAGTTAGACGTCATCTACTTTGTTGTTGCAAGTTTTACGTGGCTGCTACGGGCTTAAGCAAGAACCAATCTTACCTACACATCAAAACCACAACGATAGTTTGTCAAGTTGGTGCTGTTTTAACCTTCGCAAGGACCGGGCGTAGCCACACTCGGTTCAACTAAAGTTGGAGAAACTGTCACCCGCTAGCCACCTTTGTGCAAAGCACGTCGGGAGAACCGGTCTCGCGTAAGCGTACGTGTAATGTCGGTCCGGGCCGGTTCGTCCAACAATACCGCCGAACCAAAGTATGACATGCTGGTAAGTAGTATGACTTATATCACCCACAACTCACTTGTGTTCTACTTGTGCATATAACATCAACACATAAAACCTAGGCTCGGACGCCACTGTTGGGGAACGTAGTAATTTCAAAATTTTCCTACGCACACGCAAGATCAAGGTGATGCATAGCAACGAGAGGGGAGAGTGTTGTCTATGTACCCTTGTAGACCGACAGCGGAAGCGTTAGCACAACGCGGTTGATGTAGTCGTACGTCTTCACAGCCCAGCTGATCAAGCACTGAAACTACGGCACCTTCGAGTTCTAGCACATGTTCAGCTCGATGACGATCCCCGGACTCCGATCCAGCAAAGTGTCAGGGAAGAGTTCCGTCAGCACGACGGCATGGTGACGATCTTGATGTACTACCGTCGCAGGGCTTCGCCTAAGCACCGCTACAATATTATCGAGGATTATGGTGGAAGGGGGCACCACACACGGCTAAGAATATGATCACGTCGATCAACTTGTGTCTAGAGGTGCCCCCCTGCCCCCGTATATAAAGGAGCAAGGGAGGAGGAGGCCGGCCCTAGGAGGGGGCGCGCCAAGTGTGGAGTCCTACTAGGACTCCCTAGTCCTAGTAGGATTCCACCTCCCATATGGAATAGGAAAAGAGGAAGGGAAAAGGAGAAGGAAGGAAGGGGCGCCCCCCTTCCCTAGTCCAATTCGGACCAGACCAAGGGGAGGGGTGTGGCCACCCTTGAGGCCCTTTTTCTTCTTTCCCGTATGGCCCAATAAGGCCCAATACGTATTCCCGTAACTCTCCGGTACTCCGAAAAATATCCGAATCACTCGGAACCTTTCCGATGTCCGAATATAGTCGTCCAATATATTGATCTTTATGTCTCGACCATTTCGAGACTCCTCGTCATGTCCCCGATCTCATCCGGGACTCCGAACTCCTTCGGTACATCAAAACTCATAAACTCATAATATAACTGTCATTGAAACCTTAAGCGTGCGGACCCTACGGGTTCGAGAACAATGTAGACATGACCGAGACACGTCTCCAGTCAATAACCAATAGCGGAACCTGGATGCTCATATTGGCTCCCACATATTCTATGAAGATCTTTATCGGTCAGACCGCAGCACAACATACGTTGTTCCCTTTGTCATCGGTATGTTACTTGCCCGAGATTCGATCGTCGGTATCTTAATACCTAGTTCAATCTCGTTACCGGCAAGTCTCTTTACTCGTTCCGTAATACATCATCTCACAACTAACTCATTAGTTGCAATGCTTGCAAGGCTTATGTGATGTGCATTACCGAGAGGGCCCAGAGATACCTCTCCGACAATCGGAGTGACAAATCCTACTCGAAATACGCCAACCGAACATGTACCTTTGGAGACACCTGTAGAGCTCCTTTATAATCACCCAGTTACGTTGTGACGTTTGGTAGCACACAAAGTGTTCCTCCGGCAAACAGGAGTTGCATAATCTCATAGTCATAGGAACATGTATAAGTCATGAAGAAAGCAATAGCAACATACTAAACGATCGGGTGCTAAGATAATGGAATGGGTCATGTCAATCACATCATTCTCCTAATGATGTGATCCCGTTAATCAAATAACAACTCTTTTGTTTATGGTTAGGAAACATAACCATCTTCGATTAACGAGCTAGTCAAGTAGAGGCATACTAGTGACACTCTGTTTGTCTATGTATTCACACATGTATTATGTTTCCGGTTAATACAATTCTAGCATGAACAATAAACATTTATCATGATATAAGGAAATAAACAATAACTTTATTGTTGCCTCTAGGGCATATTTCCTTCAAGGGGGCACGCCCTACCCCCTGGGCACGCCCTCCACCCTTGTGGCCGCCTCGTGGCTCCTCTGACTTGAACTCCGAGTCTCCTGGGTGTCTTTTGGTCCAACAAAAATCATCACGAAGGTTTTATTCCGATTGGACTCCGTTTGGTATTCCTTTTCTGCGAAAGTCAAAAACAAGGAAAACAGAAACTAGCTCTAGGCTCTAGGTTAATAGGTTAGTCCCAAAAATAATATATAATAGCATATTAATGCATATAAAACATCCAAAATAGACAATATAATAGCATGGAACAATAAAAAATTATAGATATGTTGGAGATGTATCAGTCGGGCATAAGAAGTGGACTGGTTCTCTACCAAGTCATCATCATCAACAACACTGGTATTGCTCACGATCAAGTCTTGCTCAGTATTGACAAGGACCTTTTTGAAGTCACTTCTTGGTGCCCAGGGAGGTTTTTCCTTAGTGGATCCATAAAAAATATACCCACTCTAAACACCTGGGAGTTTCTTATGGTTTATTGTCTGATCGGACATACACCAACAGAAACTTTACTATTAGAAATCAAACTTAAAATCACTAACACTGGGGGTCTAGTGGTCATTGTTGGGGATTTCAACCTTATCAAGAAGCGACACACAAGAGCTCGGGTAATATTTGTTGTCAAGGTTCGTGTTCAATGTAGACATTTCTAACACAACCCTTGGGAAAAATCGGAGAGTGAGTGTGAGATACACTTGTACGAATAGGTAGCTAGACCCCAATCAGGTTGGTTCTGGATAGAGTGTTCGTATCTCCATACTAGGAAGCCGCATACCCCCTCGCTTCTCCTAAAGACGAAACCAAGAGTGGTTCGGACCATACCCCACTCCTTTTATCTTCTATAGAGGGGCTCTTCTGTCACAATATGTGGCTCTTCTTTGACTTGGGATAGTTCAAGGAGGAAGGTTTTGTAGACCACTTCAAGGCCAAGACGACACTTGGGTCGCAACCCAAAGGAACTAGATGACACCCTACAATTTGTCGTGGGAATGTTTGGCAATATATTTCATGATGTTTGGTTGTATATGTCATGAATATTTGATGTAATAATGTGATAACAAAAACTAGAAAATAAAAGAATTTATTGTGTTTGATAATTATATAATTGTAAAATATTTACTAAATTTGAATAGAATGCAAGTTCTCGTGCATGCATGTTTACATGTTGAGGTAGCTTACTTATGCATGCTTGCATGTCGATTTGGGCATTTTACCATGCATGTTAGGATAAGGTGGCATGATTGCATGTTAAGAGAAATATGTTAGTGGGGATAGCTACATATTAGATATAAAAGATTCTAGAGGTTTAGTTGATTCCTGACAAGGTTTATCTACGCTTCTACACCAATTCCTTGAAGGTTTGGGGCCTAACAAGTTGTTGTCCTCCTCAAATTAGATTTCAAAAATGCGTACATGGAGTAAGTTGGCCATTCATGTGGGAAGTCCTACTTAGGAAAGGGTTCCAGGCTTTGTTCATAGGATCATGCAACTGGTTTTGAAAGGTTGGATGGCAATCTGTATCAACGGTGAGGGGGGCATTTCTTTCGGAATAAGAGGTGACGCAGATAGGGAGATCCTATCCACCCTCCTAACGATATTTGACATTTTTGTTGATGCGCTCGCAACCGTGCTGACCAAAGCTAGAGTTGTTGGACACCCCAAGGATGCTTGATACGTCTCCAACGTATCTATAATTTTTTATTGTTACATGCTATTATATTATCAGTTTTGGATGTTTTATATGCATTAATATGCTATTTTATATGATTTTTGGGACTAACCTATTAACCTAGAGCCCAGTGCCAGTTCCTGTTTTTCCTTGTTTTAGAGTTTCACAGAAAAGGAATACCAAACGGAGTCCAAACGGAATGAAACTTTCGCGATGATCTTTCTTGAACCAGAAGACGCCCAGAGGATTTGGAGTGCACGTCAGGAAAGCCACGAGGCGGCCACAAGGACGGAGGGCGCGCCCGTAGGGTGCGCCCCCACCCTTGTGGGCCCCTCGTGACTCCACCAACATATTTCTTCCACCTACATATTCTCAAATATTCCAAAACCTATGAGGAGAGCCACAAAAACACTTTTCCACCGCCGCAACATTCTGTACCCGTGAGATCCCATCTAGGGGCCTTTTCCGGCATCCTGCCGGAGGGGGATTCAATCACGGAGGGCTTCTACATCAATACCATTGCCTCTCTGATGAAGCGTGAGTAGTTTACCTCAGACCTACGGGTCCATAGCTAGTAGCTAGATGGCTTCTTCTCTCTCTTTGATTCTCAATTCCATATTCTCCTTGATGTTCTTCGAGATCTATTCGATGTAATACTCTTTTACGGTGTGTTTGACGAGCTCCAATGAATTGTGGATTTATGATCAGCTTATCTATGAATATTATTTGAATTTCCTTTGAATTCTTATATGCATGATTTGATATCTTTGCAAGTCTCTTCGAACTATCAATTTGGTTTGGCCAACTAGATTGGTTTTTCTTGCAATGGGAGAAGTGCTTAGCTTTGGGTTCAATCTTGCGGTGCTCGATCCTAGTGACAAAAGGGGAACTGACACGTATGGTATTGTTGCCATCGAGGATAACAAGATGGGATTTTCATCATATTGCTTGAGTTTATCCCGCTACATCATGTCATCTTACTTAATGTGTTACTCTGTTCTTATGAACTTAATACTCTAGATGCAGGCAGGAGTCGGTCGATGTGTGGAGTAATAGTAGTAGATGCAGGCAGGAGTCGGTCTACTTGATACGGACGTGATGCCTATGTTCGTGATCATGGCCTTAGATATCGTCATAACTTTGCGCTTTTCTATCAATTGCTCGGCAGTAATTTGTTTACCCACCGTAATAATTTCTATCTTGAGAGAAGCCTCTAGTGAAACCTATGGCCCCCGGTGTTGGAAATATGCCCTAGAGGCAATAATAAAATGGTTATTATTGTATTTCCTTGTTCATGATAATTGTCTATTGTTCATGTTATAATTGTATTAACTGGAAACCGTAATACATGTGTGAATACATAGACCACAACATGTCCCTAGTAAGCCTCTAGTTGACTAGCTCGTTGATAAATAGATAGTTATGGTTTCCTCGCCATGGATATTGGATGTCATTGATAACGGGATCACATCATTAGGAGAATGATGTGATGGACAACACCCAATCCTAAGCGTAGCACAAGATCGTGTAGTTCGTTTGCTAAAGCTTTTCTAATGTCAAGTATCATTTCCTTAGACCATGAGATTGTGAAACTCCTGGATACCGTAGGAATGCTTTGGGTGTGCCAAATGTCACAATGTAACTAGGTGGCTATAAAGGCACACTACAGGTATCTCCGAAAGTGTCTGTTGAGTTGGCACGAATCGAGACTAGGATTTGTCACTCCGTGTGATGGAGAGGTATCTCTGGGCCCACTCGGTAATGCATCATCATAATGAGCTCAATGTGACTAATGAGTTAGCCACGGTTCATGCGTTACGGAACGAGTAAAGAGACTTACCAGTAACGAGATTGAACAAGGTATAGGGATACCTACGATCGAATCTCGGGCAAGTAACATACCGATAGACAAAGGGAATTGTATACGGGATTGATTGAATCCCCGACATCGTGGTTCATCCGTTGAGATCATCATGGAACATGTGGGAGCCAATATGGGTATACAGCTCCCGCTATTGGTTATTGGCCGGAGAGATGTCTCGGTCATGTCTGCATGATTCCCGAACCCGTAGGGTCTACACACTTAAGGTTCGGTGACGCTAGAGTTGTTATGGGAAATAGTATGTGGTTACCGAAGGTTGTTTGGAGTCCCGGATGAGATCCCGGACGCGACGAGGAGTTCTGGAATGGTCCGGAGGTGAAGATCGATATATTGGACGAAGGGTATTGGAGTCCGGAATTGTTCCCGGGGTATCGGGTGATGACCAGCGTGTCCGAAAGTGGTTTCGGAGGCCCCGGCAAGTGTTGGGGGGCCTTATGGGCCAAGGGGAAGGGGCACACCAGCCCACTAAGGGGATGTGCGCCCCTCCTACCCCATCTCACGTGACCAGGAGAGGTAGGAGTGCCTCCCCTAGGGCAGCCTCCCCTCCTGGCTTGGGGGGCAAGTCTCCTAGGGGTGGGGGCGCCCAAAACCCATCTAGGGTTCCCTCCCTGGCCGCCGCCCCTCCCCTAGATGGGATCTGAAGGGGCCGTCCCCCTCTCCCCTTCTCGTATAAATAGTGGGGGTGGGAGGGCTGCCAGTAGAACTAGACCCTTCCCCTGGCGCAGCCCCTCCCCCTCTCCTACACCTTCTCCTCCTCCGTAGCGCTTAGCGAAGCCCTGACAGAGAACCACGAGCGCCATCACCACCACGCCGTCGTGCTGTCGGAGTTCTCCCTAACGCGGAGGCGCCGTTGTTCGACGCTTAGATCGGAATCGACCGCGATCAGAATCGCTGCGTGTACGACTCCACCAACCGCGTTCTTGTAACGCTTCCGCTTAGCGATCTTCAAGGGTATGAAGATGCACTCCCTCTCTCTCGTTGCTACTATCTCCTAGATTGATCTTGGTGACACGTAGGAAAATTTTGAATTAATGCTACGTTCCCCAACAGTGGCATCATGAGCTAGGTCTATGCGTAGATTCTATGCACGAGTAGAATACAAAGAAGTTATGGGCGATGATTTGTTCAATTTGCTTATGGTTACTAGTCTTATCTTGATCCGGCGGCATTGTGGGATGAAGCGGCCCGGACCGACCTTACACGTATGCTTACGTGAGACTGGTTCCACCGACTGACATGCACTTGATGCATAAGGTGGCTGGCGGGTGTCTGTCTCTCCCACTTTAGTCGGATCGGATTCGATGAAAAGGGTCCTTATGAAGGGTAAATAGCAATTGGCATATCACTGTTGTGGTTTTGTGTAGGTAAGAAACGTTCTTGCTAGAAACCCATAGCAGCCACATAAAACATGCAACAACAATTAGAGGACATCTAACTTGCTTTTGTAGGGTATGCTATGTGATGTGATATGGCCAAAAGGATGTGATTAATGATATATGTGATGTATGAGATTGATCATGTTCTTGTAATAGGAATAACGACTTGCACGTCAATGAGTATGACAACCGGCAGGAGCCATAGGAGTTGTCTTAATTTATTTATGACCTGCATGTCAATGAAAACGCCATGTAATTACTTTACTTTATTGCTAACTCTTAGCCATAGTAGTAGAAGTAATAGTTGGCGAGACAACTTCATGAAGACACGATGATGGAGATCATGGTGTCATGCCGGTGACGAAGGTGATCATGTCGCGCCTCGGAGATGGAGATCAAAAGGCGCAAGATGATATTGGCCATATCATGTCACTTTACGATTTTCATGTGATGTTTGTCATGTTTACATCTTATTTGCTTAGAACGACGATAGCATAAATAAGATGATCCCTCGCTAAAATTTCAAGAAAGTGTTCCCCCTAATGGTGCACCGTTGCAAAGGTTCGTTGTTTCGAAGCACCACGTGATGATCGGGTGTGATAGATTCTAACATTCGCATACAACGGGTGTAAGCCAGATTTACACATGCGAAACACTTAGGTTGACTTGACGAGCCTAGCATGTACAGACATGGCCTCGGAACACAAGAGACCGAAAGGTCGAACATGAGTCGTATACTAGATACTATCAATATGAAGATGTTCACCGATGATGACTAGTCCGTCTCACGTGATGACCGGACACGGCATAGTTGACTCGGATCATGTATCACTTAGATGAATAGAGGGATGTGTATCTAATTGGGAGTTCATTAAATAATCAGATGAACTTAATTATCATGAACATAGTCAAAAGGTCTTTGCAAATTATGTCGTAGCTTACACTTTATTTCTACTATTTAAGATATGTTCCTAGAGAAAATTTAGTTGAAAGTTGATAGTAGAAATTATGCGGACTAGGTCCGTCAACTAAGGATTATCCTCATTGCTATGCAGAAGGCTTATGTCCTTAATGCACCGCTCGGTGTGCTGAACCTCGAGCGTCGTCTGTAGATGTTGGGAAACATCTGACATACACGTTTTGACGACTACGTGATAGTTCAGTGCATCATGCTAACGGTTTAGGATTGTGGCACCAAAGACGTTTTCGAAATGTCGCAGAACATATGAGATGTTCCAAAGACTGAAATTGGGATTTCAGACTAGTGCCCACATCAAGAGGTATGAGACCTATGACAAGTTTCTTAAGCCTGCAAACTAAGGGAGAAAAGCTCAATCGTTGAGCATGTGCTCAGATTGTCTGAGTACTACAATCGCTTGAATCGAGTGGGAGTTAATCTTCCAGATGAGATAGTGATGGTTCTCCATAGTCACTGCCACCAAGCTATTAGAGCTTCGTGATGAACTATAACATATCAGGGATAGACATGATGATCCTTGAGCAACTCGCGATGTTTAACACCGCGAAAGTAGAAATCAAGTAGGAGCATCAATTGTTGATGGTTAAACCACTAGTTTCAAGAAGGGCAAGGGAAAGAAGGGATACTTCATGAAACGGCAAATTAGTTGCTGCTCTAGTGAAGAAACCCAAGGTTGAACCCAAACTCGAGACTAAGTGCTTCTGTAATGAGGGGAACGGTCACTGAAGCAGAACTACCCTAGATACTTGGTAGATGAGAAGGCTGGCAAGGTCGACAGAAGTATTTTGAATATACGTTATATTATTGTGTACTTTACTAGTACTCCTAGTAGCACCAGGGTAATAAATAGCGGTTCGGTTGCTAAGTGTTAGTAACTCAAAATAAAAAGGCTGCAGAGACTAGCTAAAGGTGAGATGACGATATGTGTTGGAAGTGTTTCCAAGGTTGATGTGATCAAACATCGCACGCTCCCTCAACCATCGAGATTGGTGTTAAACCTAAATAATTGTTATTTGGTGTTTGTGTTGAGCATAGACATGATTGGATTGTGTTTATCGCAATACAGTTATTCATTTAAGGAGAATAATGGTTACTCTGTTTATTTGAATAATACCTTCAATGGTCTTGCACCTAAAATGAATGATTTATTGAATCTCAATCGTAGTGATACACATGTTCATGCCAAAAGATATAAGATAGTAATGATAGTACCACATACTTGTGGCACTGCCATTTGAGTCATGTTGGTATAAAACGCATGAAGAAGCTCCATGTTGATGGATCTTTGGACTCACTCGTTTTAAAGATTGAGACATGCGAACCATGCCTATTGGTAGATATGCATGAAGAAACTCCATACAGATGGATCGTTTGGACTCACTTGATTTTGAATCACTTGAGACATGCAAATCATACCACATGGGCAAGATGACTGAAAGGCCTCGTTTTTAGTAAGATGGAACAAGAAAGCAACTTGTTGGAAGTAATACATTTTGATGTGTGTAGTCCAATGAGTGTTGGGGCACGCAGTGGATATCGTTATGTTCTTACTTCACAGATGATTTGAGTAGATGTTGAGTATATTTACTTGATGAAACACAAGTCTGGATTATTGAAAGGTTTAAGTAATTTCAGAGTGAAGTTGAAGATCATCGTGACAAGAGGATAAAATGTCTATGATATGATCATAGAGATGAATATCTGAGTTACGAGTTTGGCACAAAATTAAGACATTGTGGAAATTGTTTCACAACTAATACCGCCTGGAACACCATAGTGTGATGGCGTGTCCGAACATCATAACTACACCCTATTGGATATGGTGCATACCATGATGTCTCTTATTGAATTACCACTATTGTTTATGGGTTAGGCATTAGAGACAACCGCATTCACTTTAAATAGGGCACCACGCAATTCCGTTGAGACGACACCGTGTGAACTAGGTTTAGAAAAACCTAAGCTGTCGTTTCTTAAAAGTTTGGGGCTGCGACGCTTATGTGAAAAAGTTTTTGGCTGATAAGCTCGAACCCAAAGCGGATAAATGCATCTTCATAGAATACCCAAAACAGTTGGGTATACCTCCTATTTCAGATCCGGAAGGAAAAGTGATTGTTTCTAGAAACGGGTCCTTTCTCGAGGAAAAGTTTCTCTCGAAAGAATTGAGTGGGAGGATGATGGAGACTTGATGAGGTTATTGAACCGTCACTTCAAATAGTGTGTAGCAGGGCACAGGAAGTTGTTCCTATGGCACCTACACCAATTAAAGTGGAAGCTTATGATAGTGATCATGAAACTTCGGATCAAGTCACTACCAAACCTCATAGGTCGACAAGGATGCGTACTACTTCAGAGCGGTACGTAATCCTGTCTTGGAAGTCATGTTGCTAGACAACAATGAACCTACGAGCTATGGAGAAGCGATGGTGGGCCCGGATTCCGACGAATGGCTCGAGGCCATAAAATCCGAGAGAGGATCCATGTATAAAAACAAAGTATAGACTTTGGAAGAACTACTTGATGGCGTAAGGTTGTTGGGTGCAGATGGATTTTAAATGGAAGACGGACAATGAGGGTAAGTGTCACCATTAAGAAAGCTCGACTTGTCGTTAAGATGTTTTCCGACAAGTTCAAGGAGTTGACTACAATGAGACTTTCTCACTCATAGTGATGCTAAGAGTCTGTTGGAATTATGTTAGCAGTTACTGCATTATTTATGAAATCTTGCAGATAGGATGTCAAAACATTGTTTCCTCGATAATTTTCTTGAGGAAAGGTTGTATTTGATACAACCAGAAGGTTTTGTCAATCCTGAAAGATGCTAACAAGTATGCAAAGCTCCATCAATCCTTCTAAGGATTGGAGTAAGCATCTAGGAGTTGGAATGTACGCTTTGATGAGATGATCAAAGATTTTGGGTTTATACAAAGTTTATGAGAAACTTGTATTTCCAAAGAAGTGAGTGGGAGCACTATACAATTTTTTTATGAGTATATGTTGTTAACATATTGTTGATCAGAAATGATGTAGAATTTCTGGAAAGCATACAGGGTTATTTGAAAAGTGTTTTTCAAAGGAAAACCTGGATTAAGCTACTTGAACATTGAGCATCAAGATCTATAAGGATAGATCAAAAACGCTTAATAGTACTTTCAAATGAATACATACCGTGACAAGATTTTGAAGGAGTTCAAAATAGATCAGCAAAGAAGGAGTTCTTGGTTGTGTTACATGGTGTGAGTATTGAGTAAGACTCAAGACGTGACCACGGCAGAAGAGAGAGAAAGGACGAAGGTCGTCCCTATGCTTTAGACGTAGGCTCTACAGTATGCTATGCTGTGTACTGAAGGAAATATGCCCTAGAGGAAATAATAAAGTTATTATTTATTTCCTTATATCATGATAAATGTTTATTATTCATGCTAGAATTGTATTAACCGGAAACATAATACATGTGTGAATACATAGACAAACAGAGTGTCACTAGTATGCCTCTACTTGACTAGCTCGTTGATCAAAGATGGTTATGTTTCCTAACCATAGACATGAGTCGTCATTTGGTTAATGGGATCACATCATTAGGAGAATGATGTGATTGACTTGACCCATTCCGTTATCTTAGAACTTGATCGTTTAGTTTGTTGCTATTGCTTTCTTCATGACTTATACATGTTCCTATGACTATGAGATTATACAACTCCCGTTTACCAGAGGAACACTTTGTGTGCCACCAAACGTCACAACGTAACTGGGTGATTATAAAGGTGCTCTACAGGTGTCTCCAAAGGTACTTGTTGGGTTGGCGTATTTCGAGATTAGGATTTGTCACTCCGATTGTCGGAGAGGTATCTCTGGGCCCACTCGGTAATGCACATCACTTAAAGCCTTGCAAGCATTGCAACTAATGAGTTAGTTGCGGAATGATGTATTACGGAACGAGTAAAGAGACTTGCCGGTAACGAGATTGAACTAGGTATTGAGATACCGACGATCAAATCTCGGGCAACTAACATACCGATGACAAAGGGAACAACGTATGTTGTTATGCGGTTTGACCGATAAAGATATTCGTAGAATATGTAGGAGCCAATATGAGCATCCAGGTTCCGCTATTGGTTATTGAACGGAGACGTGTCTCAGTCATGTCTACATAGTTCTCGAACCCGTAGGGTCCGCACGCTTAAAGTTCGATGACGGTTATATTATGAGTTTATGTGTTCTGATGTACCGAAGGAGTTCGGAGTCCCGGATGAGATCGGGGACATGACGAGGAGTCTCGAAATGGTCGTGACATAAAGATTGATATATTGGACGACTATATTCCGACATCGGAAAGGTTCCGAGTGATTCGGGTATTTTTGGGAGTACCGGGGAGTTACGGGAATTCGTATTGGGCCTTAATGGGCCATACGGGAAAGGAGAGAAAGTCCTCAAAGGGTGGCCGCACCCCTCCCCATGGGCTGGTCCGAATTGTACTAGGGAGGGGGGGCGCCCCCTTCCTTCATTCTCCTTTTCCCTTCCCTTTCCTTCCCTCCTACTCCTACTACTTGGAAGGGCTCCTAGTTCTACTAGGAAAGGGGGAATCCTACTCCCGATGGGAGTAGGACTCCCCTAGGGCGCGCCATAGAGTGCCGGCCCTCCCCCTCCTCCACTCCTTTATATACGGGGGCAGGGGGCACCCCAAAGACACAAGAATTGATCGTTTGATCTTTTAGCCGTGTGCGGTGCCCCCCTCCACCATAGTCCACCTCGATATTACTGTAGCGGTGCTTAGGCAAAGCCCTGCGTCGGTAGAACATCAACATCATCACCACGCCGTCATGCTGACGAAACTCTCCCTCAACACTCGGCTGGATCAGAGTTCGAGGGACATCATCGGGTTGAATGTGTGCAGAACTCGGAGGTGCCGTGCGTTCGGTACTTGATCGGTTGGATCGTGAAGACGTACGACTACATCAACCGCATTGTGCTAACGCTTCCGCTTTCGGTCTACGAGGGTACGTGGACAACACTCTCCCCTCTCGTTGCTATGCATCACCATGATATTGCGTGTGCGTAGGTAAATTTTGAAATTACTATGTTCCCCAACAGTGGCATCCGAGCCAGGTTTATGCGTAGATGTTATATGCACGAGTAGAACACAAGTGAGTTGTGGACGATACAAGTCATACTGCTTACCAGCATGTCACACTTTGGTTCGGTGGTATTGTTGGATGAAGCGGCCTGGACCGACATTACGCGTACGCTTAAGCGAGACTAGTTCTACCAACGTGCTTTGCACACAGATGGCTGGTGGGTGTCAGTTTCTCCAACTTTAGTTGAACCGAGTGTGGCTACGCCCGCTCCTTGCGAAGGTTAAAACGACATCAACTTGACAAACTATCGTTGTGGTTTTGATGCGTAGGTAAGAACGGTTCTTCCTAAAGCCTGTAGCAGCCACGTAAAACTTGCAACAACAAAGTAGTGGACGTCTAACTTGTTTTTGTAGGGCATGTTGTGATGTGATATGGTCAAGACATGATGCTAAATTTTATTGTATGAGATGATCATGTTTTGTAACCGAGTTATGGTAACTGGAAGGAGCCATATGGTTGTCGCTTTATTGTATGCAATGCAATCGCCCTGTAATTCTTTACTTTATCACTATGTGGTAGCGATAGTCGTAAAAGCATAAGATTGACAAGACGACAACGATGCTACGATGGAGATCAAGGTGTCGCGCCGGTGACGATGGTGATCATGACGGTGCTTCGGATATGGAGATCACAAGCACAAGATGATGATGGCCATATCATATCACTTATATTGATTGCATGTGATGTTTATCTTTTATGCATCTTATCTTGCTTTGATTGACGGTAGCATTATAAGATGATCTCTCACTAAATTTCAAGATAATAGTGTTCTCCCTGAGTATGCACCATTGCCAAAGTTCGCCGTGCCCAGACACCACGTGATGATCGGGTGTGATAAGCTCTACGTCCATCTACAACGGGTGCAAGCCAGTTTTGCACATGTATAATACTCGGGTTAAACTTGACAAGCCTAGCATATGCAGATATGGCCTCGGAACACTGAGACCGAAAGGTCGAGCATGAATCATATAGTAGATATGATCAACATAGTGATGTTCACCATTGAAAGCTACTCCATTTCACGTGATGATCGGTTATGGTTTAGTTGATTTGGATCACGTGATCACTTAGAGGATTAGAGGGATGTCTTTCTAAGTGGGAGTTCTTAAAGTTATATGATTAATTGAACTTAAATTTATCATGAACTTAGTCCTGGTAGTATTATCATATCTATGTTGTAGATCAATAGCTCGCGTTTAGCTCCCCTGTTTTATTTTTGATATGTTCCTAGAGAAAACTAAGTTGAAAAATATTAGTAGCAATGATGCGGATTGGATCCATGACCTGAGGTTTACCCTTATTGTTGCACAGAAGAATTATGTCCTTGATGCACCGCTATGTGACAAACCTATTGCAGGAGTAGATGCAGATGTTATGAATGTTTGGCTAGCTCAATATGATGACTACTCGATAGTTTAGTGCACCATGCTTAAACGACTTAGAATCAGGACTTCAAAGACATTTTGAACGTCATGGACCATATGAGATGTTCCAGGAGTTGAAGTTAATATTTCAAGCAAATACCCGTGTTGAGAGATATGAAGTCTCCAGCAAGTTCTATAGCTAAAAGATGGAGGAGAATAGCTCAAGCAGTGAGCATGTGCTCAGATTGTATGGGTACTACAATCGCTTGAATCAAGTGGGAGTTAATCTTCCAGATAAAATAGTGATTGACAGAATTCTCTAGTCACCATCACCAAGTTAGTAGAACTTCATGATGAACTATAATATGCAAGGGATAATAGAAATGATTCCCAAGCTCTTCATGATGCTGAAATCAACGAAGGTAGAAATCAAGAAAAGCATCAAGTGTTGATGGTAAACAAAACCACTAGTTTCAAGTAAATGGACAAAGGGAAGGAAGGGGAACTTCAAGAAGAACGCCAAACAAGTTGCTGCTCAAGTGAAAAAACCCAAGTCTGGACCAAAGCCTGAAACTGGGTGCTTCTACTGCAAAGGGACTGGTCATTGGAAGCGGAACTACCCCAAGTAATTGGCGGATAAGAAGGATGGCAAAGTGAACATAGGTATATTTGATATACATGTTATTGATGTGTACTTTACTAGTGTTTATAGCAACCCCGCAGTATTTGATACTAGTTCAGTTGCTAAGAATAGTAACTCGAAACGGGAGTTGCAGAATGAACAGAGACTAGTTAAGGGTGAAGTGACGATGTGTATTGGAAATGGTTCCAAGATTGATATGATCATCATCACACACTCCCTATACTTTCGGGATTAGTGTTAAACATAAAATAAATGTTATTTAGTGTTTGCGTTGAGCATAAATATGATTGGATCATGTTTATTGCAATACGGTTATTCATGTAAGTTAGAGAATAATTGTTGTTCTGTTTACATGAATAAAACCTTCTATGGTCATACACCCAATGAAAATGGTTTGTTGGATCTCGATCATGGTGATACACATTTTCATAATATTGAAGCCAAAAGATGCAAAGTTAATAATGATAGTGCAACTTGTTTGTGGCACTGCCGTTTAGGTCATATTGATGTAAAGCGCATGAAGAAAATCCATGCTGATGGGCTTTTGGAATCACTTGATTATGAATCAGTTGATGCTTGCAAACCATGCCTCATGGGCATGATGACTAAGACTCCGTTCTCCGGAACAATGGAGCGAGCAACAGATTTGTTGGAAATCATACATACTGATGAATGTGGTCCGATGAATATTGAGGCTCACGGCAGGTATCATTATTTTCTGATCTTCACAGATGATTTGAGCAGATATGAGTATATCTACTTGATGAAATACAAAGTCTGAAACATTTGAAAAGTTCAAAGAATTTTAGAGTGAAGTGGAGAATCATTGTAACAAAAATAAAAGTTTCTACGATATGATCGCAGAAGTAAAATATTTGAGTTACGAGTTTGGCCTTCAGTTAAAACAATGTGAAATAGTTTCACTACTCACGCCACCTGGAACACCATAGTGTAATGGTGTGTCCGAACATCGTAACCATACTTTATTAGATATGGTGCGATCTATGATGTCTCTTACCGATTTACCACTATCGTTTTGGGTTATGCATTAAAGACAACTACATTCACGTTAAATAGGGCACCATCGAAATCTATTTAGACGACGCCTTATGAACTATGGTTTGGCAAGAAACCAAAGTTGTCATTTCTTAAAGTTTGGGGCGGCGATGCTTATGTGAAAAAGTTTCAAACTGATAAGCTTGAACCCAAATCGGAGAAGTGCATCTTCATAGGATACCCAAACAAAATTGTTGGGTACACCTTCTATCACAGATCAGAAGGCAAATTTGTTGCTGAGAATAGATCCTTTCTAGAGAAGGAGTTTCTCTCGAAAGAAGTGAGTGAGAGGAAAGTAGAACTTGATGAGGTAACTCTACCTGCTCCCTTATTGGAAAGTAGTTCATCACAGAAATCTATTCCTCTGACTACTACACCAATTAGTGAGGAAGCTAATGATGATGATCATGTAACTTCAGATCAATTTACTACCGAACCTCGTAGGTAAACCAGAGTGAGATCCGCACCAGAGTGGTACGGTAATCCTGTTCTGGAGGTCATGTTACTTGACCATGACGAACCTACGAACTATGAGGAAGCGATGATGAGCCCAGATTCTGCGAAATGGCTTGAGGCCATGAAATCTGAGATGAGATCCATGTATAAGAACAACGTATGGACTTTGATTGACTTGCCGCAAGATCGGCGAGCCATTGAGATTAAATGGATCTTCAAGAGGTAGACGAACGCTGATAGTAGTGTTACTATCTACAAAGCTAAAATTGTCGCAAAAAGGTTTTCGACAAGTTCAAGGTGTTGACTACGATGAGAGTTTCTCACTCGTATCTATGCTTAAGTCTGTCCGAATCATGTTAGCAATTGCCGCATTTTATGAAATCTGGCAAATAGATAAACAAAACTGCATTCCTTAATGGATTTATTAAAGAAGCATTGTATATGATGCAACCAGAAGGTTTTGTCAATCCTAAAGGTACTAACAAAATATGCAAGCTCCAGCGATCCATCTATGGGCTGGTGCAAGCATCTCGGAGTTGCAATATACACTTTGATAAGTTGATCAAAGCATATAGTTTCATACAGACTTGCGGTGAAGCCTGTATTTACAACAAAGTGAGTGGGAGCACTACAGCATTTCTGATAAGTATATGTGAATGACATATTGTTGATTGGAGATAATGTAGAAATATTTTGCAAAGCATAAAGGAGTGTTTGAAAGGAGTTTTTCAAAGAAAGACCTCGGTGAAGCTGCTTACATATTGAGCATCAAGATCTATAGAGATAGATCAAAACGCTTGATAAGTTTTTCAATGAGTACATACCTTGACAAGATTTTGAAGTAGTTCAAAATGGAATAGTCAAAGAAGGAGTTCTTGCCTGTGTTACAAGGTGTGAAGTTGAGTAAGACTCAAAATCAGACCACGGCAGAAGATAGAGAGAGAATGAAAGTCATTCCCTATGCCTCAGCCATAGGTTCTATAAAGTATGCCATGCTGTGTACTAGACCTATTGTATACCCTGCCCTGAGTTTGGCAAGGGAGTATAGTAGTGATCTAGGAGTATACCACTGAACATTGGTCAAAATTATCCTTAGTGGAATAAGGATATGTTTCTCGTTTATGGAGGTGACAAAAAGGTTCGTCGTAAAGGGTTACGTCGATGCAAATTTTGAGACTGATCTAGATGACTCTAAATCTCAATCTGGATACATATTGAAAGTGGGAGCAATTAGCTAGAGTAGCTCCGCGCAGAGCATTGTTGACATAGAAATTTGCAAAATATTTACAGATCTGAATGTGGCAGACCCATTGACTAAACTTCTCTCACAACAAAACATGATCACACCTTAGTACTCTTTGGGTGTTAATCACATAGCGATGTGAACTAGATTATTGACTCTAGTAAACCCTTTGGGTGTTGGTCACATGTCGATGTGAACTATGGGTATTAATCACATGGTGAAGTGAACTATTGGTATTAAATCACATGGCGATGTGAACTAGATTATTGACTCTAGTGCAAGTGGGAGACTGAAGGAAATATGCCCTAAAGGCAATAATAAAGTTATTATTTATTTCCTTATATCATGATAAATGTTTATTATTCATGCTAGAATTGTATTAACTGGAAACATAATACATGTGTGAATACATAGACAAACAGAGTGTCGCTAGTATGCCTCTACTTGACTAGCTCGTTGATCAAAGACGGTTATGTTTCCTAACCATACACATGAGTTGTCATTTGATTAACGGGATCACATCATTAGGAGAATGATGTGATTGACTTGGCCCATTCCGTTAGCTTAGCACTTCATCGTTTAGTTTGTTGCTATTGCTTTCTTCATGACTTATACATGTTCCTATGACTATGAGATTATGCAACTCCCGTTTACCGGAGGAACACTTTGTGTGCCACCAAACGTCACAACGTAACTGGGTGATTATAAATGTGCTCTACAGGTGTCTCCGAAGGTACTTGTTGGGTTGGCGTATTTCGAGATTAGGATTTGTCACTCCGATTGTCAGAGCGGTATCTCTGGGCCCACTCGGTAATGCACATCACTTAAAGCCTTGCAAGCAATGCAACTAATGAGTTAGTTGCGGAATGATGTATTACGGAACGAGTAAAGAGACTTGCCGGTAACAAGATTGAACTAGGTATTGAGATACCGACGATCGAATCTCGGGCAAGTAACATACCGATGACAAAGGGAACAACATATGTTGTTATGCGGTTTGACCGATAAAGATATTCGTAGAATATATAGGAGCCAATATGAGCATCCAGGTTCCGCTATTGGTTATTGACCGGAGACGTGTCTCAGTCATGTCTACATAGTTCTCGAACCCATAGGGTCCGCACGCTTAAAGTTCGCTTACGGTTATATTATGAGTTTATGTGTTTTGATGTACCAAAGGAGTTCGGAGTCCCAGATGAGATCGGGGACATGACGAGGAGTCTCGAAATGGTCGAGATGTAAAGATCGATATATTGGACGACTATATTCGGACATCTGAAAGGTTCCAAGTGATTCGGGTATTTTTGGGAGTACTGGGGAGTTACGGGAATTCGTATTGGGCCTTAATGGGCCATACGGGAAAGGAGAGAAAGGCCTCAAAGGGTGGCCGCACCCCTCCCCATGGGCTGGTCTGAATTGGACTAGGGAGGGGGGGCGCCCCCTTCCTTCCTTCTCCTATTCCCTTCCCTTTCCTTCCCTCCTACTCCTACTACTTGGAAGGGCTCCTAGTTCTACTAGGAAAGGGGGCCATAGAGAGGGCCGGCCCACCCCCTCCTCCACTCCTTTATATACGGGGGCAGGGGGCACCCCAAAGACACAACAATTGATCGTTTGATCTTTTAGCCGTGTGCGGTGCCCCCCTCCACCATAGTCCACCTCGATATTACTGTAGCGGTGCTTAGGCGAAGCCCTGCGTCGGTAGAACATCAACACCGTCACCACGCCGTCGTGCTGACAAACTCTCCCTCAACACTCGGCTGGATCAGAGTTCAAGAGACGTCATCGGGCTGAACGTGTGCAGAACTCGGAGGTGCCATGCGTTCGGTACTTGATCGGTTGGATCGTGAAGACGTACGACTACATCAACCGCGTTGTGCTAATGCTTCCGCTTTCGGTCTACGAGGGTACGTGGACAACACTCTCCCCTCTCGTTGCTATGCATCACCATGATCTTGCATGTGCGTAGGAAAAATTTAAAATTACTATGTTCCCCAACATGTACCGCACCTGAAGTGTGCCTTGCCATGAGTCAGTCAAGGGGTATAAGAGTGATCCAGGAATGGATCAGATGACAGCGGTCGAACTTATCCTTAGTAACTAGTGGACTAAGGAATTTTCTCGATTATGGAGGTGGTAAAAGAGTTCGTGGTAAAGGGTTACGTCAATGCAAACTTTGACACTAATCCAGATGACTACGAGTAGTAAACCGGATTCGTATAGTAGAGCAGTTATTTGCAATTGCTCCAAGTAGCGCGTGGTAGCTGCATATACAATATGACATAGATATTTGTAAAGAACACATGGATCTGAAAGGTTCAGACCCGTTGACTAATAAACCTCTCTCACAAGCGAGATATGAACAAACCCCATGGGTGTTGGATTCATTACAATCACATAGTGATGCGAACTAGATTATTGACTCTAGTGCAAGTGGGAGACAGTTGGAAATGTGCCCTAGAGGCAATAATAAAATGGTTATTATTGTACTTCCTTGTTCATGATAATTGTCTATTTTTCATGCTATAATTGTATTAACTGGAACCGTAATACATGTGTGAATACATAGACCACAACATGTCCCTAGTAAGCCTCTAGTTGACTAGCTCGTTGATCAATAGATGGTTATGGTTTCCTGACCATGGATATTGGATGTCATTGATAACAGGATCACATCATTAGGAGAATGATGTGATGGACAAGACCCAATCCTAAGCGTAGCACAAGATCGTGTAGTTCGTTTGCTAAAGCTTTTCTAATGTCAAGTATCATTTCCTTAGACCATGAGATTGTGCAACTCTCGGATACCATAGGAATGCTTTGGATGTGCCAAACGTCACAATGTAACTGGGTGGCTATAAAGGCACACTACGGGTATCTCCGAAAGTGTCTGTTGAGTTGGCACGAATCGAGACTGGGATTTGTCACTCTGTGTGACGGAGAGGTATCTCTGGGCCCACTAGGTAATGCATCATCATAATGAGCTCAATGTGACTAATGAGTTAGCCACAGATCATGTGTTACGGAACGAGTAAAGAGACTTGCCGGTAACGAGATTAAACAAGGTATAGGGATACCGATAATCGAATCTCGGGCAAGTAACATACCGATAGACAAAGGGAATTGTATACGGGATTGATTGAATCCCCGACATCGTGGTTCATCCGATGAGATCATCGTGGAACATGTGGGAGCCAATATGGGTATCCAGATCCCGCTATTGGTTATTGGCCGAAGATGTCTCGGTCATGTCTGCATGGTTCCCGAACCCGTAGGGTCTACACACTTAAGGTTCGGTGACGCTAGAGTTGTTATGGGAAATAGTATGTGGTTACCGAAGGTTGTTCGCAGTCCCGAATGAGATCCCGGACGTGATGAGGAGTTCCGGAATGGTCCGGAGGTGAAGATCGATATATTGGACGAAGGGCATTGGAGTCCGAAATTGTTCCAGGAGTATCGGGTGACGACCAGTGTGTCCGAAAGTGGTTTCGGAGGCCCCGACAAGTGTTGGGGGGCCTTATGGGCCAAGGGGAAGGGGCACACATGCCCACTAAGGGGCTGTGCGCCCTTCCCACCCCATCTCATGTAACCAGGAGAGGTGGGGGCGCCTCCCCTAGGGCAGCCTCCCCTCCTAGCTTGGGGGGCAAGTCTCCTAGGGGTGGGGGCGCCCAAAACCCATCTAGGGTTCCCTCCCTGGCCGCCGCTCCTCCCCTAGATGGGATCTGACGGGGCCAGCCCCCTCTCCCCTTCTCCTATAAATAGTGGGGGTGGGAGGGCTGCCAGTAGAACCAAACCCTTCCCCTGGCGCAGCCCCTCCCCCTCTCCTACACCTCCTCCTCCTCCATAGCGCTTAGCGAAGCCCTGCCGGAGAACCACGAGCTCCATCACCACCACGCCGTCGTGCTGTCGGAGTTATCCCTCAACATCTACTCTCCCCTTTCTGGATCAAGAAGGAGGAGACGTCCCCGGGATGTACGTGTGTTGAACACGAAGGCGCCGTTGTTCGGCGCTTAGAACGGAATCGACCGCAATTTGAATCGCTGCGTGTATGACTCCACCAATCGCGTTCTTCTAATGCTTCCACTTAGCGATCTTCAAGGGTATGAAGATGCACTCCCTCTCTCTCGTTGCTAGTATCTCCTAGAATGATCTTGGTGACACGTAGGAAAATTTTGAATTATTGCTACGTTCCCCAACACCTGGGTCTACTTTCAATCATATAAGTTTCCGATCTATAATTTTAGTTTCCTATTTACTTCCTTTGCAATATTTTACTTTCCATTCCATAAACCAAAAATACCAAAAATATTACTTTACCTTTTATCCATCTCTATTAGATCTCACATTGCAAATAACCATGAAGGGATTGACAACCCCTTTATCGCGCTGGGTGCAAGTTGGTGTTTGTTTGTGCAGGTATTCGGTGACTTGTGCGTTGTCTCCTACTGGATTGATACCTTGGTTCTCAAAACTGAGGGAAATACTTACTCTACTTTGCTGCATCACCCTTTCCTCTTCAAGGGAGAAAACAATGCAAGCTCAATAGGTAGCATATCGCCACCATTGAAACCCTTCTAATCTATTTTGAAGCAACATCTGACCTAATAATCAACTACGAAAGAAGTGATGTCGTAGCCATGGGTGTGGACCATGACAAGAAAACCCATAGTGCTAACCTTCTAAATTTCAAACTAACATAGTTTCCCATCATTTACTTAGGGCTCCCATCCTCGCACAAACCCTTCCCAGCTCATATTGGGATCTAGTTGTCTAAAAAGCTACAAAATGTGTCGACTCTTGGCAAGGAAAACTCATGTCTTCAAGAGAGAGGCCGACCCTTACAAATGCCTACCTTTCGTCAATTTCTTATTTTTCCATGGGCTTGTTTATGCTAGGTAGTGGGATGCACAAGCATCTAGACAAAATTATATCTTATTTCTTTGGGAAGCGGATGTGATGAGGCACAAATACAACATGGTTCGTTGGGAGAACGTGTATAAGCCCCAAGTCCCAAGGGGGTCTCTATTACCAACTCAAAAAATTAACTTGGCTCTCCTCACCAAGTGGATTTGGAAACTCTCCCAAGATACCCTCATTTCAGAACAACACTCAAAGATGCAAATAAATTGTCTTCTTGGGGGCCCATTTTCTGGTGGGCAATGGGATTGACACCAAGTTCTAACTGACGACCATGGATTAACGACCGACTTATGTATTTTATGTATCCATATATCTACGTCGTAGCCTTAGAACCATGGATTTTAGTGAAGAAGGTCCTTCAAAATAACCTTGTCAACTTATCCTTTCTACAAAACCTCACCCCCGTAGAGATACCTTCATGGGAAGCTTTATTGCTTGACTTAGGGTAGATCTAGCTTTCAGCAGAATGAGACACCATCACCTTGGAACTGGAGGCATCGAGGTGCTTCTCAGTCAGATCCACCTACACTAAACTCATACACAATCCTCATATCCATTTAACCAAGGCCCTTCAATACATAGTGGTGCCGCACAAAATTTGTATATCTTATGGCACGCATCTAAGGATCAGATCCCTTCAGCGAGTAGCCTACAAGAACATAATGGTTGAAGGAACAAAACTTGTGCCTTTTGTGGGGCTCTAGAAAAACCTTTTCCACATTATTTTTCTCCGTTCCCCAGCTAAATTCCTATGGAACTATGTGAGATATAGCTTTGGGTGTAACTGAGACCCGCATTTGTTTCTGGGAATCCTTTACTTTCTCACCGACACTAGGGGTTAGTGGCGTATAATTTATTTGGAGCTCTTTTGCGGCTCAAGCATGGGTGCTTTGAACTAGCTGTAATAACAAACTTACCATTGAGGGCAAGATCCTTAACCACTCGGCTAACTACATTTTCAAATGGTCTTTGTTTTTCAGCAATGGACTCCTATGTGGAAGTGGTAGCACAACAAGATGTCCAAGGTGGTGCTACACGAGATTAAGGTTATTCATGCAGCCAACAAAAATTACACCAACTGAGATTTGCTTCGACCTGATCTTCTTTTGTCATTTTGTGTTAGATTCTCGCCTTTTGATGTAACATTTACTTTGTTGCTATGCTTTCGAACATAATTTAGTGCGTTGTAATGTACATTGGCCTACTAATTTAACATTGGATGCTCCTTGTACTTTTTCTAAAAAAATTGTGGTGGGAGCGCGGAAGATGGCAAGGGAGTAGTGGGATGCTGCTTGCCAGATTCTATCTGTGCAACGAGTGTGCAGTGGATCAAGACGAGCTTTGGCGTAAGGGTGCCATGATGAGGAAAATTGGAAGACAAAACCCAACAGGAGGTCGCAGACGACAAATGCGGATGCAATAGAAGCATGCGGTTGTTGTCAGATCATGGGTCCCGGCAAAACCCTCAAGGGTCGAACACTGGGGTGCGCGCGAAGATCTCCCCCCTACCGATCCACGTCCTAGCTTTACTAAGATCTTACGGGCTAACTCGATGAACTCACAGTCACAAAGGACACAAGATTTATACTGGTTCGGGCCACTGTTGTGGTGTAATACCCTACTCCAGTGTGGTGTGGTGGATTGCCTCTTGGGCTGAGGATGAATAGTACAAGGGGAAGTGATACGTCTCCAACATATCTACTTTTCAAAACACTTTTGCCCTTGTTTTGGAATCTAACTTGCATGATTTGAATGGAACTAACCCGGACTGACGCTGTTTTCAGCAGAATTACCATGGTGTTATTTATGTGCAGGAGCAAACGTTCTCGGAATGACCTGAAACTTCACGGAGACACTTTTCAGAAAATAAGAAAAATACCTACAAAAGATGAAGGCCAGGGGGCCCACCACCTCTCCACAAGGGTGGGGGAGCGCCTGCCCCCTAGGGCGCGCCCCCTACCTCGTGGGCCCCCTGTTGCTTCTCCGACTCCAACTCCACCTCCATATATTGAGTTTTGGGGAGAAAAAAAATCGGAGATAAGAAATCATCACGTTTTATGATACGGAGCCGCCGCCAAGCCTTAAAACCTCTCAGGAGGGCTGATCTGGAGTTTGTTCGGGGCTCCAGAGAGGGGAATCCGTCGCCATCCTAATCATCAACCATCCTGCATCACCAATTTCATGATGCTCACCACCGTGCGTGAGTAATTCCATCGTAGGATTGCTGGACGGTGATGGGTTGGATGGGATCTATCATGTAATCGAGTTAGTTTTGTTAGGGTTTGATCCCTAGTATCCACTATGTTCTAAGATTGATGTTGCTATGACTTTTTTATGCTTAATGCTTGTCACTATGGCCCGAGTGCCATGATTTCAGATCTGAACCTATTATGTTTTCATCAATATATGAGTGTTCTTGATCCTATCTTGCAAGTCTATAGTCACCTATTATGTGTTATGATCCGTTAACCCCGAACTGACAATAATCGGGATACTTACCGGTGATGACCGTAGTTTGAGGAGCTCATGTATTCACTATGTGTTAATGCTTTGTTCCGGTTCTCTATTAAAAGGAGGCCTTAATATCCCTTAGTTTCCGTAAGGACCCCGCTGCCACGGGAGGGTAGGACAAAAGATGTCATGCAAGTTCTTTTCCATAAGCACGTATGACTATATTCGGAATACATGCCTACATTACATTGACGAACTGGAGCTAGTTCTGTGTCACCCTATGTTATGACTATTACATGATGAACCGCATCCGGCATAATTATCCATCACCGATCCATTGCCTACGAGCTTTCCACATATTGTTCTTCGCTTATTTAATTTCCCGTTGCTATTGATATCATCACTACAAAATACCAAAAACATTACTTTTACTACTGTTACCTTTTGCTACCGTTACCACTACTATCATATTACTTTGCCACTAAATACTTTGCTGCAGATATTAAGTTTCTAGGTGTGGTTGAATTGACAACTCAGCTACTAATACTTGAGAGTATTCTTTGGCTCCCCTTGTGTCGAATCGATAAATTTGGGTTGAATACTTTACCCTCGAAAACTGTTGCGATCCCCTATACTTGTGGGTCATCAAGACTATTTTCTGGCGCCGTTGCCGGGGAGCATAGCTCTATTCTTTGAGTCACTTGGGATATATATCTGCTTATCATTATGAAGAACTTGAGAGATCGAAAAACCAAGATATATCCCTCAACTACGAGGGGAGGTAAGGAACTGGCATCTAGCTCTGCACTTGATTCACCTTCTGTTATGAGAAAGTCTGCGACACCTACACCTGCTTCTGCTATTCGTTCTGATATGTCGCATGTTATTGATGATGCCGCTTCTGCTATGCATGATACTTATGATGAAACTACCTCTATGCCTGATACTACTATGCCACTTAGTGATTTTCTTGATGAACAACTTGCTAGGGCTAGAGAAATTGAAAATATTGAATATGATGATACTAATGAAAGTGATGATGAAGAATCACTTGTTATTCCTAAGGGTTATGTTTTTGATCAAGAAGCTTCTTTAGCTATTTTAGCTTGCAAAAATAGAAATGAACTCAAAAGGTTATTAGCTAAATGGAGTAAGCAATCTCTAAATGCTAGAATGAAACTTGACCCTACTTTTGCTACTTCACCTATCTTTGTTACTGATAAGGATTATGAATTCTCTGTTGATCCTGATATAATTACTTTGGTTGAATCTGATCCTTTTCATGGTTATGAATTTGAAACTGTTGTGGCACATCTTACTAAATTGAATGATATAGCTACCCTGTTTACAAAAGATGAGAGAACTCACTACTTTTACATCCTTAAAATATTTCCGTTCTCATTAAAGGGTGATGCTAAGATATGGTTTAATTCTCTTGATCCTGGTTGTGTGCGTAGTCCCCAGGATATGATTTATTACTTCTCTGCTAAATATTTCCCTGCTCATAAGAAACAAGATGCTTTAAGGGATATATATAATTTTGTGCAAATTGAAGAAGAGAGTCTCCCACAAGCTTGGGGGAGGCTTCTACAATTACTTAATGCTTTGCCTGATCATCCTCTTAAGAAAAATGAAATACTTGATATCTTTTATAATGGACTAACCGATGCCTCCAGAGATTACCTGGATAGTTATGCTAGTTCTGTTTTCAGGGAAAGAACACCGGATGAAGCTGAAATTCTATTGAATAATATGTTGACAAATGAAAATAATTGGACACCTCCAGAGCCAATTCCTGAGCCTATTCCTAAACCAACTCCGAAGAAGAGGGGTATTCTATTTCTTAGTCCCGAAGATATGCAAGAGGCAAAGAAATCTATGAAAGAAAAAGGTATTAAAGCTGAAGATGTTAAGAATTTACCTCCTATTGAAGAAATACATGGTCTTAATTTACCGCCTGTTGAAGAAACATATAATCTTAATCCATTACCTACTGAAGAACCTCATGGTCTTGATAACCCGACACAGGTAGTTAAGGTAAATTCTCTCTATAGATATGATAAAGCTAAAATCTCATTTACTAAATTTGCTAGCCCATGCTTAGATGAGTTTGATAAATTTATGGCTAAGCAAGAAGACTTTAATGCTTATTTTGGTAGACAATTGAAATACAATTCAAATATGCTTGAACACTTGGGTGATTATATGGCTAATGTTAAAGGTGAACTTAAACTTATTAGTAAACATGCTTCTATGGTTACCACTCAAGTAGAACAAGTACTTAAAGCACAAAATGATTTGCTCAATGAATTGAATAGTAAAGATAATGATAATGTTGTTAGAGTGGTTACTAGAACTGGTAGAATGACTCAGGAACCTTTGTATCCTGAAGGCCACCCTAAGAGAATTGAGCAAGATTCTCAGAGAAATAATATAGATGCACCTAGTCCTTCTAAAAGGAAGAAAAAGAAAAATGATAGGACTTTGCATGCTTCTAGTGAACCTATTATTGAAACACCTGAGAATCCAAATGATATTTCTATTTCTGATGCTGAAACTCAATCTGGTAATGAACCTGAAACTAGTGATAATGTTAATAATAATATTCATGATGATGCTCAACCAAGTAATGATAATGACATATAAATTGAACCTGTTGTTGATCTTGATAACCCACAATCAAAGAATCAACATTATGATAAGAAAGACTTTGTTGCTAGGAAACATGGTAAAGAAAGAGAGCCTTGGGTTCAGAAACCCATGCCTTTTCCTCCCAAACCATCCAAGAAAAAAGATGATGAGGATTTTGAGTGCTTTGCTGAAACGATTAGACCTATCTTTTTGCGTATGCGATTAACTGATATACTCAAAACCAATCCTTATGCTAAGTACATGAAAGATATTACTAAAAATAAAAGAAAGATACCAGAAGCTGAAATTTCCACCATGCTTGCTAATTATACTTTTAAGGGTGGAATACCTAAGAAACTTGGAGATCCCGGTGTACCAACTATACCATGCTCCATTAAAAGAAACTATGTTAAAACTGCTTTATGTGATCTTGGAGCCGGTGTTAGTGTTATGCCTCTCTCTTTATATCGTAGACTTGATTTTAATAAGTTGACACCTACTGAAATATCTTTGCAAATGGCTGATAAATCAACGGCTATACCTGTCGGTATTTGTGAGGATGTGCCTGTTGTAGTTGCAAACGTTACTATTTTAACGGACTTTGTTATTCTTGATATTCCCGAGGACGATAGTATGTCTATTATTCTTGGAAGACCCTTTTTTAACACTGCAGGGGATATTATTGATTACACTAAAGGCAATGTCACTTTTCATGTTAATGGTAATGAGCATATGGTACACTTTCCGAGGAAACAACCTCAAGTTCACAGTATCAATTCTATTGGAAAAATTCCATCGATTATATTTGGAGGTTTTGAATTTCCTCTTCCTACTGTCAAGGAGAAATATGATATGCTTATTATTGGGAATGTGCATATCCCCGTTGAGGTAACATAGTGTTATTCGAAATTTCTCCGGTTCCATGTTATTCGGAATGAGTTCGTTAACAAGACTTGATCAACCTTGTTAGTGGATTCCTTTTGATGGCCATGAGATGGATGAAACTAGAAGGCACAACCTTTTGTACCCCACTTTTACTTTCTGTTATTTATATTAAATAAAATAAAAATAAATATTTTTCTGTCTGTTATCTGATTATCCGTGCAATATAAAAATACCCCGAAAATAAAAGTTCTCCAAATGCCCTGAAATTTAAATATGATTTCTCCAGAATATTTGAGAATATTTGGCATAAAGAACACAGTAGGGGGGCCAACCACCTGCCCACGAGGGTGGAGGGCGCTCCCTACCCCCTGGGCGCACCCCCTGCCTCGTGGGCCCACGGTGGCCCTCCTCCACTTATCCTTTCACCCATACACTTCATCTTCCACCCCCAAACACTAATATCCAGCTCAAACCCAAGTCCATGCTTATTTTGCTGCCATTTTCGATCTCCTTGCTCAAAGCACCTCTCACAAAACTTCTTGAGGAGATTGTTCCTTGGTATGTGACTCCTCCATTGGTCCAATTAGTTTTTGTTCTAGTGCTTTATTCATTGCAAATTTTCGCTGCTTAGGTGACCCTGTTCTTGAGCTTGCATGTCAAATTTATATGGTTCCAAGTAGTTTTGATGCATGATATAGGCTCTAGGCACTTGTAGGAGTAGTTGCTATCAATATTATTGAGTTTGGTTTACTTTTATTTTGAAGTTACTCAAAATTTTCAGAATTTTTCAGAGAAAGAAAAATGCTTAGGAAAATGTTCCAAGGTGGTTCTTCAAGGAAGCAAGGACCCAGGCTTGCAATGCGTGATGCTGATGAAGAGCCACCAAGAGACGCTCCAGTGCGTCCTTGTGAATGGCCTTCTGAGAACTTTATGGATCGAGCGGGAATTAAGGAAGAATTCAACGCATATTTGCGTAACGCTGATCTTGTGAGCTTCGAGGAAGAGAAGTGCAGCCAGTATCACAACCTCATCAGTACCTTTGTGAGGAGGTTTGAATTTTCAACTTCACGTAATTCTCCAACTGTCATGTTTGATCTTTATGATAAATCTTACACTATGGACTTAGAGGATTTTACCACTGAATGCAAACTTCCACAATGGGGTAGTATAAGGGATCCTCGCAAATCTAAATTTAGAGATTTTCTTGCTAGCATAACTGTGGGAGAATCTAGAGATATTACAAAAGCTAACATAGGGAGCATCCACTTTCCTGCTATGCATTATTTTGCTCTCTTCATAGGTAGATGCATAAATGGTAAAGATGAGGCATGTCACATGTGTGTCCCCGATCTCAGTATTCTTAGGAGTGCTGTGTCAGGAGACAAATCATATAATTTGGGAGCCATTGTTGCACGTAGGTTGCATCTTAATAGACTTAATGGAGATTTCTTTGGTGGAATTTATGCAACCCGCATAGCTAATTTTCTTGGTATAGCCATACGCGAAGATGATATTGAATTACCTCCTGCTTATCTAGATTTTAATGCTATGGTTCACCAGCAGTTTGTCGAGAGGAACGAATCACCTCTCCAGTATCGACTAATCTTTGGCAGACGCCATGCTGTCTGTACTACTCTCACTCCCCCTGCCTTCTTTGATTATCAGGCAAGAGGAGGATATACTATTACTAGAGAGGAGGCGGATGAGTACGAGAGGAGAGAGGAGGCCGCTCGTCGCCATGCTGCAGCTTAGCAAGCGATAGCCGTTGCATCGCAGTACGACCCCAGCTACTATTATGGATATCCGCCAGGCCAGCCGTGGCCATAGACCAACTTAGGCCAAAAGCCTAAGCTTGGGGGGTACGTATTTCTCACCGACATTACATTTATGTTCACACACTCATTGCTAGATGCCGGTGCTCATACTTTTTTAGTGTATCATCCATGCTAGTTTATTTTCCTTTTTATGCTTTCTTCTTGTGTGTTTAATAAACCTTAAGAAAAACCAAAAAATAGTTGTAGCTTTTAATCAGTTTAATTTCCATGCTTGTAGTAGTAATTAAAAGGAAGAAAACCGAAAAAGATTTCATGTTCTTCTTTTGCTTGTTGGGATCTTTCCCGTGTAAATAGTTTTATTTCTTTTCTTTTCTTTGGAGGTCGATAGGAGAAGAACATAATTAAATTGTTGAAGTGGCTCTTATATGCATTATCGTTTATCTAACAAAAGAGCCCATATTACCTTGTCTTCTCCTATTTATTGAATGCTTGCAGATTCCAGCTTAGTTCAATGCACGTGCACTATTATTATTATTATTCACATCGTTCAGTCGTGCAAGTGAAAGGCAATTATGACGATATATGATGGACTGGCTGAGATGAGAAAAGCTGGTATGAACTTGAACTCTTTTGTTTTTGTAAATATGATTAGTTCATCGTTCCTGATTCAGCCTATTATGAATAAACATTTTTGCAATGACAATTAGAGATCATAGTTTCTTGTGCCATGCTTGATTAGCTATGAGTTATAATGGTTTACCTTGCGTGCCAACATGCTATTGAGATAGTTATGATGTGGTATGATAGGGTGGTATCCTCCTCTGAATGATTTAAGTGACTTGACTTGGCGCATGTTCACACATGTAGTTGAAACAAAATCAACATAGCCTTCACGATATTTATGTTCATGCTGGATTATATCCTACTCATGGTTGCATTCGGTGTTGATTAATTTTAATGCATGTTCATGACTGTTGTCGCTCTCTAGCTGGTCGCTTCCCAGTCTTTTGCTAGCCTTCACCTGTACTAAGCGGGAATACTGCTTGTGCATCCAATACCTGAAACCCCAAAGTTATTCCACATGAGTCCACTATACCTACCTATATACGGTATCTACCTGCCATTCCAAGTAAATTTGTATGTGCCAAACTCTAAACCTTCAAATAAATATCCTGTTTTGTATGCTCAAATAGCTCATGTATCAACTAGGGCTGTCTGTATCTTCCATGTTAGGCGGGTTATTCTCAAGAGGAGTGGACTCCGCTCCTCACTCACGAGATAAATGGCTGGTCACCGGGATGCCCAGTCCCATGCTTTATGCAAACTAAATCAAAATAATTTCAAACAAAACTCCCCCTGGGACTCTTGTTAGTTGGAGGCACTCGTTGTTTCGAGCAAGCCATGGATTGATGCTTGTTGGTGGAAGGGGGAGTATAAACTTTACCATTCTATTTGGGAACCGCCTATAATGTGTGTAGCATGGAAGATATCGCCATCTCTTGGTTGTTATGTTGACAATGAAAGTATACCGCTCAAAATATTATTCACCTCTGTTTCAAAACCGAGCTCTGGCACCTCTACAAATCCCTGCTTCCCTCTATGAAGGGCCTATCTATTTACTTTTATGTTGAGTCATCATCCTCTTATTAAAAAGCACCAGCTAGAGAGCACCACTGTCATTTGCAATCATTACTATTAGTTTACATTGAGTATGACTTGACTGGATCTCTTTTACCATGAATTACAATGTCTAGTCAGTCCTTGGTCTTTAAAGGTGCTCTGCATTTATGTTTTGCGGTCTCAGAAAGGGCTAGCGAGATACCACCTTGTTATGTCATATTATGATTGTTTTGAGAAAGTGTTGTCATCCGAGATTTATTATTATTGCTCCCTAGTTGATTATGCTATTGATATGAGTAAACTTGAGACCTATGCATTATTGCAAATGTGGTTAGTTATAATCTTTGCTGAAAACTTGAATGCTGGCTTTACATATTTACAACAACAAGAGAAAACAGAGTTTGTAAAAGTTTTTCTTTATCACTTTCAGTTTGTCAACTGAATTGCTTGAGGACAAGCAAAGGTTTAAGCTTGAGGGAGTTGATACGTCTCCAACGTATCTACTTTTCTAAACACTTTTGCCCTTGTTTTGCACTCTAACTTGCATGATTTGAATGGAACTAACCCGGACTGACGTTGTTTTCAGCAGAATTACCATGGTGTTATTTATGTGCAGGAGCAAACGTTCTCGGAATGACCTGAAACTTCATGGAGACACTTTTCAGAAAATAAGAAAAATACCTGCAAAAGATGAAGGTCAAGGGGCCCACCACCTCTCCACGAGGGTGGGGGGCGCGCCTGCCCCCCTAAGGCGCGCCACCTACCTCGTGGGCCCCTTGTTGCCTCTCCGACTCCAACTGCACCTCCATATATTGAGTTTCGGGGAGAAAAAAATTAGAGAGAAGAAATCATCGCGTTTTACGATATGGAGCCGCCGCCAAGCCCTAAAACCTCTCGAGAGGGCTGATCTGGAGTCCGTTCGGAGCTCCGGAGAGGGGAATTCATCGCCATCGTCATCATCAACCATCCTCCATCACCGATTTCATGATGCTCACCGCCGTGTGTGAGTAATTCCATCGTAGGCTTGCTGGACGGTGATGGGTTGGATGGGATCTATCATGAAATCGAGTTATTTTTGTTAGGGTTTGATCCCTAGCATCCACTATGTTCTAAGATTGATGTTGCGATGACTTTGCTATGCTTAATGCTTTTCACTAGGGCCCGAGTGCCATGATTTCAGATCTGAACCTATTATGTTTTCATCAATATATGAGTGTTCTTGATCCTATCTTGCAAGTCTATAGTCACCTATTATGTGTTATGATCCGTTAACCCCGAAGTGACAATAATCAGGATACTTACCGGTGATGACCGTAGTTTGAGGAGTTCATGTATTCACTATGTGTTAATGCTTTGTTCCGGTTCTCTATTAAAAGGAGGCCTTAATATCCCTTAGTTTCTGTAAGGACCCTGCTGCCACGGGAGGGTAGGACAAAAGATGTCATGCAAGTTCTTTTCCATAAGCACGTATGACTATATTCGGAATACACGCCTACATTACATTGACGAATTGGAGCTAGTTCTATGTCACCCTAGGTTATGATTGTTACATGATGAACCACATCCGGCATAATTCTCCATCACCGATCCATTTCCTACGAGCATTCCACATATTGTTCTTCGCTTATTTACTTTCCCGTTGCTATTGCTATCATCACTACAAAATTCCAAAAAACATTACTTTTACTATTGTTACCTTTTGCTACCGTTACCACCACTATCATATTACTTTGCTACTAAATACTTTGCTGCAGATATTAAGTTTCCAGATGTGGTTGAATTGACAATTCAGCTGCTAATACTTGAGAGTATTCTTTGGCTCCCCTTGTGTCGAATCAATAAATTTGGGTTGAATACTTTACCCTCGAAAATTGTTGCGATCCCCTATACTTGCGGGTTATCAGGAAGAACAACCTCCTGAGGAGAGGTGTTCTTGTGCTTGGTGAACTTGTGGTTGTCCTGGTCTCTCTTGGTCCGACCGATCGATGATCCCCTAGATACGGTGGTGGCTAGTCCTATTTATAGAGGCCCTAGTCCTCTCCCCAAATATTGAGCGGGAAGGGAGCCGACAACGGCCAATTTGAAAGGGGACAGCTAGTACAGCCTATCCTTACAAAAGCAGTCTTCGCGTGCAAAAGGCTCTGGTAGTGACGCCGTCTTGGGCTCCACGGTGACCTCCATCTTGCTGTCCTTCTGGTCTTGGTCTTGTTGCACTGATATGGAAACCCTTGCTTGACGCCTCAGTAGTCCGCGCCTGCGCCTACTTCCTTAGCATCGAAGAGGAAACAAGGACACTGTGCGCGCTGGCGCCCGCCTGGCCTTGGTTGTCATGGCTCACGTCACTGGAACCTCACGAGGTTTGCCTGGCCTTGATCTCTCCGCCCCTCGTGAGCCAGCCTGGTGAGGCCGCTCCTGAGGAGGTCTTGTGTCGTCCGCCTCGCGACGCTTGGCCCCTCGCGACGGTCTTGAGTCCTTGCTGGTGAAGATGGGTCGTATGGGCACGCTCACAGAGCCACACCATGGGCCGCGGGTAGGCAGGTCTGGGGACCCCCGTTCCCAGAACACCGACAGTAGCCCTCGGGCCCAAGGCGCGCTCGGGCTTGGCTTCGAGGCGAAGCCAAAGGGGCAAGTGCGGAGCACCGCGGACCCCAATACCCTGCGGCGTTGGTCGACGCATGGCGGTTGATTGGACGTGGGCGTCTCCGCTTCCGCATCCTGCCTTGGAATCCGCCTGGTTATGCGACCACCGCAACCTACACAGTTATTCTTCCATCGCCTGCGCCATACTCCTCCAATTCCTCTTCTTCTCCCGGACTCCACACCTCTTTCCAATCTGACCTGAGCTCCGCCCACTCCATGGCCATGGCACCGACGTGAGCAGATAAGGGGAAGAAGCATGTACCTTCGGCTTGTGTGCCCCCGGCTACCGAGCCCGCAGTTGGCCGATCACTGGTGTTCAACGATGAGGCGATGGGCAAGGTGCGTCCCATGCTTGCCTCCAGCTTCAATGAGTGGGGAGGGACGGTGGCCTGGCCTGCATCTTGGGCTCGCATCGACCGGACGGCCACCGAGGTCCCGTTCTTCATCGACGCCCTTTGGGCTAGCATGGTACCTCCTTTCTCTGCCTTCTTCAATGTTGTGCTTGCGCATTTTCAGATCCATATGTTGCACCTTGATCCTCAATCAGTGACCCTCCTCGCCGTCTTCGCCTTTGTTTGCGAGGCCATGATAGGCATTTCCCCTTCAGTGGCCCTTTATCCGCCACTTCTTTTCGCTGCACCTAATTGATCCCCAACAGAGCTCAGGATGCCTGAGCTTTCAGGCTGTGGCGGTGATGGCCGGGCGGGGATTGACTTTGAGCTCCCACCGTCCACGAGCGGGTTTCGAACACGGTGGGTATTTGTTGATGTTGGAGTGCTCAGCCCCCTGCTCTCTTCTCCGTCAGCTCCCGCTATTCCCAGCTCTGGTTGGTGCCACCAAAGGCTCACTGATTCGCGCCTTGCCCCTGTTTGGCTCAGGCTAAAGTGGCTCAAGGACCTTGATGTGACTGCGCCTATGGTGGTGAAGCAGTTCGTCCGGCGCCGGATCGCCCCGCTTCAGCGCCACTCACAACCGATGTGGGCCTTCCTCAGCAGCAAGGACCACATGAGACTTCAGGAGTCCAGGCTCCCCCTTGAGGCACGGCGAACGGTGCTCGAGGTCCTGACGGGTGTCCCACTGCCAGATGACATGCCGAGGAAGAGTTGCCTTCTGTACCGCTGCTTGAACAAGGCGACATTCGCGGAGCAGATGCCCGCCTTTGACAAGTGGGGGCTGCGTCCAGTCGGCCTCGTGGGGCCTCATGAGAACCCCATCGTCGTGGTTCCTCTTCCTATTACTGGCACTGAGCTCGCCCCAAGTGTGGATGCAGGGGGCGAGCACCGCTGGGGGCTGATGGCGAAGGTGTCGCGATGCTGATGTCGCCAAGGGCTCCTGAGGCGTCGTCCTCATGAACTCGCGACTCTTGCCCTGAGGTGGCGGTTGAGGAGGCGAAACAGCCCACGTCTCCCTAGGCCAGGGCTCCTGAGACCTCGGCTGGTCGCTGTGGGGCAGGGCCTGGTGGCTCCCCTCAGCTTGGTGCTTCTGAGACTGCCCCTTCGAGCGCTTCTCCAGTTGCGCCTCGCGTTGGCCGCCATGTCCAGCGCTTCGGTCAGCTCTGCGTGGACTTTGAATAGCTCCACAAAAGGAAGGGGTCCCCAAGAAGCGGCACCTTCAGGCCCTTAAAGCGGAGAAAGTACATCGTCGTTGACGAGTAAGTACCTTATCTTGGTGATTCTCCGCGTGCTGCTTCCCTTCCTGACGATGTCTCTTCAGGATTCCTTCCACCAAGGCCGCAAGATCTCCTAAGGAGCAGCCCCCTCTCGCCTCACTTCTCCTGCTTGGCTCAAGCACTTCAAGCCCACGCCTTGCCCACGGTGAGGAGTCAACCGGGGAAGCCGGCCCATCGACAAGGTGTCTTGAGCTCGCGCCTTAGCCGTCTTTTCTTCGCGGCCTCATTCGGAGCACAGCAAGCGTGCCAAGGGTTCCTCCCCTGGTCGCGGATGATGATTGGTTGGCTTCGATCCTGGGGTCTTCTTCAAGCAGTGGGACTTCACTTGTTCGGGCCCCTCGCGAGGCCCATCCCGCAAATGGGTGGATGCCAGCCCCCAGCCCCCTGCTGAAAGCGGGCGAGCCGCTTCGGGCCCCTTCCGCAGTCCCAGCGACAGAGGATGAAGTAAGCATCATGCTTGAGTCGGCGCAAGAAAGGAGCATTGTTTGCCATGAGCTCTTTCAGGAGGTGATGGGCGCGATGAACCGGCTTGGCGAAGAGCTCGTGGATGTGGACGCGCGCCTCATGGCCGAGGCTCTTCGGCTGGTGGAGGAGCGGCATAAGCTGAAGGTTGCCATCAATCTCGGGTGCCATCAGCGTGAGCTCGATAATGCGAAGGCCGAGGCTTCCCTTGCAGCCTCCCGTGAGGCCTGCTCCCGAGCTCTGGAAGAGGCTCGGGAAGCTGACCGCCGTTGCAAGGCCACGGAGAAGCGCGTGTGCGAGATCCAAGCCTGGAGCGCCATCTTGGATCACCAAGTGGAGGCACGCAGGGCCGCCCTTGCGTCATTGAGGGGGACGCCCGCCGAAGAGGAAGAGATCCGGAAGTGCGAGGAAGTGCTGGCGCTGGAAGCTGTGGAGCGTAGCCTTGTGCTCTAACGACTGAAGACGAGGGAGCGTCAAGTTGCCCAGGCGGAGGATGTCATCGGCACGCGCGAGGCCAGGGCCCAAGAGGAGGTTGATCGCCGTATGGCCGAGGCTCGCACGGATCTCGAGACTAGGTATGACCTGAAGCTGAAGCTCGTGGAAGCTGGGGCCGCTGGTAGGACTGCTGCCCTCAAGCCCAGGTTGGTCGAGGTGGAGCGGCGCGAGGAGGCCGCCGCAACCGCCCTGGCCTCGGCGCAGGCTGAGCTAGCTTCCGCCCGCGCCGAGCTGCTCCCTCTTCGGCAGCGGGTCGCTGACGCTGAGTCCTCGTGTGACAGAACAAGGAAGAAGTGCTTCAGTGGCGGACGTTGGAGCGTGTGCACGCCCCCATGCTCCAGGACCTCAGGAACAAGGCCAACATCGCCCTGGGCCATATCTATGATGAGAATGCTCCTCACCCCCATGCGAATGACTATGCGAGCCACCTCCGCTTCTTCACCGACGTGGTGACGCGCCTGGAGAACTGTTCCGAGAGGGCT
This sequence comes from Triticum dicoccoides, assembly GCF_002162155.2. Lineage (NCBI taxonomy): Eukaryota > Viridiplantae > Streptophyta > Magnoliopsida > Poales > Poaceae > Triticum > Triticum dicoccoides. The sequence continues at coordinate 181,780,504 of NC_041382.1, read as the reverse complement.
CGCCAACTTGTTGAAGAGAGGAGCCGCGGCATGCTCGGGCGTGCGTTCTCCCACGTCTTCAGCCATCTCTAGAACACTGACCCCAACTTCGACTTTGATGCCGCCATCGCTCCCGTGCCCAAGGCCATCCAGGGCGACCTGTCGCGATGGGTGGAGGACAATGTGGATGCACTGGTCAGGGCCTTCACTTCCGATGACGATGGGATGGTGGTCGCGGCGGACGCGGGCAACGTGGTCGACGACGGTGATGGTGGCGCTGGTGGAGGTGATGGTGATGCCATCGATGGTGGCAGCAATGCCAGCGATGGTGGCGGCGATGCCAGCGACGTGTCTGAGGGCGATCTGGGGGACGCGACGAGCGACATGTCTGACTGATCCCGTGCTTCCCAGCTATTTGTCCTGCACACAGAAGCTCGGGCGTAGACCTTGAAGTTGTGAGAGCATCTTTGGAGGGGAAGCCCCTCTTCTAAATTTGCTACTGCCTTTATCTTGTTAGGGCGAGCTGAATATGTATCTTCGTGGACTCACACGCCCTGGAGCAAAGTTTCTATTGCAGTTTACCTTAGCCTAGACAAGCCCAAACCAGTTCGTGAGGTTGAAAGCTCCCGAGGAACTCGCCGAGACGCCCGAGGGGGCGCGTGATAAGCGAGCGCTAGCCACTTGGCGCGACATGCGCGTGGCATGTGTGCGTCTTGCCTGGCCCCGCTCGCGAGGAGCCCGTGAGGGGGGGCAACAGGCGCGAATTCCAAAATAAGGCAAGAACCAGACAACAAGAAATCGCTCGACGAGAAAAGGCACCCCCCGCGCGCATCAAATGAAAACTCAACTCCAACTTAAATCCAAAGCCAGAAAGCAGGGCTACAGAAAAGAGGTTAAAAGCAAATGGCCGCGTCCGGCGCCTAGTCTAGTCTTCTTGTCTTCAAGTCTTCCCACCAGCGCGGAGCTAAGTGCTGCCACTAGGACGTGGGACGGAGCCCCCGAGGCCCGAGGGCGGCACTCCTGAGACTCCGAGGCATGTACAGCCCCACTCGTTATTACGTGAGAGTGTCATGGGCGGCGATCTTCACAGGCATGAGCCTTACTTCATATTGGAAGACGAGGGCCCCGCCTTGCTCCACCCCCCACCACCGTTGGGATGACCGAAGACCAGGACGACACCAACGAGGGCAGAGGGGACGCCAGCGGCGCCCTCGGCGACCACAGGTCCTCTGCCGGGGGTAGGCTCTGCAGCACCTCCCCGGCAGGGGGCCTTCCTCCGGGGGAAGCCCTGCTCTTCACGACGCAAGGAGGGGCCTTGCTCCTAGCCCCTTCCATGCAGCCACCAGTGAGCTTCTCTTGGTGAGGCGGATACCGCCGCACCGGAACCGTCGCCTGGCGCCGTGACCTGATTCACTTGCGATTCATGGTTAGCGTAAGCCTGCCCTTGGGAGATTAGTGGTACCCTATAGTTGTTGTCGACGGCGTGGCTGGTGAGGCACTCGAGCGGCTCCTAGAAGGCCTCAGCTCCTAAAGCCTCCTCTCCCCAGCCCGGCTCGAGGAACGAGTCGGGGTCATCTTACGGCGTGTACTCCTGGTGTTGGGTTTCGTAGTAATTTCAAAAAATTTCCTACGCTCACGCAAGATCATGGTGATGCATAGCAACGAGAGGGGAGAGTATGATCTACGTACCCTTGTAGATCGACAACGGAAGCGTTTGGTTGATGTAGTCGTACGTCTCCACGGCCCGACCGATCATGCACCGAAACTATGGCACCTCCGAGTTCTAGCACACGTTCAGCTCGATGACGATCCCCGGACTCCGATCCAGCAAAGTGTCGGCGAAGAGTTCTGTCAGCACGACGGCGTGGTGACGATCTTGATGTACTACCGTCGCAGGGCTTCGCCTAAGCACCGCTACAATATTATCGAGGACTATGGTGGAAGGGGGCACCGCACACGGCTAAGAATATGATCACGTGGATCAACTTGTGTCTCTAGGGGTGCCCCTGCCTCCGTATATAAAGGTTCAAGGGAGGGGGGCCGGCCGGCCAAGGTGTGGCGCGCCAGGAGGAGTCCTACTCCTTCTGGGAGTAGGACTCCCCCCCTTTCCTAGTTGGAATAGGATTCGTGGAGGGGGGGAGAGGAGAGAGAGGAGGAAGGGGGCCCGGCCCCCTCTCCTTATCCAATTCGGACCAAGGGGGGAGGGGCGCGCGGCCCATCTCTGGCCACCTCTCCTCTCTTCCACCAAGGCCCACTAAGGCCCATATACCTCCCAGGGGGTTCCGGTAACCTCCCGGTACTCCGGTAAAATCCCGATTTCACCCGGAACACTTCCGATATCCAAACATAGGCTTCCAATATATCAATCTTTATGTCTCGACCATTTCGAGACTCCTCGTCATGTCCGTGATCACATCCGGGATCCGAACAACCTTCGGTACATCAAAATGCATAAACTCATAATATAACTATCATTGTAACCTTAAGCATGCGGACCCTACGGGTTCGAGAACAATCTAGACATGACCGAGACACGTCTCTGGTCAATAACCAATAGCGGAACCTGGATGCTCATATTGGCTCCTACATATTCTACGAAGATCTTTTATCGGTCAGACCGCATAACAACATACGTTGTTCCCTTTGTCATCGGTATGTTACTTGCCCGAGATTCGATCGTCGGTATCCTATACCTAGTTCAATCTCGTTACCAGCAAGTCTCTTTACTCGTTCTGTAATACATCATCCCGCAACTAACTCATTAGTTGCAATGCTTGCAAGGCTTAAGTGATGTGCATTACCGAGAGGGCCCAGAGATACCTCTCCGACAATCGGAGTGACAAATCATAATCTCGAAATACGCCAACCCAACATGTACCTTTGGAGACACCTGTAGAGCTCCTTTATAATCACCCAGTTACGTTGTGACGTTTGGTAGCACACAAAGTGTTCCTCTGGCAAACGGGAGTTGAAATCTCATAGTCATAGGAACATGTATAAGTCATGAAGAAAGCAATAGCAACATACTAAACAATCGGGTGCTAAGCTAACGGAATGGGTCATGTCAATCAGATCATTCAACTAATGATGTGATCCCGTTAATCAAATAACAACTCTTTGTCCATGGTTAGGAAACATAACCATCTTTGATTAATGAGCTAGTCAAGTAGAGGCATACTAGTGACACTCTATTTGTCTATGTATTCACACATGTATTATGTTTCCGGTTAATACAATTCTAGCATGAATAATAAACTTTTATCATGATATAAGGAAATAAATAATAACTTTATTATTGCCTCTAGGGCATATTTCCTTCAGTCTCCCACTTGCACTAGAGTCAATAATCTAGATTACACAGTAATGATTCTAACACCCATGGAGCCTTGGTGCTGATCATGTTTTGCTCGTGGAAGAGGCTTAGTCAACGGGTCTGCAACATTCAGATCCGTATGTATCTTGCAAATCTCTATGTCTCCCACCTGGACAAGATCCTGGATGGAATTGAAGCGTCTCTTGATGTGCTTGGTTCTCTTGTGAAATCTGGATTCCTTCGCCAAGGCAATTGCACCAGTATTGTCACAAAAGATTTTCATTGGACCCGATGCACTAGGTATGACACCTAGATCGGATATGAACTCCTTCATCCAGACTCCTTCATTCGCTGCTTCCGAAGCAGCTATGTATTCCGCTTCACACGTAGATCCCGCCACGACACTCTGTTTAGAACTGCACCAACTGACAGCTCCACCGTTTAATGTAAACATGTATCCGGTTTGCGATTTAGAATCGTCCGGATCAGTGTCAAAGCTTGCATCAACGTAACCGTTTACGATGAGCTCTTTGTCACCTCCATATACGAGAAACATATCCTTAGTCCTTTTCAGGTACTTCAGGATGTTCTTGACCACTGTCCAGTGATCCACTCCTGGATTACTTTGGTACCTCCCTGCTAGACTTGTAGCAAGGCACACATCAGGTCTGGTACACAACATTGCATACATGATAGAGCCTATGGCTGAAGCATAGGGAACATCTTTCATCTTCTCTCTATCTTCTGTAGTGGTCGGGCATTGAGTCTGACTCAACTTCACACCTTGTAACACAGGCAAGAACCCTTTCTTTGCTTGATCCATTTTGAACTTCTTCAAAATCTTGTCAAGGTATGTGCTTTGTGAAAGTCCAATTAAACGTCTTGATCTATCTCTATAGATCTTTATGCCTAATATGTAAGCAGCTTCACCGAGGTCTTTCATTGAAAAACTCTTATTCAAGTATCCCTTTATGCTATCCAGAAATTCTATATCATTTCCAATCAGTAATATGTCATCCACATATAATATCAAAAATGCTACAGAGCTCCCACTCACTTTCTTGTAAATACAGGCTTCTCCAAGAGTCTGTATAAAACCAAATGCTTTGATCACACTATCAAAGCGTTTATTCCAACTCCGAGAGGCTTGCACCAGTCCATAAATGGATCGCTGGAGCTTGCACACTTTGTTAGCTCCCTTTGGATCGACAAAACCTTCCGGTTGCATCATATACAACTCTTCTTCCAGAAATCCATTCAGGAATGCAGTTTTGACATCCATCTGCCAAATTTCATAATCATAAAATGCGGCAATTGCTAACATGATTCGGACAGACTTAAGCAACGCTACAGGTGAGAAGGTCTCATCGTAGTCAATCCCTTGAACTTGCCGAAACCCTTTTGCGACAAGTCGAGCTTTGTAGACAATAATATTACCGTCGGCGTCAGTCTTCTTCTTGAATTTCCATTTATTCTCAATTGCTTGCCGATCATTGGGCAAGTCAACCAAAGTCCATACTTTGTTCTCATACATGGATCCCATCTCAGATTTCATGGCTTCAAGCCATTTTGCGGAATCTGGGCTCACCATCGCTTCTTCATAGTTCGTAGGTTCATCATGATCTAGTAGCATGACTTCCAGAACAGGATTACCGTACCACTCTGGTGCGGATCTCACTCTGGTTGATCTACGAGGTTCAGTAGTATCTTGTTCTGAAGTTTCATGATCATTATCTTTAGCTTCCTCACTAATTGGTGTAGGTGTCACAGAAACAGTTTTCTGTGATGCACTACTTTCCAATAAGGGAGAAGGTACAGTTACCTCGTCAAGTTCTACTTTCCTCCCATTCACTTCTTTCGAGAGAAACTCCTTCTCCAGAAAGTTTCTGAACTTAGCAACAAAAGTCTTGTCTTCGGATCTGTGATAGAAGGTGTATCCAATAGTCTCCTTTGGATATCCTATGAAGACACATTTCTCTTATTTGGGTTTGAGCTTATCAGGTTGAAGCTTTTTCACATAAGCATCGCAGCCCCAAACTTTCAGAAACGACAACTTTGGTTTCTTGCCAAACCATAGTTCATAAGGCGTCGTCTCAACGGATTTTGATGGTGCCCTATTTAACGTGAATGCGGCCGTCTCCAAAGCATAACCCCAAAATGATAGCGGTAAATCGGTAAGAGACATCATAGATTGCACCATATCTAGTAAAGTATGATTACAACGTTCGGACACATCATTACGCTGTGGTGTTCCGGGTGGCGTGAGTTGCGAAACTATTCCGCATTGTTTCAAATGTACACCAAACTCGTAACTCAAATATTCTCCTCCACGATCAGATCATAGAAACTTTATTTTCTTGTTACGATGATTTTCAACTTCACTCTGAAATTCTTTGAACTTTTCAAACGTTTCAGACTTATGTTTCATTAAGTAGATGTACCCATATCTGCTTAAATCATCTGTGAAGGTGAGAAAATAACGATATCCGCCACGAGCCTCAATATTCATCAGACCACATACATCTGTATGTATGATTTCCAACAAATCTGTTGCTCTTTCCATAGTACCGGAGAACGGCGTTTTAGTCATCTTGCCCATGAGGCACGGTTCGCAAGTACCAAGTGATTCATAATCAAGTGGTCCCAAAAGTCCATTAGTATGGAGTTTCTTCATGCGCTTTACACCGATATGACCTAAACGGCAGTGCCACAAATAAGTTGCACTATCATTATCAACTCTACATCTTTTGGTTTCAACATTATGAATATGTGTGTTACTACTATCGAGATTCAATAAGAATAGACCACTCTTCAGGGGTGCATGACCATAAAAGATATTACTCATATAAATAGAACAACCATTATTCTCTGATTTAAATGAATAACCGTCTCGCATCAAACAAGATCCAGATATAATGTTCATGCTTAACGCTGGCACCAAATAACAATTATTTAGGTCTAATATTAATCCCGAAGGTAGATGTAGAGGTAGCGTGCCGACCACGATCACATCGACTTTGGAACCGTTTCCCACGCGCATCGTCACCTTGTCCTTAGCCAATCTTCGCTTAATCCGTTGTCCCTGTTTCGAGTTGCAAATATTAGCAACAGAACTAGTATCAAATACCCAGGTGCTACTGCGAGCATTAGTAAGGTACACATCAATAACATGTATATCACATATACCTTTGTGCACCTTGCCATCCTTCTTATCCGCCAAATACTTGGGGCAGTTCCGCTTCCAGTGACCAGTCTACTTGCAGTAGAAGCACTTAGTTTCAGGCTTAGGTCCAGACTTGGGTTTCTTCTCTTGAGCAGCAACTTGCTTGCTGTTCTTCTTGAAGTTCCCCTTCTTCTTCCCTTTGCCCTTTTTCTTGAAACTAGTGGTCTTGTTGACCATCAACACTTGATGCTCCTTTTTGATTTCTACCTCCGCAGCTTTCAGCATTGCGAAGAGCTCGGGAATAGTCTTATTCATCCCTTGCATATTATAGTTCATCACGAAGCTCTTGTAGCTTGGTGGCAGTGATTGGAGAATTCTGTCAATGACGCAATCATCTGGAAGATTAACTCCCATTTGAATCAAGTGATTATTATACCCAGACATTTTGAGTATATGCTCACTGACAGAACTGTTCTCCTCCATTTTGCAGCTATAGAACTTATTGGAGACTTCATATCTCTCAATCCGGGCATTTGCTTGAAATATTAACTTCAACTCCTGGAACATCTCATATGCTCCATGACGTTCAAAACGTCGTTGAAGTCCCGGTTCTAAGCCGTAAAGCATGGCACACTGAACTATCGAGTAGTCATCCGCTTTGCTCTACCAGACATTCACAACATCTGGCGTTGCTCCAGCAGCAGGCCTAGCACCCAGCGGTGCTTCCAGGACGTAATTCTTCTGTGCAGCAATGAGGATAATCCTCAAGTTACGGACCCAGTCCGTGTAATTTCTACCATCATCTTTCAACTTTGCTTTCTCAAGGAACGCATTAAAATTCAACGGAACAACAGCACGGGCCATTTATCTACAATCATACATAAACAAGAAAGATACTATCAGGTACTAAGTTCATGATAAATTTAGGTTCAGTTAATCATATTACTTAAAGAACTCCCACTTAGATAGACATCCCTCTAATCATCTAAGTGATTACGTGATCCAAATCAACTAAACCATGTCCGATCATCACGTGAGATGGAGTAGTTTCATTGGTGAACATCACTATGTTGATCATATCTACTATATGATTCACGCTCGACCTTTCGGTCTCCGTGTTCCGAGGCCATATCTGTATATGCTTGGCTCGTCAAGTATAACCTAAGTATTCCGCGTGTGCAACTGTTTTGCACCCGTTGTATTTGAACGTAGAACCTATCACACCCAATCATCACGTGGTGTCTCAGCACGAAGAACTTTTGCAACGGTGCATACTCAGGGAGAACACTTCTTGATAATTTAGTGAGAGATCATCTTATAATGCTACCGTCAATCAAAGCAAGATAAGATGCATAAAAGTTAAACATCACATGCAATCAATATAAGTGATATGATATGGCCATCATCATCTTGTGCTTGTGATCTCCATCTCCGAAGCACCGTCATGATCACCATCTCACCGGCGCGACACCTTGATCTCCATCGTAGCATCATTGTCGTCTCGCCAATCTTATGCTTCCACGACTATCGCTACCACTTAATGATAAAGTAAAGCATTACAGCGCGATTGCATTGCATACAATAAAGCAACAACCATATGGCTCCTGCCAGTTGCCGATAACTCGGTTACAAAACATGATCATCTCATACAATAAAATTTAGCATCATGTCTTGACCATATCACATCACAACATGCCCTGCAAAAACAAGTTAGACGTCCTCTACTTTGTTGTTGCATGTTTTACGTGGCTGCTACGGGCTTAAGCAAGAACCAATCTTACCTACGCATCAAAACCACAATGATAGTTTGTCAAGTTGGTGTTGTTTTAACCTTCGCAAGGACCGGGCATAGCCACACTCGGTTCAACTAAAGTTGGAGAAACTGTCACCCGCAAGCCACCTATGTGCAAAGCACGTCGGGAGAACCGGTCTCGCGTAAGAGTACACGTAATGTTGGTCCAGGCCGCTTCGTCCAACAATACCGCCGAACCAAAGTATGACATGCTGGTAAGCAGTATGACTTATATCACCCACAACTCACTTGTGTTCTACTCGTGCATATAACATCAACATATAAAACCTAGGCTCGGATGCCACTATTGGGTTTCGTAGTAATTTCAAAAAAATTCCTACGCTCACGCAAGATCATGGTGATGCATAGCAACGAGAGGGGAGAGTATGATCTACGTACCCTTGTAGATCGACAACGGAAGCGTTTGGTTGATGTAGTCGTACGTCTCCACGGCCCGACCGATCAAGCACCGAAACTACGGCACCTCCGAGTTCTAGCACACGTTCAGCTCGAGGACGATCCCCGGACTCCGATCCAGCAAAGTGTCGGGGAAGAGTTCAGTCAGCACGACGGCGTGGTGACGATCTTGATGTACTACCGTCGCAGGGCTTCGCCTAAGCACCGCTACAATATTATCGAGGACTATGGTGGAAGGGGGCACCGCACACGGCTAAGAATATGATCACGTGGATCAACTTGTGTCTCTAGGGGTGCCCCTGCCTCCGTATATAAAGGTTCAAGGGAGGGGGGCCGGCCGGCCAAGGTGTGGCGCGCCAGGAGGAGTCCTACTCCTTCTGGGAGTAGGACTCCCCCCCTTTCCTAGTTGGAATAGGATTCGTGGAGGGGGGAAAGAGGAGAGAGAGGAGGAAGGGGGGCCGGCCCCCTCTCCTTGTCCAATTCGGACCAAGGGGGGAGGGGCGCGCGGCCCATCTTTGGCCACCTCTCCTCCCTTCCACCAAGGCCCACTAAGGCCCATATACCTCCCGGGGGGTTCCGGTAACCTCCCGGTACTCCTGTAAAATCCCGATTTCACCCGGAACACTTCCGATATCCAAACATAGGCTTCCAATATACTATGTCTCGGCCATTTCGAGACTCCTCGTCATGTCCGTGATCACATCCGAGACTCCGAACAACCTTCGGTACATCAAAATGCATAAACTCATAATATCACTGTCATCATAACCTTAAGTGGGCGGACCCTACGAGTTCGAGAACAATGTAGACATGACCGAGACACGTCTCCGGTCAATAACCAATAGCAGAACCTGGATGCTCATATTGGCTCCTACATATTCTACGAAGATCTTTTATCGATCAGACGGCATAACAACATACGTTGTTCCCTTTGTCATCGGTATGTTACTTGCCCAAGATTCGATCATTGGTATCCTATACCTAGTTCAATCTCGTTACCAGCAAGTCTCTTTACTCGTTCTGTAATACATCATCCCGCAACTAACTCATTAGTTTCAATGCTTGCAAGGCTTAAGTGGTGTGCATTACCGAGAGGGCCCAGAGATACCTCTCTGACAATCGGAGTGACAAATCCTAATCTCGAAATACGCCAACCCAACATGTACCTTTGGAGACACCTGTAGAGCTCCTTTCTAATCACCCAGTTACGTTGTGACGTTTGGTAGCACACAAAGTGTTCCTCTGGCAAACGGGAGTTGCATAATCTCATAGTCATAGGAACATGTATAAGTCATGAAGAAAGCAATAGCAACATACTAAACGATCGGGTGCTAAGCTAATGGAATGGGTCATGTCAATCAGATCATTCAACTAATGATGTGATCCCGTTAATCAAATAACAACTCTTTGTCCATGGTTAGGAAACATAACCATCTTTGATTAACGAGCTAGTCAAGTAGAGGCATAGTAGTGACACTCTGTTTGTCTATGTATTCACACATGTATTATGTTTCCGGTTAATACAATTCTAGCATGAATAATAAACTTTTATCATGATATAAGGAAATAAATAATAACTTTATTATTGCCTCTAGGGCATATTTCCTTCACCTGGTTCATCATGCGGGGCACGTAGGTCTCCGAGGCCATTGCCCTGAAGACCTTGCCGAAGAGCCCCACACTCCATGTCGCCCGACCTAGTGCACCGCCTCGAGGATGGTAGGGTTGCATCCTGCTCGGACCGTAGGTGGCAGCGCATGTGCCCGGGCCCAGCAGAGGTGGCGCGGGCGCGAGCGGTCGTGCTGCTCCGTTGGTTGCGCCGGTGTTGATGAAGTCTGGTGGCGCGCTTGTAGGCGCGCGGGCGGCGTGACCCGCCATGCGACCCGGCCGCAGCTTGCGGTGTGAGTAGAGAACAGAAAGGAGGCGCTCCTGAAGCCGCGGCGTCCAGCAGCTCGGCGACGCGTTCCAGCAGTGCATCCCGGCCGCTCTCCATTAGTTGGCACCACAGCAGCTCCCGTGCCACCGTGAGTGTAGCTCGCATGTTTGCCTGCTCCCTCCGGGTGTGCGGCGTCGTTGCCGCTGCGTGGCTTGCGGCCCTTGCAGCACCTCGCACCTGTCGTGGGGTGAGTGTGGACGGCGCCTGGCTGCTCCTCCCATGCCCCGCAGTGTCAGGTGTCGCTCGTGCCGCCTGGGGCGCGGGGTTGAGGTCTTCTTGGGCAGGCGGCGCCGCCCGGGCTGGCCAGGCTACCCAGCGGTCAGCGTTGGTCCTTGAGTCGCCGGACATCGGAACTGCAGAGCGTCGGTGAATCGACTGGTGGGGGAGAAGCTCTGGCGCACCCCTACCTGGCGCGCCAAATGTCGGATCACGGGTTCCGGTAAAACCCTCAAGGTTCAAACATGGGGGTGCGTGCAAAGATCTCCCCCTATCGATCCACGTCCTAGCTTTACTAAGATCTTACGGGCTAACTCGACGAACTCACAATCACAAATGACACAAGATTTATACTGGTACGGGCCACCGTTGTTGTGTAATACCCTACTCCAGTGTGGTGTGGTGGATTGCCTCTTGGGCTGAGGATGTATAGTACAAGGGGAAGAACAGCCTCCTGAGGAGACGTGTTCTTGTGCTTGGTGAGCTTGTGGTTGTCCTAGTCTCTCTTGGCCCGACCGATCGATCGATCCCGTAGCTACAGTGGTGGCTAGTCCTATTTATAGAGGCCCTGGTCCTCTCCCCGAATATTGAGCGGGAAGGGAGCCAACAATGGCCAATTTGAAAGGGGACAGCTAGTACAGCCTATCCTGACAAAAGCAGCCTTCGCCTGCAAAAGGCTCTGGTGGTGACGCCGTCTTGGGCTCCACGGTGACCTCCGTCTTGCCGTTCTTATGGTCTTGGCCTTGTTGCACTGATACGGAAACCTTTGCTTGACGTCTTAGTACTCCGCACCTGCGCCTGCTTCCTTAGCATCAAAGAGGAAACAAGGACACTATGCATGCTAGCGCCCGCCTAGCCTTGGTCGTCATGGCTCACGTCACTGGAACCTCGCGAGGTTTGCCTGGCCTTGATCTCTCCGCCCCTTGTGATCCAGCCTGGTGAGGCCGCTCCTGAGGAGCTCTTGTGTCGTCCGCCTCGTGAGGCTTTGCCCCTCGTGAGGGTCTTGAGTCCTTGCTGGTGAAGATGGGTCGTATGGGCCGCTCGCAGAGACACGCCGTAGGCCGCAGGCAGGCAAGTTTGGGGACCCCCGTTCCTAGAACACCGACATTTGTGTAGATAACCTGGGAGGGCATGAGCTCAAGGGCTTGTGGCACAAGATGGGAGGCGCTAGCGGATGGTTGACACGGCATGGTAGCCTCCTCGGGGGAGGAGAGGCGCGGTCATGGTTTTAGTGAGGCAGTCTGCCTTGTCACCTTACAAAGTGGCAATGTGGGCCTGGAATGGGATGGTGGTGATATGGGGAGCAGTTTGGCGGTGGCTGGCATGGTGGAAAAGCGGTGCACGGTCAGATCGCCAGTGACGGGAGGCAGCTATTGCTTATAAACTTTCTTTGCAGTAAAAAACAGAAGCACATAGTGCCCTCTCACTAGTAGAAAAAGGGCAATTTGTCCCGGTTCGTAAGGGCTATTTGTCCCGGTTGTTGAACCGGGACTAAAGGGTCGTTACTAAAGCCCTAGGCTTTAGTGCCGATTCTTACACGAACAGGGACAGATGGGCCTCCACGTGGCCGGTGCGGCCAGCCCAGGCAAGAGGCCCTTTGGTCCCGGTTGGTGGCACCAACCGGGACCAATAGGCATCCACGCATCAGCAGCTCGCAGGAGCTGAGATTTTTTTTTAAAGGGGTGGGTTTAGTGGGTTTTGGGGGGGGTTAATTTAGGTGTTTCATATATTGTGTTAGTTAGCTAATTAATAGAGAGAAGTGTCCTCTCTTATCTCCGTGCTTGGTTGACGCTACATACTATACGTATAGAGAGGACTCGACACGCTAGCTAGTAAGCAAAAATGAAGGAAACAGAAGATCGTCATGAACATATGCATACAGAGAGAAGTGATATCAACCTCTCCTTCCCCGAGAGATTGGTCGAACAACAAGTTTTCGTATATCTATCCGACGCTACTGGCTACATATATACAATATAAGATCTCTTACAATATAATCCCCTAATTATATATGAACTCAGGGTCCACATGGTATTCTCCGTCTTTATCGATCACGTGATCAAGAAAGAATGCCGCCAATTCCTCTTGAATTGCTCGCATGCGGTCTGGTGCTAGGAGTTCATCCCGCATCCGAAACATCTAATTTGAAGAAGGTGGTCAATACATATATATGAATGAATGAAACTCAACACAAATGATGGTAATAAAATAAAATTCTGAATATTATTGCTTACGCACTTCATATTGTTTTTTAGTGTAGCCCCGCTCACAAGTCGTGTGGCGGATGGACTCGCAAACGTAGTATCCACAGTAATTATTCCCGGCTTCCTGCCACAACCACTTTACAAGAAATAGAGGTCAATCAAACTGATAAGAAAGCATGATAAATGGTATTGATGAAACTAGCGCTTGAATCACTAGGAGATGCGCGGAACATGCTAGTAGTACTTACTTTCGGGTGTTTAAATTGCAGCTTCTTCGACAGTCCCGAAGCTTTTGAGGTGAATTTTCACCAAACCCTGCCAGACAAAGAAAACAATTACTTGATATTAGGAAGTGAACAAAGTTGCTGATATGGTGTGATAATGATCGATTTAACTTACTTCTCGAGCATTTGAGTCATGTCCGCATACTCCTGGGGATCTTTTCGTCTTGAGTCTAAGACGGTTACTAGTCCCTGCTCAAGCTTAATCTCTAGGAGAATATAGTGGAACCTGCGCACGCATGCATAACTCATCAATTACATTACTATAACCTTGACTAATAAGGGAAACCGAATATGCACAAGAAAGTAACACTCACTTGAAGTTGTGAGGAAAGAGTATTATAGCTTTTTTTTGATTTAATACCAACGATCATAGCAAGTTGGCCTCGGTATTTTTTTTCCTGAAATTCAACGTATATGCATCCATGAGATTTGTGTTAATGAACCCAATATCACCGATTTGTCTTTTCTTCAATTCGGCGATCTTCAATCTGCATATTATAGTGAGGATAATTATAAATACATGCAATGAAAGAGCTGACCTATATGTAGAGACTTAATGACAGAAGTAGTACTTATAGACAGTAGCAAGTGACCGTTAATTTATCAAGGGCCTTCTTATTGAAAAACTGGAAGAATTCCTCAAATGGAACATTCAACAGATCAGTTCCAACGAGGTCATGCTCCTCTTTAACTCCCAGCATCAAAATATTCCTCCCCCAGACTCTCTGCAGGTTTTCATGTACCAATCATGGAATCTTCGCATCATCGTTGTTAGAGATCTTTAATCTTTGACGAGAGGCTTCCCATACTCGTATCTGTGTTTGTCCACCTCCAAGAAATCATAATGTACATTATCCGGCAGGTAATTTCCAAGATTGGTATAACCAGGCACCATCCTCAGATCATTAGCGACGATATTGCTAGACACCTCGAGCGGGGCACACGATTGGTTCGCTTGTTCACCGAGCTGGGCAATTTTTTTCCCATCTTGTCTTCCGCTAACCTTTGATCACTGGCAGTACTTCTCGACCGCTCCGCTTCAATAAATGACCTTTCAATAATGCGCTCATAGTTGCCTTTTGACGGAGACTTTGGTGGTTTATTCAAGGCATCCACAGTGTGCTTCACTTTCACCGGATCTATCTTCTCCTCCGGAGGTGGATGTTTCTTTGCTTTCACCCCTTCAAAGAAGTTCGTCACTTCGGCTCGCATGATCTTCACGTTTTCCTCCAGGGTCCTCTCGTATGGTAACTTCTCTGGAGTCTTCAGAGAAGGACCGAATCTATATTGCCTCCCGCCTCTGGCTGTACTGCTAGACGCCAGACCAGACGGAGCGGCTGTTGTTGTCTTCTTTCCTTTCTTATGAGGCGGAGGAGAAGGACAACGACGTGCCAGAGCAGCCGGAGCGGCAGTGGGTCTCTTCCGCCCTTGCTGACGAGGCGGAGAAGGAGGAGGTTGGCTGCTTGGGCGCGCCGGCGCAGGCAGAGAAGGAGGCGGAGTGCCTCCATGCGCCGGAGAAGGAGGCTGAGTGCCCTGATCACTCGCCGAAGGAGGAGGCAGAGTGCCCTAACTCGCCGGATGAGGAGGAGGAGGCGTCCAGTGCGGAAGGTTGATGAGCTCCTTCCGCCATAGGCATGGAGTCTTCATAGAAGAACCCAGCCGAGTCTCCCCTTCACCCGTAGGGTGGTCAAGCTTGAGGTCCTCAAATCCGTCCGTTATTTCATCCACCATCACCCTAGCATATCCCTCTAGAATCAGCCGACAGTGAAAAGTTGCGCCAGGTTCAGGACGTGCAACAGAGCCAACAGCCGCCTTGACTTGAAATTTCATCCATTACGTCATAAGGTGGCAATTTTGAGAATCCGTGATTAAGTCCATGGGGTAGCTAGCAAGAGCCATGAAGACAGGCTCTAGCTGAAGCAGCTCGGTGGAAGCCACGCTGCTTCTCTGCTGAGATGGCGGGGTAGCTTCGGGGGAAGCTGCGGCAGGTCGCTTCCTGCGATCTGCTTCTCGTTTCTCTATCACTTGTACCCTTGCGTGCAGTGCCTGAATTTGGGTCTGCTCCACTTTCTTCCTCCTCTCCTGGCATTTGTAACCGCCTGCGTCTGGAAACCCAACCTTCCGCGAAACGGAGCCTGGCGTGCCTCGTGTCCGTCCAGGGTGCTCAGGATTCTTGAGGGCCACTGTGAGCTCGTCGTTCTCTCTGTCTAGAACGAATGTCCCTTTCTGCGCTGCATCGATATACTGCCAAAGCTTCATGACGGGTATTCGCAGTTGCTCATTCGTCCAATGGCACTTCCCTGATACAGGGTCCAAGGTTTCGCCAACCCCGAAGAACCAAGTCCGGCAACGGTCTGGCCAGTTCAATGTCTCTGGTTCAACCCCTTTATCAAGCAGGTCATTCTCAGCCTTGGCCCACAACTGCCGGGCTTTGAGGTAGCCACCTGACCCCGTGCGATGGTGAAGCTTCTTCTTTACATCATTTTTCTTGTTTGTCACTAACATCTTCTTACTCTTGTCTAATGTCTTGTGGGCCACAAAGTCGTCCCACTGATCTCTGATCTTCTCATACTTGCCAGCAAATTCTGGTGTCTCTTCTTTGTCGACAAACGTTGTTTTCAACTCATTCTTCCACCTCCTAAATAGTTCTGCCATCTTCTTAAGAGCATGAGACTTGATCAATTGCTCTATAACTGGCTTCTCAAGCTCCTCCTCTGGCGGTAGGGTGAAATTTTCCTTCAGCGCGGTCCAAAGATCATCTTTCTGCATATCGTTGACATAAGACACCTCAGGGTCATCTTTAGCCGGCTTATACCATTGGTGGATGCTGATCGAGATCTTGTCCTTAAAAAGAACCCCGCACTAAGCAGTAACTGATTCCTTTGTCCGGATGGGTTCAATCGGTCAGCCATCGCGCGCGATTGCTGTTATCTCAAACCTTTCATCCGAGCACAACTTTTTCTTCGGGCCTCGTCTCTTTACCGAAGTTGTGCTCGGTCCAGAGGGCTAGAAAAAAGAAGAAAGACAAGAGTCATTAATTAATATGTGTACATACCAAAAACAATTAATGCGTCAATTAGCTATAGTCAGCACATGCTTAATTAATATGTATACCTGGCCGGACTCCGTTTGGTCACCGGAGCCGTCATCACGGCGTCCTTCTTCCACCGGCATTCGGTCACCGGCGCCGTCATCAAGGTGTCCTTCTTCCACCGGCATTCGATCACCGGAGCCATCATAATCATGTCCTTCCTCCTCCATTGTTCGATCATCGTAGCCTGCTTTTTCACCCTGTCCTTCCAGACTATCGGTTCCGTTGAGAAACGACATGACGACATCACTTACGGCTGCGATTATGTCCCGCAGCACCGCTTCTGTTACTTCGTCTCGGGGGTGCTACATACTTTCTGCAAATATTTACAACATGGCAATTATTATTCAAACATGACAGATGGATATATTAGTGGCAAATGTAGAGCTAGCTAGCTAATCACAATAAGGAATCATATTAGTGGCCTCGACGCTTCTCTAGGGTTTGGGGTGGCCTCGGCAACGCTTCAAGGGTTTGGGGTGGCTTCGACGACAACGCTCTTTTAACTTGGTAAATTTGGGGGGCCTCGAGAGAGTTTGTCGGGTAGGGGCCCGGTGGGAGGGGGTAGGAGACCGACATCGTTTTTTTCTAGGGTTTGGGTGTCCTCGAGAGTTTTGGTCGAGCGGAGGGCCGGGGGTAAGAAATAAAAAGAGGAGAAGATCGAAGAAAAAAAAGAAGAAGAAAAAAGAGGAGAAGAAGAAAGGAATAGAGGAGAAGAAGAAAAAAATAGAAAAAATTCTATTTTTTCTTCTTCTCCTCTATTCCTTTCTTCTTCTCCTCTTTTTTTCCTTTTTTCCTCTTCTTATTTATTTCTCCTCTTCTTCCTCTCCTCTTCTTCTCCTTTTGCTTTTCCTTCTTCCTAAACTAAACATAAAATAAAATAATCCTAAAACTAAACGAAGTTATCAGGATGGGGTATATCGACAACGACATACCGGATAAAAAATAAGAAGATGAAGAAGAAATAAAAAGAGGAGAAGAAAAAAGGAATAGAGGAGAAGAACGAAGAAAAAAAGAAAAAAAAAGGAGAAGAAGAAAGTAATAGAGGAGAAGAAGAGAAAATAGAAAATATTTTCTCTTCTTCTCCTCTTCTTTTTCTTCCTTTTTCCTCTTCTTATTTATTTCTCCTCTTTTCCCTCTCCTCTTCTTCTCCTATCTTCCTCTTCTTATTTTCCTTTTTCCTCTCATTCTTTTTCTTCTTCTTCCTTCCCTACCTAGATATATAAAACTTTTCTAAAAATGTAACTTTTGCATATATAAAACTTTTTCTTCTTCTTCCTTCTTCCTTCTCTTCCTTCTTCCTAAATATATAAAACTTTTCTAAAAATGAAACTAACCTAAAATTAATGTACTAAATCAGAGAACATATATAGATAAAACTTTTCTAAAAATCTAACTTTTGCATATATGAACATATATACACAGAGAACATACATACATATATACATTTTTATAAAAAAAACAAAAAAGCAAAAAGCAAAAAGCAAAAATAAACCGGGGAAGGGGCGCGGGTGACGGTGACGGCGACGGCGAGGAGAGCGACGGCGACGGCGGGGGCGGGCCGGGGCAGGGGCGCGG
>NC_041382.1:181747000-181762429 GCF_002162155.2 Triticum dicoccoides | reverse complement strand
GGGGCAGGGGCACGGGTGACGGCGGGCCGGGGCAGGGGCGCGGGCGACGGCGACGGCGACAGCTGGGGCGGGCTGGGGCAGGGGCGTGGGCGACGGCGACGGCGACGAGCGATGGTGGACAGCGTCGGGGCAGCCTGGCGGCGTCGATGTTCTCAGCGTCGTCAGGGGCAACTGGTGATGAACTCTACAAAATTCCTAAGCGGTACTTATATACCCAGAGCGTTGGTCCTGATTCATGGCACCAACCGGGACCAATGACCCCTTTAGTCCCGGTTGGTGGGGCTAAAGGTTTCTTTTCAGCAGCCCAAAGGGCGGGAAGCGGCGGACTTTGGTCCCGGTTGGTGGCACCAACCGGGACTAAAGGGGGGACATTGGTCCCGCTTGGTGCCACGAACCGGTACCAATGCACCACTTTAGTCCCGGTTGGTGGCACCAACTGGGACCAAAGGCCATGTACTGCCCGCGTCGTGGCCGAAAGTTTAGTCTCACCTCGCTAGTTGGGAGAGCTCGAGAGTGGTTTATAAGCGCTGCTGCACCAACCCTCTCGTGCTCCTCTCAATTGTAGGCTTTCGGGCCTAATTTGTCACGATGTGCTTGTGGGCCTACTGGGCCTCCTGCGGGCCTGAATCCCGGCCCATGATTGGGTTTCTTGTTGTATCGAGGCCGTAGTGGCCCAGTAGGTGGCACTTTTTTTGTTGATTTTTTTTGTTTCTACTTACAACAAAAAAACTTACAGTTGCTATTTTTATTTATTTTATTAAAGTTTATTTATTTTACTTTTATAAAGTTTATTTTGTTTCTACTTCTTTATTTTATTAAAGTTTATTTTATTTTGTTTCTACTTATTTATTGTATTAAATTTTAATTTAATTTATTTTGTTTCTACTTATTTATTGTATTAAGTTTTAATTTATTTTATTTTGTTTCTACTTATTTATTAAAGTTTATTTAATTTACTTTATTAAATTTTATTTTTTTCTACTTATTTATTTTGTTTTGTTTTGTTTCTACTTATTTATTAAAGTTTACAAAAAAAATTAGTTAATTTTCTTTTTTCTATCATCATTTCATGCACATAGCATGTGCAAGAAAGTAGAGAGGGTTACGACAAAAACTGGATGCACTTCGTGTACAAAACGGACAATCTCTTTCGAAGTATCAGGGTTTCATACGGAAACTTGTCTATTACAAAGGGATTTCATTTTTTTAACTTATTTGAACTCCATAGTTTTTCTGTGTTCAAAATGCACCATTCAAAGCCACATCATCAATTTTCAACACTTTCTGACTTCATTTGTTATTTTTCATGCATTTACTGATTATTTTGAGCTATAAGACCCTGAAATTGAAAAGCATTTCAAATGAACTCTAAAAAGGTTGAAAGTTGGAATGGTATCATCATTTCATCCATATAGCATGTGCAAGAAAGTAGGGAGGGTTACGGCAAAAACTGGATGCACTTCGTGTACAAAACGGACAATCTCTTTCGAAGTATCACGGTTTCATACGGAAACTCGTCTGTTACAAAGGGATTTCATTTTTTTAATTATTTGAACTCCATAGTTTTTCTGTGTTCAAAATGCACCATTCAAAGCCACATCATCAATTTTCAACCCTTTCTGAATTCATTTGTTATTTTTCATGCATTTACTCATTATTTTGAGCTATAAGACCCTGAAATTGAAAAGAATTTCAAATGAACTCTGAAAAGGTTGAAAGTTGGCATGGTATCATCATTTCATCCACATAGCATGTGCGAGAAAGTAGAGAGGGTTACAGCAAAAATTAGATGCACTTCGTGTACAAAACGGACAATATCTTTCGAAGTATCAGGTTTTCATACGAAAACTCGTCTGTTACAAAGGGATTTCACTTTTTTAACTTATTTGAACTCCATAGTTTTTCTGTGTTCAAAATGCACCATTCAAAGCCACATCATCAATTTTCAACCCTTTCTGACTTTATTTGTTATTTTTCATGCATTTACTAATTATTTTGAGCTATAAGACCCTGAAATTTAAAAGCATTTCAAATGAACTCTAAAAAGGTTGAAAGTTTGCATGGTATCATCATTTCATCCACATAGCATGTGCAAGAAAGTAGAGAGGGTTACATGGAAAACTGGATGCACTTCGTGTACAAAACGGACAATCTCTTTCGAAGTATCAAGGTTTCATATGAAAACTCATCTGTTACAAAGGGATTTCATTTTTTAACTTATTTGAACTCCAAAGTTTTTCTGTGTTCAAAATGCACCATTTAAAGCCACATCATCAATTTTCAACTCTTTCTGACTTCATTTGTTATTTTTCATGCATTTACTGATTATTTTGAGCTATAAGACCCTGAAATTGAAGGAAACATATAGCTCTCATGAATAGATAAGTGACCAAATTAATAGAAGTTCATCATCACATTAAAAAAAATTACATACATAGTTCTCATTGAACAACATATAGCTCTCTAGAGCATCTAGTTAAACCATACATTGAAACTATGTAAAACCTTTCAATGCAACAACAAATGCGATCATAATCACAACCAAGGTAAAAATTGATCCAACAGCATAATGATACCAAGCCTAGGTATGAATGGCATATTTTCTAATCTTTCTAATCTTCAACCGCATTGCATCCATCTTGATCTTGTGATCATCAACGACTTCCGCAACATGCAACTCCAATATCATCTTCTCCTCCTCTATTTTTTTATTTTTTCCTTCAAGTAATTGTTTTCTTCTTCAACTACATTTAATCTCTCGACAATAGGGTCGGTTGGAATTTCCGGTTCAACTACCTCCTACATAAATAAAATCTATGTCACATTGGTAGGCATAATTGTCATAAACAATAAATGAACCAAATAGTTATAAAAAGATAATATATACCACATCTGAATCATAGACAGGACGAGGGCCGACGGGGGCAGATACCAAAACCATCGCACTATATAATAACAAGCAATAGTAAAAGTTAGAAAAATAGACAAGTATTTATCTAAAGTAAGAATTATTTTCTTTCAGAAAGAAGATAAGAATAAGAGGCTCACCATGGTGGTGCTGGCGATGAGATCGGCACGGGCGATCGATGACGGTGAAGACGGGGACAGGACATGACGGACCGCTAAACCTATGCAAATCTCGGGGAAAATGGAGTTTGGAGGTCGAGCTTCGAGAGGAGAAAGCTTAACTAGTGTGGCTCGAGCATTTCATCGAACACCTCATGTGCATAGGAGGTGAGCTAGAGCACCCAAATGCCCTCTCCTCGCCGGCCAAAAAAACAATGCACTGTGGAGTGCTCTGCTACGGCGATGGGGTATATATAGGCAACTCATTTGTCCGGTTCGTGGCTAGAACCGGGATTAAAGCCTAGCCTTTTGTCCCGGTTCAAGCCAAGAACTGGGACCAATGGTTGTGGGCCAGGAGCGAGGCCAATTGGTCCCGGTTCGTGCCTAGAACCAGCACAAATGGGTCCATACGAACCGGGACCAATGCCCACGAGGCCCCGGCCGCCCCCCTGGGCTCACGAACCGGGACCAATGCCCCCATGGGTCCCGGTTCGTGACTGAACCGGGACTAATGGGCTTGGCATGCCCAAACCAAAGCCCTGTTTTCTACTAGTGTCTACTCTCACTCTTTCCTAAATATGAGTCATAAGGAGTGGTTTCAGAGGGATCTTGGAGAATCCCTAAGCAGTTTCATGTTTAGTTGATTTGTAAATCACGTTGGAAGTACACACATGTCTCGCGGGTCATTGTTTATTCTAAGAAATACTAACAACACTAACATTAACCACATTATGCGATCAACAAGTGTAGAAAAGAGATAATTCAAAGATCTTAGCTACAGAATTCAAAAGACTAAGAAAAGGAGTCAAATTATGGTCAAAATGTCTATCAAATTTATCAAGTTCCATCAAAGCAACCAATTCAATGATTTGGTTATCTGATACACCTAAGAAATTCATACTGCTTGGGAATTGAATGGTAGAATTATTTTAATGAACATATTATGAAGTTGCCGGAACAACAAAGAACCTACTAGAAACAAATAGATACAAATTGTCGGGCAAAAATGAGATAAGAAAACACAAAAAATCATGCTAAAGCAACCATCAAGTTGAGAACAATCATATATGTGTTCTTCAAGATTGTCTGGGACAATAACATAATGATCATCAAGCTGAAGCTGTCATTCATTGGACTTCTTACAAAAACAGACTTGGTTCCATAGTTTAAACACAAAACTTGCTTCATTTGGAGTCTCTTATTCAAAGAAATAATGATTTTGCCCACTTTGGAGCTGCCTTTCACAAAATAGGAGATTGATGAAGCGGTTAGAAATTTTCCATCTGGAAAATCTCAAGGTCTGATAGGTTTAAAGTTGACTTCATCAAAGCTTATTTGTAGAAAAATCTCACCTAATTTATACAAGATTATTGAAGATTTTTACCATTGTAGAGTCTGTTTGCAAAGTATTAATTCTTCATTCACCACTCTTATTCCAAATAAAGATTCTCCTCTCTTGACAAGTGATTTCAGGCATACCTCACTTCTGAATTGCTCTATAAATACTATTACTAAGCTTTAGCAAACAGGTTTCAAAAAGTCATTCTTCAGCTTGTTCATATCAACCAACATGGATTTAAAATGAAGATCAATACAGGATTGCCTAGCTTGGTCATTTGAATATATTTGTCAATGTCATCAGTCAAAAAAGGAAATTATCATCTTAAATCTAGATTTTGGAAAATCATTTCTAATAGAATACAATACTAGCATGGAAATCTTATCAACTAAAGGTTTAGTCCAAGATGGCTCAATTGGATGAATATGATATATTCTACTTGGCATTCTTATGTGTTACTGAATGGAACTCCTTAAAAGCAATTACATTGTAAGAGGGGGAGGGGAGGGGATCCTCTATCTCCTCTTATTTTTGTGCTTGTAGTACTTCTTCTTGAGTACATTTTCAACAAAGCTTTAGCTGACCAATTGCATTGGGCTCCTTGCATGTCACCTCACGCCCTGGGCTCCCAGTTATCTAGTATGTAGATGACACTGTTTTGATTCTTCCTATTGATGAAATTCATATTCAACACACCAAATGCATGTTTCTTCACATTACTGCATATACTAGTTTGAAAGCTAACCACAACAAGTCTATCATGGTGCCAGTCAATGTTTCAATTGCCAAAATGCAATTCCCACTTCCACTTTCGAAATTCGTTCACCTGTATGGGTTTGCCTCTTAGTGTTCTTAAGTAAAAGATAATGATTTTCTATCTCTTCTCCATAGGATCGAGAGAAGCCTTGCTTGTTGTTCCACCTTCCTATTTGGAGAGAGGTTGTAATTTATTAAGTCAGTGTTCACTAGTATTCCCACATTCTGTATGTGCTCTCTTACTTTGCCTTTGTCACTTTTGGACGAAATCAATAAATATTTGAGGCAGTTCCTTTGGAGAGATTATGAAATTCAACAAATGGGTGTTTCCCTCATTTCTTGGGATAAAGTCTATAACCCAAAGTACAAGCGGGATTGGAGTTCTTGGCATTGATGTCCACAACAATGCCTTCTTGATCAAGTATCTCCATAAATTCTTCGATGGTGCTAACCTACCGTGGACTAAACTGGTATGGAAGTCCTACTACAAGAATGTTTCTCCATGTGAAAGGGTGGTTTGGCTCTTTTTGGGTGGAGAAATATGTTGAAACCCATCCCAGAATTTATGCATGGGGCACATATGAGGTTGGTCAAGGAAACACAATTCTCCTGGCAAGATAATTGGAGAGATATGGCTCTTAAATTCTAATACCCAGAATTACACTCATTTGATATAGATGATAAATGCTCAATTTAGTCTATCAGTCAAACTCATGATCAAGAGGATAATGTCAACACACCACTATCAATTCAAGCATTTCAACAATTCTAACTCCTCCAACAGGATCTCATCAATATGCAATAGACAAATGACTCGGATAAATGGACTTACTCTTAAAATTCTTCCAAATACTCCTAAATGAAGATGTGCAACATCCTAAAAATGAAGAATTTTCCATCATTTATCTAGTAAACTCTGCAAGAGTGCCAACCAGTTGAGTTGTAAGTTTTCATTTGGCTATTCCTACATGATAGAATTAACACAGTGAACCTGCTTCATTGAAAGTCCTTTCACATACCCTCTTATTCATGTACAATATGTGTTGCGAATGTTGAGAAAATTTTGTTACACATGTTTTGGGAGTGCCCTTTTACTCCGAGCAGCTGGGCCTATATCATGCTTCAAAAAATGGAGATGTCTCATTCAATGATGAGGTCACGTTGGCATGCCAAGTACTTCCTAAGATTTTTAATAACAAGAAAATACGCCCAAAGGGCATCTTAGATATGGTAATTATCAAGAAAAACAATAGTTTGTACAATGGGAAGACAAGTGCGACGATACGTGAAACCGTCGGTAGTCCCGACAGGGTGGTGCGCGAGACCGGAAGTATCAGAGGGGGTCTGACATGAAGCGTTTACCCAGGTTGGGCCCTCATTATAGAGGTAATAACCCTACTCCTTCTTGGATTTAATTGATAAGATGGTCGCGTCGTATGAGAGGGTTACAATGAAGGTGCGGATGAATCTATCAAGACTAAGGTGGAGATTATTCTATGTCTCGGTTGTCCCCCATGTCTCACCTTATAAAAGGGGACGAGACCTAGGGTTACACGGTTTACTAGCCGACACAGATCCTAGGGTTTTCCTAACTTGTACGTCAAGATGTTTACCTGGACCATGTCTTGGCCTATTGGTCCTTGAGACCAGTCTGTCGACTGGCTTCCCGGTTAACGGGACACCATTGGTACTATGCACTATCAAAGTGGACACATAACGACCAGTAAAAAATACATTGAAAATCATACTAAGATTCTTCTTCCTCAAATTGTACGTTGTCCGTGGAAGCTTGAAAATTGCACTGAACCAAACAATAAAGTAAAGGGACACCTGGAAACGCTCTCGCCATACCAGGCTTTATTAAACTGCAATAGTCACTCGCCGCTTGGAATGAGATCACATTGCTAAAGAAATAATGATTGGAGCATCAGCCCACGTAGGACAAACTTGCAATCCATCACCACCGGTCCAGAGAGTTAGAGAAAGTGGACCATGTCGCATAACAACATCGAAGAAAATGTCGAAGTCACCACACCAATAGCCAGATAATTGCTCTCCTTGATAGATACTCTGACTACCAAGATTCAAAGAAGGCCAATAGATCTAGCGACACAAACTCTCAAAGGTCCTTTGTTGGGCCAGATCGGATGTTGTCAGCATAAGGAGAGACCTTATTCCAATAGGTCATCATTGCCACCACCTCGTCGATGCCGCGAGGGAAACATTTTTCATTAAAATCATCATTATGGGTTGTTGGAATATTTGGATTCAGCGCAATGACAAGATCTTCAAAAATGATCCTCCACATATCCAAGGATGGCACAACAATCTCAAAGATAATCTCGGAACTGTTTTTTTCTTGGAATAATCTCAGAACTGTTATTCACAAAGCTAAGTAGACTAAAGCAACCCAGCTCACAAACTAGCTAGAATCTCTTGCGTAGGCCTTCTATTTTCTGGCATGTAAGAGCATCTACAACCGGACCCCTCAAATTCATCTTAAACGCCCGGGCAGGCTGCCCCTTTACTGCTCGGTCATGATTTTTTGACCTAGACGGGCCTCTCAAATGGCCCTCAAATGCCCTGGCTGACCGGCACCCCATATCCAGCCCAAATATGGGGCGGATATGGGGGCGCCCGGGCACGCCCGCCACATCGGACCCGGCCCACCCGACCCCACATAAAATACTTCCCATCCGCTTGCCAGACCAAACCCTAGCCACTTCACTCCCCTCCGCCGCCCAAACTTGTCTCCGAATCCTTCCGGTCCTCTCTGGCATGGCGGGTAGCGGATCCAAGTCCTTCACCGCCAGATCCGTGGACCCCGAGCTCATCCCGCGCGGCCCCGAGGAGGAGATGGCCATCCGGCTTGCGCTCCGCCGCGCCCGGGAGGAGGCTCGTGGTGTTGGGGAACGTAGCAGAATTTTAAAATTTTCTACGCATCACCAAGATCAATCTATGGAGTCATCTATCAACGAGGGAAAGAGAAGTGAATCTACATACCCTTGTAGATCACGAGCAGAAGCATTCAAGAGAACGGGGTTGATGGAGTCGTACTCGACGTGATTCAAATCACCGATGACCAAGTGCCGAACGGACAGCACCTCCGCGTTCAACACACGTACGGTTGGGAAGACGTCTCCTCCAACTTGATCCAGCAAGGGGGAAGGAGAGGTTGATGAAGATCCAGCAGCACGACGGCGTGGTGGTGGAAGCAACGGTGATCTCGGCAGGGCTTCGCCAAGCGCTGGGAGACGGAGGAGTGTCACGAGAGGGAGAGGGAGAAGCCAGGGGCTTAGGTGCGCAGCCCTCCCTCCCCCCCCCCCCAATATATATAGGGTGCCTAGGGGGGGGCACCGGCCCTAGGAGATCCAATCTCCTAGGGGGGGCCAAAGGGGGTGCCTTGCCCCCCAAGGCAAGGGTGGCGCCCCCACCCCTAGGGTTTCCAAACCTAGGCGCAGGGGGAGGCCCAAGGGGGGGCGCACCAGCCCACTAGGGGCTGGTTCCCCTCCCACTTCAGCCCATGGGGCCCTCCGGGATAAGTGGCCCCACCCGGTGGACCCCCGGGACCCTTCCGGTGGTCCCGGTACAATACCGCTGACCCCCGAAACCTTCCCGATGGCCGAAACTGGACTTCCTATATATGAACCTTTACCTCCGGACCATTCCGGAACTCCTCGTGATGTCCAGGATCTCATCCGGGACTCCGAACAACTTTCGGGTTACCGTGTGCTAATATCTCTACAACCCTAGCGTCACCGAACCTTAAGTGTGTAGACCCTACGGGTTCGGGAGACATGCCGACATGACCGAGAAGCCTCTCCGGTCAATAACCAACAGCGGGATATGGATACCCATGTTGGCTCCCACATGCTCCACGATGATCTCATCAAATGAACCACGATGTCGAGGATTCAATCAATCCATATACAATTCCCTTTGTCAATCGGTACGTTACTTGCCCGAGACTCGATCGTCGGTATCCCAATACCTTGTTCAGTCTTGTTACCGGCAAGTCACTTTACTCATACCGTAATGCATGATCCCGTGATCAGCCACTTGATCACATTGAGCTCATTATGATGATGCATTACCGAGTGGGCCCATAGATACCTCTCCGTCATACAGAGTGACAAATCCCAGTCTCGATTCGTGCCAGCCCAACAGACACTTTCGGCGATACCTGTAATGTACCTTTATAGTCACCCAGTTACGTTGTGACATTTGGCACACCCAAGGTACTCCTACGGTATCCGGGAGTTACACAATCTCATGGTCTAAGGAAATGATACTTGACATTCAGAAAAGCTACAGCAAACGAACTACACGATCTTTGAGCTAAGCTTAGGATTAGGTCTTGTCCATCACATCATTCTCCTAATGATGTGATCCCGTTATCAATGACATCAGATGTCCATAGTCAGGAAACCATGATTATCCTTTGATCAACGAGCTAGTCAACTAGAGGCTCACTAGGGACGTGTTGTGGTCTATGTATTCACACATGTATTACGATTTCCGGATAACACAATTATAGCATGAACAATAGACAATTATCATGAACAAAGAAATATAATAATAACCATTTTATTATTGCCTCTAGGGCATATTTCCAACAGTCTCCCACTTGCACTAGAGTCAATATTCTAGTTACATTGTGATGAATCGAACACCCATGCAGTTCTGGTGTTGATCATGTTTTGCTCTAGGGAGAGGTTTAGTCAACGGATCTGCTACATTCAGGTCCGTATGTACTTTACAAATCTCTATGTCTCCATTTTGAACACTTTCACGAATGGAATTGAAGCGACGCTTGATATGCCTGGTCTTCCTATGAAACCTGGGCTCCTTGGCAAGGGCAATAGCTCCAGTGTTGT
Source organism: Triticum dicoccoides (assembly GCF_002162155.2). Lineage (NCBI taxonomy): Eukaryota > Viridiplantae > Streptophyta > Magnoliopsida > Poales > Poaceae > Triticum > Triticum dicoccoides. Next base: position 181,752,391 of record NC_041382.1, on the reverse strand, counting down.
CACAGAAGAGATTCATCGGGCCGGACACATTGGGTATGACTCCTAGGTCGGTAATGAACTCCTTCACCCAGACTGCTTCTTGTGCTGCCTCCGAGGCTGCCATGTACTCCGCTTCACATGTAGATCCCGCCACAACGCTTTTCTTGCAACTGCACCAGCTTACTGCCCCACCATTCAAAATATACACGTATCCGGTTTGTGACTTAGAGTCATCCAAATCTGTGTCGAAGCTAGCATCGACGTAACCCTTTACGACGAGCTCTTCATCACCTCCATAAACGAGAAACATTTCCTTAGTCCTTTTCAGGTACTTCAGGATATTCTTGACCGCTGTCCAGTGTTCCATGCCGGGATTACTTTGGTACCTTCCTACCAAACTTACGGCAAGGTTTACATCAGGTCTGGTACACAGCATAGCATACATGATAGACCCTATGGCCGAGGCATAGGGGATGACACTCATATTTTCTCTATCTTCTGCCGTGGTCGGGCATTGAGCCGTGCTCAATCTCGTACCTTACAATACAGGCAAGAACCCCTTCTTTGACTGATCCATCTTGAACTTCTTCAATATCTTGTCAAGGTACGTGCTCTGTGAAAGACCAATGAGGCGTCTCGATCTATCTCTATAGATCTTGATGCCTAATATATAAGCAGCTTCTCCAAGGTCCTTCATTGAAAAACACTTGTTCAAGTAGGCCTTTATGCTTTCCAAGAATTCTATATCATTTCCCATCAACAGTATGTCATGCACATACAATATGAGAAATGCTACAGAGCTCCCACTCACTTTCTTGTAAATGCAGGCTTCTCCATAAGTCTGCATAAACCCAAACACTTTGATCATCTCATCAAAACAAATGTTCCAACTCCGAGATGCTTGCACCAGCCATAAATCGAGCGTTGGAGCTTGCACACCTTGTCAGCATTCTTAGGATCGACAAAACCTTCCGGCTGCATCATATACAATTCTTCCTTAAGGAAACCATTAAGGAATGCCGTTTTGACGTCCATTTGCCATATCTCATAATCATAGAATGCGGCAATTGCTAACATGATTCGGACGGACTTCAGCTTCGCTACGGGTGAGAAAGTCTCATTGTAGACAACCCCTTGAACTTGTCGATAACCCTTAGCGACAAGCCGAGCTTTATAGATGGTCACATTACCATCCGCGTCTGTCTTGTTCTTAAAGATCCATTTATTTTCTATGGCTCGCCGATCAACGGGCAAGTCAGTCAAAGTCCATACTTCGTTTTCATACATGGATCCTATCTCGGATTTCATGGCTTCCAGCCATTTGTCGGAATCCGGGCCCGCCATCGCTTCTTCATAGTTTGAAGGTTCACCGTTGTCTAACAACATGATTTCCAAGACAGGGTTGCCGTACCACTCTGGTGCGGAACGTGTCCTTGTGGACCTACGAAGTTCAGTAGCAACTTGATCTAAAGTTTCATGATCATCATCAACTTCCTCTCTAGTCGGTGCAGGCACCTCAGGAACATTTTCTTGAGCTGCGCCACTTACCGGTTCAAGAGGTAATACTTCATCAAGTTCTACCTTCCTCCCACTTATTTCTTTCGAGAGAAACTCTTTCTCTAGAAAGGACCCATTCTTGGCAACAAAGATCTTGCCTTCGGATCTGAGGTAGAAGGTATACCCAACAATTTCTTTAGGGTATCCTATGAAGACGCATTTTTCCGACTTGGGTTCGAGCTTTTCAGGTTGAAGTTTCTTGACATAAGCATCGCATCCCCAAACTTTTAGAAACGACAGCTTAGGTTTCTTCCCAAACCATAATTCATACGGTGTCGTCTCAACGGATTTCGACGGAGCCCTATTTAAAGTGAATGTGGCAGTCTCTAAAGCATAGCCCCAAAATGATAGCGGTAAATCGGTAAGAGACATCATAGATCGCACCATATCTAATAGAGTGCGATTACGACGTTCGGACACACCATTACGCTGAGGTGTTCCAGGTGGCGTTAGTTGTGAAACTATTCCACATTTTCTTAAGTGTGTGCCAAATTCGTGACTCAAGTATTCTCCCCCACTATCTGATCCCAAGAACTTGATTTTCCTGTCACGTTGATTCTCAACCTCACTCTGAAATTCCTTGAACTTTTCAAAGGTCTCAGACTTGTGTTTCATTAAGTAGACATACCCATATCTACTCAAGTAATCAGTGAGGGTGAGAACATAACGATAGCCACCGCGAGCCTCAACACTCATTGGACCGCACACATCAGTATGTATGATTTCCAATAAGTTTGTTGCTCGCTCCATTGTTCCTGAGAACGGAGTCTTGGTCATTTTACCCATGAGGCATGGTTCGCACATGTCAAATGATTCGTCATCAAGAGACTCTAAAGTCCATCTGCATGGAGCTTCTTCATGCGTTTGACACCTATGTGACCAAGGCGGCAGTGCCACAAGTATGTGGGACTATCATTATCAACCTTAAATCTTTTGGTATTCACACTATGAATATGTGTAGCATTACGCTCGAGATTCATTAGGAATAAACCATTCACCATCGGAGCATGACCATAAAACATATCTCCCATATAAATAGAACAACCATTATTCTCGGATTTAAATGAGTAGCCATCTCGTATTAAATGAGATCCTGATACAATGTTCATGCTCAAAGCTGGCACTAAATAACAATTATTGAGGTTTAAAACTAATCCCGTAGGTAAATGTAGAGGTAGCGTGCCGACGGCGATCACATCGACCTTGGAACCATTCCCGACGCGCATCGTCACCTCGTCCTTTGCCAGTCTCCGTTTATTCCGCAGCTCCTGCTTTGAGTTACAAATGTGAGCAACTGCACCGGTATCAAATACCCAGGAGCTACTACGAGTACTGGTAAGGTACACATCAATTACATGTATATCACATATACCTTTCGTGATGCCGGCCTTCTTGCCCGCTAAGTATTTGGGGCAGTTCCGCTTCCAGTGACCACTTCCCTTGCAATAAAAACACTCAGTCATGGCTTGGGTCCATTCTTTGGCTTCTTCCCGGCAGCTTGCTTACCGGGCGCGGCAACTCCCTTGCCGTCCTTCTTGAAGTTCTTCTTACCCTTGCCTTTCTTGAACTTAGTGGTTTTATTCACCATCAACACTTGATGTTCCTTTTTGACTTCTACCTCTGCTGATTTCAGCATTGCAAACACTTCAGGAATGGTCTTTTCCATCCCCTGCATATTGAAGTTCATCACAAAGCTCTTGTAGCTCGATGGAAGCGACTAAAGGATTCTTTCAATGACCGCGTCATCCAGGAGATTAACTCCCAGCTGAGTCAAGCGGTTATGCAACCCAGACATTTTGAGTATGTGCTCACTGACAGAACTATTTTCCTCCATCTTACAGCTGAAGAACTTGTCGGAGACTTCATATCTCTCGACCCGAGCATGAGCTTGAAAAACCATTTTCAGCTCTTCGAACATCTCATATGCTCCATGTCTCTCAAAACGCTTTTGGAGCCCCGGTTCTAAGCTGTAAAGCATGCCGCACTGAACGAGGGAGTAATCATCAGCACGTGTCTGCCAAGCATTCATAACGTCTTGGTTCTGTGGGACGGGTGCGTCACCAAGCGGTGCTTCTAGGACATAATCTTTCTTGGCAGCTATGAGGATGATCCTCAGGTTCTGGACCCAGTCCGTATAGTTGCTCCCATCGTCTTTCAACTTGGTTTTCTCTAGGAACGCGTTGAAGTTGAGGACAACATTGGCCATTTGATCTACAAGACATATTGTAAAGATTTTAGACTAAGTTCATGATAATTAAGTTCATCTAATCAAATTATTCAATGAACTCCCACTCAGATAGACATCCCTCCAGTCATCTAAGTATAACATGATCCGAGTTAACTAGGCCGTGTCCGATCATCACGTGAGACAGACTAGTCAACATCGGTGAACATCTTCATGTTGATCGTATCTTCTATACGACTCATGCTCGACCTTTCGGTCTTCTGTGTTCCGAGGCCATGTCTGTACAAGCTAGGCTCGTCAAGTCAACCTAAGTGTATTGTGTGTGTAAATCTGGCTTACACCCGTTGTATTCGAACGTTAGAATCTATCACACCGATCATGACGTGGTGCTTCGAAACAACGAACCTTCGCAACGGTGCACAGTTAGGGGGAACACTTTCTTGAAATTTTACGAGGGATCATCTTATTTAAGCTACCGTCATTCTAAGCAAATAAGATGTAAAACATGATAAACATCACATGCAATCAAATAGTGACATGATATGGCCAATATCATTTGCTCCATCTTTGGGGCTCCATGATCATCGTTGTCACCGGCATGACACCATGATCTCCATCATCATGATCTCCATCATCGTGTCTTCTTGAAGTTGTCACGTCAACTATTACTTCTACTACTATGGCTAACACTTTAGCAATAAAGTAAAGTAATTTATGTTGACACGCAGGTCATAAATAAATAAAGACAACTCCTATGGCTCCTGCCGGTTGTCATACTCATCGACATACAAGTCGTGATTCCTATTACAAGAACATGATCATCTCATACATCACATATATCATTCATCACATCCTTTGGCCATATCACATCACAAAACACTTGCTGCAAAAACAAGTTAGACGTCCTCTAATTGTTGTTGCAAGTTTTTACGTGGCTGCTATAGGTTTCTAGCAAGAACGTTTCTTACCTACGCCAAAACCACAACGTGAATTGCCAATATCTATTTACCCTTCATAAGGACCCTGTTCATCGAATCCGGTCCGACTAAAGTGGGAGAGACAGACACCCGCCAGCCACCTTATGCAACTAGTGCATGTCAGTCGGTGGAATCGGTCTCACGTAAGCGTACGTGTAAGGTTGGTCCGGGCCGCTTCATCCCACGATGCCGCCGAATCAAGATAAGACTAGTAACGGCAAGATAATTGACAATATCGACGCCCACAACTACTTTGTGTTCTACTCGTGCATAGTAACTACGCATAGACCTAGCTCATGATGCCACTGTTGGGGAACATAGCAGAATTTTAAAATTTTCTACGCATCACCAAGATCAATCTATGGAGTCATCTATCAACGAGGGAAAGAGGAGTGCATCTACATACCCTTGTAGATCACGAGCGGAAGCGTTCAAGAGAACAGGGTTGATGGAGTCGTACTCGACGTGATTCAAATCACCGATGACCAAGTGCCGAACGGACAGCACCTCCGCGTTCAACACATGTACGGTTGGGAAGACGTCTCCTCCAACTTGATCCAGCAAGGGGGAAGGAGAGGTTGATGGAGATCCAGCAGCACGATGGCGTGGTGGTGGAAGCAACGGTGATCTCGGCAGGGCTTCGCCAAGCGCTGGGAGACGGAGGAGTGTCACGGGAGGGAGAGGGAGAGGCCA
>NC_041382.1:181733725-181746990 GCF_002162155.2 Triticum dicoccoides | reverse complement strand
TCCAATCTCCTAGGGGGGGCGGCGGCCAAAGGGGGTGCCTTGCCCCCCAAGGCAAGGGTGGCGCCCCCACCCCTAGGGTTTCCAACCCTAGGCGCAGGGGGAGGCCCAAGGGGGCGCACCAGCCCACTAGGGGCTGGTTTCCCTCCCACTTAAGCCCATGGGGCCCTCCGGGATAGGTGGCCCCACCCGGTGGACCCCCGGGACCCTTCCGGTGGTCCCGGTACAATACCGGTGACCCCCGAAACCTTCCCGATGGCCAAAACTGGACTTCCTATATATGAATCTTTACCTCCAGACCATTCCGGAACTCCTCGTGATGTCCGGGATCTCATCCGGGACTCCGAACAACTTTCGGGTTACCGTGTGCTAATATCTCTATAACCCTAGCGTCATCGAACCTTAAGTGTGTAGACCCTACTGGTTCGGGAGACATGCCGACATGACCGAGAAGCCTCTCCGGTCAATAACCAACAGCGGGATATGGATACCCATGTTGGATTCCACATGCTCCACGATGATCTCATCGGATGAACCACGATGTCGAGGATTCAATCAATCCATATACAATTCCCTTTGTCAATCGGTACATTACTTGCCCGAGACTCGATCGTCGGTATCCCAATACCTTGTTCAGTCTCGTTACCGACAAGTCACTTTACTCATACCGTAATGCATGATCCCGTGATCAGCCACTTGATCACATTGAGCTCATTATGATGATGCATTACCGAGTGGGCCCAGAGATACCTCTCCGTCATACAGAGTGACAAATCCCAGTCTCGATTCGTGCCAACCCAACAGACACTTTCGGCGATACCTGTAATGTACCTTTATAGTCACCCAGTTATGTTGTGACGTTTGGCACACCCAAGGTACTCCTACGGTATCCGGGAGTTGCACAATCTCATGGTCTAAGGAAATGATACTTGACATTCAGAAAAGCTACAGCAAACGAACTACACGATCTTTGAGCTAAGCTTAGGATTGGGTCTTGTCCATCACATCATTCTCCTAATGATGTGATCCCGTTATCAATGACATCTAATGTCCATAGTCAGGAAACCATGACTATCCTTTGATCAACGAGCTAGTCAACTAGAGGCTCACTAGGGACGTGTTGTGGTCTATGTATTCACACATGTATTACGATTTCCGGATAACACAATTATAGCATGAACAATAGACAATTACCATGAACAAAGAAATATAATAATAACCATTTTATAATTGCCTGTAGGGCATATTTCCAACACGTGGACGGTTGCGCTCAGACTCCATCCATCGGGAATCTATTGCTTCCGCCCAAATGGGGCATGGATCCGGCGCTAGGCAGACCATAGCTGCCTCAGCGGAGGTCGTGCGATCCGTCTGGCGTCTGCTACTTCTTGAGCTTGCGTTGGTTTTTCCCTTGAAGAGGAAAGGGTGATGCAACAAAGTAGAGTAAGTATTTCCCACAGTTTTGAGAACCAAGATATCAATCTAGTAGGAGATAATGCACAAGTCACCGAATACCTGCACTAACAAACACCAACTTGCACCCAACGCGATAAAGGGGTTGTCAATCCCTTCAGGATTATTTGCAAAGTGAGATCTGATAGAGATGGATAAACGATATATTAATATTTTTGGTATTTTTGGTTTATGGAACGGAAAGTAAAAGATTGCAAAGGAAGTAAATAGGAAACTAAAATTATAGATCGGAAACTTATATGATGGAAAGTAGACCCGAGGGCCATAGGTTTCACTAGAGACTTCTCTCAAGATCGAAATTATTACGGTGGGTAAACAAATTACTGCCGAGCAATTGATAGAAAAGCGCAAAGTTATGACGATATCTAAGGGAATGATCATGAACATAGGCATCACGTTCGTATCAAGTAGACCGACTCCTACCTGCATCTACTACTATTACTCCACACATCGACCGACTCATGCCTGCATCTAGAGTATTAAGTTCATAAGAACAGAGTAATGCATTAAGAAAGATGGCATGATGTAGCGGGATAAATTCAAGCAATATGATGAAAACCCCATCTTGTTATCCTCGATGGAAACAATACCATATGTGTCGGTTCCCCTTCTGTCACTGGTATCGAGCGCCACAAGATTGAACCCAAAGCTAAGCACTTATCCCATTGTAAGAAAAACCAGTCTAGTTGGCCAAACCAAATCGATAGTTCGAAGAGACTTGCAAAGATATCAAATCATGCATATAAGAATTCCGAGGAGATTCAAATAATATTCATAGATAAGTTGATCATAAATCAACAATTTATCGGATCTCAGCAAACACACCGCAAAAGAGTATTACATCGAATACATCTCCAAGAACATCGAGGAGAACATAGTATTGAGAATCAAAGAGAGAGAAGAAGCCATCTAGCTACTAGCTATGGACCCGTAGGTCTGAGGTAAACTACTCATGCTTCATCAGAGAGGCAATGGTGTTAATGTAGAAGCCCTCTGTGACCGAATCCCCCTCCGGCAGGACGCCATAAAAGGCCCCTAGATGGGATCTCACAGGTACAGAAGGTTGCGGTGGTGGAAAAGTGTTTTCGTTGCTCTCCTAATAGGTTTTGGAATATTTGAGAATATATAGGCAGAAGAAATAGGTCGGTGGAGTCACAAGGGGCCCACAAGGGTGGGGGCGCGCCCTCCATCCTTGTGGCCGCCTCGTGGCTTTCTTGACGTGCACTCCAAGTCCTCTGGTGTCTTCTGGTCCAAGAAAAATCATCGCGAAATTTTCATTCCATTTGGTATTCCTTTTCTATGAAACTCTAAAACAAGGAAAAAACAGGAACTGCCACCGGGCTCTAGGTTAATAGGTTAGTCCCAAAAATCATATAAAATAGCATATTAATGCATATAAAACATCCAAAACAGATAATATTATAGCATGGAACAATCAAAAATTATAGATACGTTGGAGACGTATCAAGCATCCCCAAGCTTAATTCCTGCTCGTCCTCGAGTAGGTAAATGATAAAAACAGAATTTTCGATGTGGAATGCTACCTAACATATTTATCCATGTAATTTTCTCTATTGTGGCATGAATGTTCAGATCCATACAATTCAAAATAAAAGTTTAATATTGACATAAAAACAATAATACTTCAAGCATACTAACAAATAATCATGTCTTCTCAAAATAACATGGCCAAAGAAAGCTTATCCCTACAAAATCATATAGTCTGGCTATGCTCCATCTTCATCACACAAAATATTCAAATCATGCACAACCCCGATGACAAGCCAAGCAATTGTTTCATACTTTTGATGTTCTCAAACCTTTTCAACTTTCACGCAATACATGAGTGTGAGCCATGGACATAGCACTATAGGTGGAGTATAAGGTGGTTGTGGAGAAGACAAAAAGAGGGAGATAGTCCCACATCAACTAGGCATATCAACGGGCTATGGAGATGCCCATTAATAGATATCAATGTGAGTGAGTAGGGATTGCCATGCAACGGATGCACTAGAACTATAAGTTTATGAAAGCTAAAAAAGAAAAATAAGTGGGTGTGCATCCAACTTGCTTGCTCAAGAAGACCTAGGCCATTTTGAGGAAGCCCATCACTGGAATATACAAGCCAAGTTCTATAATGAAAAATTCCCACTAGTATATGAAAGTGAGAACATAGGAGACTCTCTATCATGAAAATCAAGGTGCTACTTTGAAGCACAAGTATGGAAAATGATAGTAATATTGCCCCTTCTCTCTTTTTCTCTCATTTTTTCTTTCTTTCTTTCTTTCTTTCTTTTTTTCTTTTCTTTTCTTTTTTTCTTTTTTATTTTTTCTTTTCCAATTTTTCTTTCTCTTTTTTTTTCTTTTATATCCTCACATGGGACAATGTTCTAAAAAGGAAGATCATCATACTTCTATTTACTTACAACTCAAAAATTACAACTCGATACTAGAACAATATATGACTCTATATGAATGCCTCCAGCGGTGTACCGGGATGTGCAATGAATCAAGAGTGACATGTATAAAAAATGATAAACGATGGCTTTGCCACAAATACGATCTCAACTACATGATCATGCAAAGCAATATGACAATGATGATGCGTGTCGTAATAAACGGAATGGTGGAAAGTTGCATGGCAATATATCTCAGAATGGCTATGGAAATGCCATAATAGGTAGGTATGGTGGCTATTTTGAGGAAGGTATATGGTGGGTTTATGATACCTGCGAATGTTGCGCGGTACAAGAGAGGCTTGCAATGGCGGAAGAGTGAGAGTGTGTATAATCCATGGACTCAACATTAGTCATAAAGAACTCACATACTTATTGCAAAAATCTAGTAGTCATCGAAACAAAGTACTACGTGCATGCTCCTAGGGGGATAGATTGGTAGGAAAAGACCATCGCTCGTCCCCGACCGCCACTCATAAGGAAGACAATAAAAAAATATCTCATGCTGCAACTTCGTTACATAACGATTCACCATACTTGCATGCTACGGGACTCACAAACCTTGACACAAGTATTTCTCAAATTCAAAATTACTCACTAGCATGACTCTAATATCACCATCTCTATGTCTCAAAACAATCATAAGGAATCAAACTTCTCATAGTATTCAATGCACTTTATATGAAAGTTCTTATTATATCCCTCTTGGGTGCCTATCATATTAGGACTAAATTTATAACCAAAGAAAATTACCATGCTGTTTAAAGACTCTCAAAATAATATAAGTGAAGCATGAGAGTTCAAAAATTTCTATAATATAAAGCCACTACCGTGCTCTAAAAAGATATAAGAGAATCACTAGAGCAAAATTGCCTAGCTCAAAAGATATAAGTGAAGCACATAGAGTATTCTAATAAATCACGATTCATGCGTGTCCCTCTCAAAAGGTGTGTACAGCAAGGATGATTGTGGCAAACTAAAAAGCAAAGACTCAAATCATACAAGACGCTCCAAGCAAAACACATATCATGTGGTGAATAAAAATATGGCCTCAAGTAAAGTTATCGATAGACAAAGACGAAAGAGGGGATGCCTTCCAGGGCATCCCCAAGCTTAGGCTCTTAGTTGTTCTTGAATATTACATTGGGGTGCCTTGGGCATCTCCAAGCTTAGGCTATTGCCACTCCTTATTCCATAGTCCATCAAATCCTTACCCAAAACTTGAAAACTTCACAACACAAAACTCAACAGAAAAACTCATAAGCTCCGTTAGTATAAGAAAATAAATCACCACTTTTGGTACTATTGTGAACTCATTCTTTATTTATACTAGATGATACCCCGCGGGTTGCTTCCGAATATTTTATAATAATCAGTTGTTGCACTGCCATAATGTGTGCGTAGTTGTAATCTGCAGTAGCAACCAAATGAGATAATGCTAGACTACTAATCAAAACGTTCAAATAAATGTATGACAGAAACCAGCAAACTAACATTACTATACATACAAATTGTGCAAATATTTTGACTCTTGCCAAAAGAACAAAACCATTGGCCTCACTACAGTAGGATGCTGCTAACACGACACTACGATCAGAGACCCTTCGACGAAACTGTGTGCGATGCCATAATTGCAAACGGTGGTGTAAAACCCGTCAAAAAGGTGCAAAACATTTGCGAAGGAGGATGCATCAAACATGGTTCAGATTTTAGTTGTGTGTGCAATTGAGGGCATACGATTCAGTTTAGTTAATGGTTTGCGATGAGGAGGAACAAAATAAATGGGTAGCCAGATGAAGGTGTGTGCGATGTACAACATATGGTTCACTCGGATGAACTATTTGTGATTAGGCAACACAAAAGAAACGGTTAGCTAGATCAAGGGTGTGTGTGATATACGGCATGCGCTTCACTCGGATGAACTGTTTGCGTTGAGACATGAGAACAAAAACGGTTCAAATGAACAAAATGTGTGTGATACGAGGCAAACAGGTCTGTAATCGGAAACGTGTGCGAAGACCGATAACAACACAGACGATTACTGCTAACAAGCCGTGTGTGTTGTGAGCAAACGATTGTTGGTATACAATTGTGAGTGATTGATGAAAACATCACCGATGGGTTCCATTTTTTAGTCCGTGTGCGATGTGATTTTTTTTGTCCGCACAACATCTACGCTTTGTCTATAGAGCATCAACATATATACTTAAAATGACAGCATTGCATAACCAAATTAAGCATACAATTACACAAGTGACTACACACATAACATTTCCACACACCAAAGAAAGCAATTACATGCATATAAAGTAGGAGAAACGAGGATCTAATCATCTACTTATTGTTGCAACGACGCTTACCATTGCTCTGCTTCCGGCTAGATCCCTGGCCATTTTGGGGAAGCAGACACTTCCTCATGTCAATGATCTGCCTGTACATGTCATAGCTCGTGTATGCCTCCTTGGCCACGTACACGGCGTGAGCTTTGTCGAATTTCTCCATCCATGCCGAGTGCCAGGCACGCTTGTCCTTGTTGCACAAAACCTTCATGTCTCTACAGTAGGGGTCGATGATGGCCTCGGTGAGGTGAACCAGTGAGTCCTTCTCATGCTCCTTGCTGCCCCAGATCTTGTATTGGCCTTGGATGTCGACAAGATTCTGGCAGGCGATGCCCGAATTCTTGAGTGCCTTTACATCGTTGGTGATGTCCACCGTAGCGAACATGTAGTTGTGGTTGTTGACAAACCTGGCAAAATGCTCGCAAGGCCTTGTGGCCAGGCAGTAGTGGTAGACGATGACGTGGTGGCGCATGCACATCTGGGCGACGGCGACCTTGGGACGAGACCCGGCACGACCGCGGGTGTACTCGAGGTCGAACCCAACCACCTTGTACTTCTCCTCGGCAAGCAATAGCTCCATGATGTGGTTGGAGTGCTCCACCCAGACCGAGTCGTTGGTGTACACCATCGAGAGGTCCATGAACCTTCTGTGGGTGTCCACCACACGGCACGCATGGTGAACTGCTACTTGTCGTCGGCAGTCGCTCAGAGCGCCATTGGAGCTGCGAGGATACCCTCTAAGAATTTCTCGTGGTGGGTGTGCTTCTTGCAATGGTGGGGCGCGATCGAAAGGTTGAAGAGACACAAGGGTAGGTTAAATGGCGCTGTAATAAATGGGGGCCGGCCGGCCTATAATCGTCACGTCTTGTCACGATGTTCATAGCGGAGGATTTCAGTGCACGCTTGACAACACCGCACCGCACGCGTGGGCTCGAATAGGCGCCAAATGTATCATCGGTGAGCCTGTTCCCGCACTACCGTGTTGTTTACCGTGCAAGCTTCCCGCCTGGCTAGTTTGGCCACGCGTCAGCTAGAAGAGGGACAAATCGTGCACGTTTATTGGCAAAAAGCTTTGTAAAAACGAAGTGTGTGGAATGACTTCGGTCATAAGTTTACCCATGGGTGATGAGGTCAAAGTTACACAGAAGGGTGATGATGGACACTCGAGTGCGATAATTAATTCTGCGCTCTACAATGAACACAGTGGAAGAAACCAACTATGTGCAATAGATCGCAGTCGAGTTAGCTATACAGATCGTGTGTTGTGAGATCGACAAGGTAAATTGATTTGAGAATGGTTAATAAAATATAAGACCATTGCATATTAAGGTCAAAATAGTGCTAGCAATATACGAGTCTCATACGATGCCATTCCAACGATTGTACCACAAAAGCTCGAAATGTTACAAGGTTCAAATTCCAGAGTTAAATGGCTCAAATTCGAATAGTACAAGGTTCAAACTGATATTAGAAATGAAATTCAGCTCATCGGCTGCAAACGCTTGCGCCGATCCGCTGAACATGGATATTAGAGAGGTTCAAACTAATATCACCGCTTCTAAGTCTGGCTTCGAAACCTCACAATTTTTGCAAAGGGGTCAGCCACTGAGAAGTCATGTATGGGGTTGACACGATGACTTCCGAGTACTCTGTCATCTGAAGTTCCAAAATGAAATTCAGCATTTTTGGAGCCTACTCCATTTTGCTGCTGGCGCCGGCGCTGGTCAAAAAACCATTCATTTTTGTGAAATAAATGTAGGGCAAACCTCATTTCCTTCTGCACACTTGCTCTGAGAATAAAGAACATGGCTAATATAATCTCCGGTAAGGTCCCTCGGTAGGAGTTCAAAGTAATTTCTGAGAGATGCAGATCAAGGCATTCGACGTGCTTGTTATATTGTATCACATTATCCACCACTGGGCCTAATCTTATCTGCAAAAGAAGAAAATGTGTTAGTGCCTACATGTAGTTTTGAACATTACTACATGCCTAGCTATTTGGTTTGCAGGATTTGTAAAATGCACTAACATGCCATCTTCGATCTGACATGATTAACATGGGCATTTGATTACATTCTAGAAAAATGTAGCCTTCTTCACGAGAGGTTGGAGTGGATGAAAAATTCCCTAAGAAAAATAGTACAGATGAATCCAAAGGAGAAATGCTTATTGATTGTAACCATATGGATCAAGCAACCAATATGGGGGGGACATGTATGTACTGAAATCGTCCAAAAGAACCTTCAGAAATCGTAGTACATTGTCATTGTAAACTTGGAAAAAGGTGTCACAAATTGAACTCCCTTATGGTTAACATTTAACAGGAAAGGAACATCACCTCGATATATAGCTTCTCCAGGCACGGAAAGCATCTCAGGAAATTGACAACTTGCTCCAGGTCGGGCCCGATAGATTCCAGTGCCAAGACCTTCACTGTGCGCAGTTTTAGGGTCAAGTTTGTCAGAATCATTTTCTGAATGACAAACGAACAAACATCTTCAAAATTAGAAATAATGTTAATTTGTAGAAGGAGAGTTAGAAGGCGGCTGAACCTGAACGGGTGTGGATCCAATAACAATTTCGGAGCATTTGTTAGAGAAGTAGCCCACCACTGTCAATTTTGGCGTAGAAAAGACATTGATTCTTGTTGGACCTTCTTGATCAACTACAAGTAATCTCTCAAGTGCAGGTGTGTCCTGGATGACCATACCGTGGTACACATCTTGTGATGTCTTCCTGCCGCACCAGCAACACACATAAATAGTCTGGAGAGTCATGGAGGTGATGTGGAAGGTACTCAACCCATTGATCGCCTAAAGAGAAGGTACTCAAGTGTAGTATAGCCACAGAGCGAGTGCTCCATGTCACCCTTTGAGAGGCAGACGGCGACGAGCTCGAGGTGCTTCAGTCGTGGTAGAATAAGAGCGGGCGCGTCATTAAGGGGCGGGAAATGGCAGTTCCTGAACTTGGCGACGCGCAGCATGGGCGTGAGGCGGAGTGCGGACGTTGGCAGCGACCGCATATGCCCATCATCAAAAGTGAGCTCCTCGAGCTGATCTAGGGCGGGGGATCGGAACCAGTCGTCAAGCTTGGCTCGGTCCTTGCCATTGTAATGAAACTTGCCCATTCTAAGGCCTTTGGTTGGGCCAAGGTGACTGTCGAGGATCTTGGAGAACGCATCCAAGCTTTTGCGATAGCCATGGCAGAGCTCGTGCGTGTCGATGAGGTCGAGAGGGCTGGAGTTCCATAGGGGGCACCACCATCGGGAAAGGAGGTTTGTACACGCCCCATATTTGATTGGGAGGAGGGAGATGATGACTCTCAACATATCATCGGGAAGGCTGCTGACAAAGTCTAGGCCTGCTGGAGTCGCTTGCGGTTCTAGCTCGCCCCGCCTCTGCTAGTTGGCAGCCTCGTTCTCCACCTCCGGATTCTCCTTGTCCGCTTTCTGATAGAAATGGGAGTACAGGGAATATTTAGTTAAAATAGGGCAATAGAAAAGTGTGTTGGTAACTAGAAGTTATTAGGTAGGAATATAGTAAGAAAAGGGAATAACAATTGGTTGCTTAAATACTACACAGTTCATTTGATATTGCGGGGTAAGTCAACATATGCAGATAGTTGAAAAGAAAACTTACTTCGAACAAAGTATGGACGGATGATTTTGTCGGGGAAGTTAGCATATATCTCATGACCAAGCCCTTTTATGTGCAGTGCAATTTTAGAGCCAGCTTTCAATACATAAAACTTTGCAATTTCATTCCAAAAGCCAGTGCCAAAATAGGAGTCACCACGTTCATCAAGTCTTACAGTAGCAACGATTGTAAATCCATGGTCTGTGTGCGGTATGACATCCGTGGAGCCGTGATGTATGTAAAGGGAAAAATTGTGCACTACATAATTTGTTGCATAGCGAGAGATGTTCTGCAGAAAATGGTAGGATTGTTAAAGAAAATATGGTAACATGCAAATATGGGCCAAATTGAAAGAACTGTACAGCAGTTGAAATCGAAGGACAAAAATCTATAATTAAATATATAGGGTAAACATGATGTCATGGAAAACTGAGAGTAATCGAAAGAACAATACATCATTAATTTGCCTAATATAGAAAGAAGAGGGGAAATCCCCTTTGACGTATATGGTGCATGTGGCGCCTTTTATCCAAATGTAGCAATATTTAGAATATGTTCAGGAAAGTAGGTCATGCCAACCAATTTAGGGTGACATTGAACATACCGCGCGCGTGCTCAAGTTATCTGGTACGGAGAGATGGAATCTCTAGCGGCAGTCGCAAAGTCCTGAAGTGTCGGCGCGCTGTAATTTTATGAATGAAAGAAAACCCTCAAATTAGCTCAAATAAAAATGAATTCACAGCGATTTTCGCCGGGTGATTAAAGAAAGCAGATGAACTGGGATAAGAGAAGAGATAATATCTCGTTAAACTAGTTACCTTGTCGTCCATGAGAAAGAACCCTCAGTATAGCAGATTCCCCAACCAAGCGGAGCTGGGTCGACCGCGAGCAGCATCAAGAAAGTCGATGGCGCTAGGCGGCGGCAAGCGGAAGTGGCGAAATGTGGTGGGCTCTGTCGGCAGCCTGGTGGCGGCGGCAGGCGTCGAGTTAAGTGTTTACCGCCGCGATAGGAGGTGCCATGGCATAGACACGGAGGAGCTTGTGCAGGTGTGAATGGGGAACATACCGGAGGGGCCGAGGGGGTGGCGGGAGGGGTGAGGGTTTTTGTGACGTGGGGATGGTGAGGGTTTTCTTTTTTGAATTGGGTGGTGAGGGTTTTCTGTCCCACAAAGAATTTTGGGGACGACGGTTTGCTAGAGAGAACTGTGTGTGATTGACGCAGCAGGCAAAAGGGAAGTCATTGCATGCGGTTCCAATTTTGGGAACCCTGTGTGATTGACGTACTACCTCTGTCTTGGTTTATTGGTCCCCCGTTGTATTTTTTACCAAAATTTGGCGAAATATTTAACATACTCAGACATAGATAATAAGTGTACACGTAGATAAGCATAGTTAAACCATAAGTAGTACATAGTTCAACAGTATTAAGCATACTCAAGCGTACATATATAGGTTCATCCATCCCACATCTCATCTCACAGGCCGGCACGATCCTGAAGCTTCTCCAGGTACTCGGTGTACGCGCCATGCGCCATCCTGCGAGAATACTTTTGCTTGAAGGAGTCAACGAACCGTCCTCTTGCATGCGCCAGAACACTTAGATACGCGTCATGAATCTTCTGGTTGCAAAATGGGCATCCATAGCCGTCATTCCAAGTCCTAATACGCCTATTATGCATTCCCGCTTAAAGCTCCCTTGGGATTTGCCTGTTGTACCTCCTCTGGACATCTTCATCCTCGCTGTCCACATCGTCAGACAGCACCTATACAAATAGTAAAACAAATTTGGCACCAAATCAATGATTACATGCCGTGAAGTAGGATTAGGAATTTATGGATATTCATTTATACATATCCAGAGATTATTGTTTGATTTTTAAGCGTAGTCGTCTATGTACAGACCAATCTTGAAGAAAATAATGACACAAACATATGTAGGTCAATGAAAATCAATTGTCAAGCTCTGGCTAGGAATTATTAGCACGAACACTAACCCTAGTCGGATTACTAGCAGAAATCATTTGCACAGATGAAACAATTAATCACTTATCACCCTTACCATTCAAACAATCAATACACTACACGGATCTAAAGAAACTTACTCAGATTTCATGGATTGGGAGAACATAACCATAGGATTTCTATTCCAAAAGGGGGGATAGGAGTAACCAGAGAAACCCTCTGATCTATTTGACACATAAATGGGTATAGATGACTAACCAGCTATCCGTCGTCGTTGGAGTCATCGCCTGATTGGACGTCGGAGTCGGTGTGGAACTCCGCCTCCGGCTGTGGAAGCTCGACGCCGTCGACGACGTCAGGGTGCAGTTATAACTCGCCGGCGGTGACGACAACCTCTGTCTCCAACCCCACACCGTGCTCCGGTGCTTTAGCAGCCCCGACGTCGCCACTCCCTCCGATGAGGCGCTTCGGCAGCATCCTCATACACTGACGGCTTTTAGGACTGAGAGCGGCGTCGAGGATGCAAGCGGGGAGAGAGGATTGTGTGTGCGTAGCAAGGATGGGGTGCGGCCACTCGGGGGCACCATTAATATGGAGTAGTGGGAGTTGTGGGAGAGAAGCGGGCAGAGGTCAAACCGATGGCTCGCCTCCTGGTGAGCCTGCGCACCGGACTGGTGGCATGCCTACCAAAGTTTCACACAGCTACTCGCACGCCTCCCGATGACACTACGCAGCGAGAACGCCTCCGTTAATTCACACACCTGGATGCACGCCTCCTCGTCTGCCTGCGCGGTGGATGCGTCCCGTCAACTCACGCCTGCTCGCACGCCACACGGGTCGCGCGGCGGCACATATATTATTTTTCTATTTGGATGATTAATGTTGTTGCTTTATTGCTTAACCGAAGCATGGCACGTATTCATTGTTGGTCTAACGCTCATGGTTCGAATAAATAATCCATTTGGGATATTGGTTCTCAATTATTAATAATCACCTGTCTATAATTAGATAAAGCTTACGTCAAAACTGGTCTCAAATTTGACCAAAAAAAGTACAATGCCACTTTGTATTGGTGTCCATATGACAACACGATAAGTTTCATGAACTTCAAATAAGTTTTGGATGTACTAGGATTTAAAAATCAAGATTCTCAATGTTTGAAGTTTGTTGCACAGGGAGTAAACATGCACCCAGTGAGTCACATGTGTTTTTACAATCCATTTAGGTGCACTGTCACGTGTGCATGTAGCTAAAATTTGATTTTTGCACATTATACCTGTAGAAAATCAATCAATCAATGTCCTAAAACGTCTTAATGATCTCTGTGATTTTTTTGAAATTAAAACGTCCCTCATTTGGTAACATGTATGTGCACCGCGGGATAATTAATTTAACATGCATCA
>NC_041382.1:181731552-181733402 GCF_002162155.2 Triticum dicoccoides | reverse complement strand
GTAGACTCGTGGTGTGTGTGTGGGGGGGGGGGTGTGTGCATCTGGGGTGGCGGGTGGCTCGCAGTACACTACGAGTTGTGAGCCACCGTGTGGGTTGGCCGTTTTGTTAGGCAGGCCAGTGCCACATCAGAGTCGTGAACTCATTATTTAAAACATTACACAACCCTGTCATACATAAATGTTTTTGCCACATGCAGTTGATGGTTGTCCTACACGACACTCGATACTCGCGTGTGACACTTTCTGTGGGCCCACGAGGTCGTCGTCCATCACTTTGACGAACAGCCGACAGTGAGGTTAATTTGACCAGCAAGGTAGAATCTTTGTTGTTTGTGTTATGGTGGTATATAGTACGCGCCAAATAGGTGGGAGGGGACTAGCATATATACTATACGTACGCGTCCGTGAACAAGTACACCTTACTCAGTGTCGGGACTTTTTGGTTTACGAGGCACGTGCCACATCGAAATTTTGAAATTGGTTATTCAGACATCACACAACACCTTTTTGTGCCACATGCATATCCTAGCTAGGACACTCACGTGTGACGCTTCCATCTGTGGGCCCACGAGGCCATCGTTGATGCATGCATGCATCACTTTGACCTACATCATGAGAGGTTAATTAATTTCACCATCGATGAGGATTCTTTTGGGTTACATATATTACGGCAGGAGCATATAGTATGAGGTGAAGAGGGGGGAGGGGACCATCATATGTAGTACGCTTGATATGAACCTCACTCTATGTGGGTGCATGGTTTACGGTTTTTGAGGCATGTGGCACATCAAAGTTGTGCATTTTGGGTACTCAACATATATATGTTTGGCCCACATGCAAAGCGGTGGTGGTTGTCCTCTCGCACCCACTTAAGCGATTATCAGCGATATTGATACTTTCCATTTATGGGCCCGCTTGGTACTACTTTTTGCCTGACAACAAGAGAAGTTAATTTGACTTAGGAGGGGATTTTTTTTTGCTCTGGGATGACATGCATGATACAGCTTGGGCACACACACATGCATGTGTACGCATGAATCCCTCCCATCAAGTCGAAGAGGCTAGTACAATGACACATGAATCGATCTCGCTCTGTGTGGGGAGCTAGTGTACTATTTTTGACACACGTGCCACATCAATGTTGTGTATTCAAACATGCATGCACACATCACCTCCATACATATGCATGTGGTGGTTGCCTTCGAACGGTACACTCCCTCGCGTGGTTATCAGCGACAAGCCTATATATTCGTGGGCCCGCGAAGGCATCCATGATCACCTGACCAACAACAAGATAGGTTACCATGGCAGATTCTTCATTTGGTTCGTGTTATCATAGTATAGGTCATGGTGAGATTCAGACCTAATTA
This sequence comes from Triticum dicoccoides, assembly GCF_002162155.2. Lineage (NCBI taxonomy): Eukaryota > Viridiplantae > Streptophyta > Magnoliopsida > Poales > Poaceae > Triticum > Triticum dicoccoides. The sequence goes on along the minus strand of NC_041382.1, from coordinate 181,732,032 downwards.
AGTTTGAGCGCATATACTATGCACGCATGCATGCATGAATCCCCGTCGTTGGCTTGAAGTGTGGTGTAACATACATATGCATCGTCAACCTAACCCTCAGTCAGTCTGGGGATTTCTAGTTCGAAATCACGGTGCCACATCAAAGTTGTTCGATTGTTACTCAAAAACACACCTCTCCATACATATGTTTGGGCCACACGCATGCAGTGGTTGTCTTCGTGGACTATCTACTTGCGTGATTATTGGCGAGCTAGCCCATCTCTGGGGTCGCATGGACGGCCATCACTTTGATCAACAACAAGGGAGAGGTTGTGCGACCAAGGTGGATTATTCTTGGTCCGTTTTACGATCCATCTTGGGTGAGATATATGCCTCTCTGGCCCGCCGACTGAAAATGTGTGTGTGGAGGGGGGGTTGCTACTTCGCACTTTGCTAGGTGAACCTCGGTTGGGGGGGCATGCATTCATAGCATAGGATTCC
>NC_041382.1:181720354-181731184 GCF_002162155.2 Triticum dicoccoides | reverse complement strand
GGTGAACCTCGGTCGGGGGCATGCATTCATATCTTAAGATTCCCTTCGTGCTGACTCGAGGGAGGAGTGTGGCTGCTAGCTACTTCGCACTTTGCTAGGGTGAACCTTGGTTGGGGGGCATGCATTCATAGCTTAGGATTCCCTTCGTGCCGATACGAGGGGGGTGGGGGCAAGCAATACAGTGCGCTTTGCGAGAGAGGTGCCACATCGAAGTTGCATTTGGTATTTTAAAATCAAACCACCATTTTGATACATAAATTTGGTCCACATGCAAGTGTGTTCGTGTCCTGACCCTCTCCCGCGTCATTTTTCGCCAAATTTATGAACATTAGATAAGTCGGATGGCACAACAGACATGGTTCACTCAAACTAACCGTGTGCCATGCCGGTGCACCTGTCACACACACATCCGCACAGTACATTGGGCTCCACGAGGCTCCCCATCTCAAAAATATCTACCGGCCTCGAGGGTTTTTCTGTTTCATAACACACGGTTGTTATCTCCGGACCGTGTGCGATGTTTCTTGTTCCCAATCCCGCGTGCATCCCTAGAAAATATCTGCCTGCCTCGAGGGTTCTTATGTTTCATAACACACGGTTGTTATCTGCGAACCGTGTGTGATGCACTATCATCAAAATTTTCAATAGCCTGGCATTTCAATCCCGTGTTTGACTCCCGCGTAGTAAAATTTTCAATACCCGCGTCATTTCCTCAAACACCCCGCGCCCCCCTCCACACACACACACACACACACAAACCTCCTTGGGCGTGCGCGCGCACACACACACACCCTCCCTCGCTCGAAACCCTAGCAAGGTCCCCGCTGGCGCTGCTGCCGCCGCCACAAGGCCTCCATTGTCAACATCTGCCGGTTTGCCCGTGCAGCTTACCCACCGATCTCCATACCCAGACCGCCTTGAGTTTCTTAGATGACGCCTGCCAAACACCCCCTTTCCCACAGACCCCCATCCCCCACTCCAGAGCGTCGCAGCCTAAGCCCGGCTACGCTTCCCGTGGAGCTCGAGGAGTGACTGGCCCAAAAGAGGTGTATAGAAGTCTCTTCGCCCGACGTCGCCGAGGAAGCTGACGACCATTACTAGCGGCAGGCACTCAAGCAGCGGGCTAGAGTATGCGGGCATGTCTCGTCCACTGGCTACAACATCAAGGTCATCGACAGCGATGGCCTGAGGCGGGCTATGTCACAGGTTAAGTGGCCCACACCCAACCCCTCAGGTTCAACCGCCATCGATCTCATCCATGGACCCGCCGCTGATCTCCTCTCGCTCGCTGTCAACAATTTGCCATTCTACATCGCCATTGAGCCCCTTTTGTCATTTCTGAAGGACACGTTATGTGACACTGGCTTGGGATCCACAGCTTCCAAGTCAGACCTCATCGACGGTGACCACGAGGAGGGCACCCTCTCTGGCTCTTCCAAGGGGAAAGAGCCCATCTGCTCTTCCAAGGGGAAAGCGCCCGTCTGCAACATCAGGAAGGGCACCCTATAGCCATACTCTTCCAAGGGGAAGGAACCCATCTGCGACAACATGGAGCGCATCCAGGGTCTGTGCTCTTCAAACGGGAACGAGCCCATCTGTGACAAGTGAGGAAACCCGTGATTTGTTTTGTCGTGCCTCTTCATAGGGGGAACCCCATGATTTGTTTTGTCGAGTCCCTTTTGTAGTGTAGTGAGAATATGTCCACTTTTAATTGCTATATCTGGTTGTTTGCAGTATGCCTTGTTTATTTCAGTTGTTCACAATGTGATGCTCTATATGTGCAATTATTTACCGTGCAATACATTTCATCAATCCAGTTTTAAACATACCGATAGGAATGCATATATTTGCTTGTTGTTAAGCCTATTATAGCAAGCATATGCCTCTTTTAAAGTTTTTTTATTGTTCGGTTGTTTGTAGTTAGCATATGTCCAGTTTCAAATTCTATCTTTGGTTGTTCGTAGTATGCCTTGTTTATTCCAGTTATTCACAACGTGATGTTCTATATGTGCAAGTATGAGTTGTTGTGCTTAACATGCTTCTCGATGTACCTACAAAGGACAATTTTGGAAACGACTGTTGTTTTCCATCGAGGTTAGTTTCATTCCATGGCTTATATCTGCTCACTGTTTAGGATATCGGTAGCTGGTACCATATAGGCTGGCGGCTGATAAGGGACTAATCGGTGAATCAGACTTTTAACTGAATATATCTGCAACTCATTTATCGTTAGGTTAACTAGGGCCATATGTAATATATTTGAGGATACATAGTAACATGCACTGTACTTAATATCTAAATATGCAATCCTAGGCTACATAGGAACAAGGAAGAGTGTTACATTAATGTTCTAATGATGTCTAGATATACGTAGAAGAGCAGAAGTAGCAACAACAACACAACCCTGTTTGGATACTCAACTTAGCTAGAGGTTAGAGTTAGTTTCTAACTCATTACTAACCCTGAACTAACTCCATCCAAAGAGTTGTTTGGATGGCAGGGTTAGATTGACAATAAATGCACTAGGAGAACTAGCTCCAATTAGCACCTCTTTGGTGGATAGTTTTTTTGGATGGGTTATAGATGCAACTAGCTCAAACTAGCCCTCATGTTTAGATATACTTTAGGGCTATTTGAGCCCGAACTAGCTCAAACTAATTGTAACCCCTGGATACAGCATCAGTTAATCAGCTGATAATTTGTAAGAATGTACTAAACTCCTTTCGGTCGATAATATAAGATGTTAATTCATCTAATATGTGAGTATATTGGATGTTATAAGATACTCCCTCTGTTCCTAAATATTTATCTTTTTAGAGATTTCAAATGGACTACCACATACAGATGTATATAGACATATTATAAAAAAGTGTTGTGCTACATCATTGTGCAATTGTTGTTTAGCTTCTAATATTAACTTGGCGCTTTTAGGTACATATGTCATTGGTAAAGATCCGTGCTTCGACCCTTTCTGCGTATGGGGCAATGAGATATCGATGAACCAGCATCAAGTGAGGAAGCTGATAAAGATTGTTAGTAAAATGGGTCCAAAGATGGCAATTAAACTATTTGTTTACACTTTATCCAAGACAACAGCGAACTGCAGGATGGTAAGTAAGAACTCTGCAGCCTTATTTTTACTGCCCATAATGAGCTGTGTTAGATGACAATGTCTGAATCTTTTTTCTTTGCAGTGGTTGCCAAAGCAGTTTACTCAAGATTACCTCTCAAACTACATGATTGGTGGGCACGCAAAGGTTAAAGTATTTCTACCAGAACACGATGATTATCTAGATGTTTTCATGAAGACCGTGAAGGATGGGCGGTCGGCCATCACAAGGGGTTGGACTAGAGTCGTGTGTGCCTTCTGCATGGAGGAGGGCACAATATGGGATTCCGCTTCACCTTGTTAAGCAACCAGAATATATTTCGCCTCTTTCTTTACCGTCTTTAATAGTACAAGTATACAACTGTGGTTCATCATTCTTTATTTGGTTCTTATGTAATTCCTGAACATATGTACCTATGAATCGAATAATGCATTGGTTGTTTGAACCTGATGGATATGAATAAAGTTGTAGCATACATTCAAATTCAAATCCAAATCCGATACAATTTGGAAAAGCAGCAATTAAATGAGGGTGAAATTACGCTCTTCAGGTTGTAACGGCACACACGGTTGGTAAAACACAAACGTTTGCGATATGCACCATAATCCGAGACGGTTCACGGAAAGGAAACGTGTGCAAGCATGCACACAGTTGCCGTTTGCAAACCTTGTGTGATGTCAGACAATATCACAAATGGTGAGGGCAAACTAAACGTTTGTGTTAGTTGCCTTATCATACACGATTCGCAACCATGAACTGTTTCTGATGAAGTATGCATTGTAAACGTTGCACCACGAGATAGCGTGTGCGATAGTTGTTGTGTACGACGATGTTACGACGGTCCGACGTTTTGTAATCCTGTCTGACACTCGTACGACGATTAGCTAATCTTCTTAATGGTGAACCGTTTGTGATGGCCGTGCATCATACACGTTCTATAATAGTGAACCGTTTGTGATGGGTCGCGCAATGTAAACGTAGCACCATAGAATACCGATTGTGATGGCAATGTGAGCAGAAACGAGTAGGAGTACTGTAGGGGCCCTATCCCCGACGGTTTCTGGGTCGTATGGGAAGGACCCCCCCCCCCCAATCGCCCACACTCACTTGGCGGCTGTTCCAAATGTCATCCGGAAAGGGGTTAAAAACCATTTGTTTAGGACCGACATGCACCAATACCTTATGTGTAATTTGACTTATGTATTCTGTATTATAGACATTGTACCTGGAGTTATTTCAAAACAGGTTACATGAGAGGATAACATCACATTGGTCTCTCACCAACTGCTCGGCAACTGGAAGCATGCTTAAAATCATTCGATGTTCCTATCCATAGGAGAAATAATAAAGTGAACCGAGCTTGTCAACTCATCCATGCTTATACTATAAAAAATGTTAAGTTCAGTCACTTCAATTTAAAGCTAAACAAAGGAGGAGTACCTAGCCAGATGATCAAACAGGGAGGGCGGCGAATGCTATTGTATGCATGGACAGGGTGGCAACAGACCCTTTTGAGCCACCTACAAGAAATTTTGTCTTGTCTATTAATGGGAGCGACGACATACTATGCAGCCAGAACCACCTAATCGTCCTAGACCTAATCGTCCTAGATTCTCACCACAGCAGAAAATTGTCCAACACTTGCGGCTGGTGGGATGTGACCAAATCTGAAAATAAGCTTGCCATCCATCACATATACAGTTTCACAATTTTTGACTGTAATAGATAGAATCCATGAGAATCATATTTCCATGCTATCTCTAAATAAGTATGGAGACTAACAGAATGGTCGTACATATCTCAACGTCGAAAATAATATTCAGATGTCGGATCTTGCGCTCTCCAGATAAGTACGGAGACTAACGGAATGTGCATATGATAACTCGGTATCAAAAATAAAATTTAGACATGGGAGCCTGGTGCTCTGTAAAAATAAGCAAGGAGACTAACAGAATGTGCATAAAAAGAACACACTATTTGCAGGATCTTTTTTATGGTTTAGTCATAAGCGCCTGAATAAAGAATGTGATCAATGTGCTTGTGCATCAGATGCAAAATCAAAAGATTGCACATCTATAGTTCCACCTCAATACCTGAATGCTAAAGAGAAAGATATGAGATACCCCTGTTGCCCTGCAGGTAATCCTTTCTTCCAATGTAAACGATCAAGTCCTCCATACTGCATCGCTGTTTTGTCAGAACCTGATGAGAAAAATGGTATACTATCACTGTTACATGGTCTCACAGAGTCTCATAATGAAAGCATTCTGAATTTTTGATCGATCGATGTCCTCCCCACTCACATGTGTATTCTCTTATCTGGCCGCACATCGATTGATGTAGAGGCTGTGGGTTTTAACCTCGTTTAAAAAAACATGTGTATTCTCTTATCTCTGGTTCACATAATTGACAATCTGACCCATGCCTCATCCCAAATACATATACTATATATCATCCTACTACTTGAATCTCTACACATAAACAAACACACATTCACGCACTGAAAAAAGAGACTCAAATAAAGAGGGTAAGGAAGAGTTAGTCCCTCCTGATCCCCAACAGTGCGCCTCCTAAGGCGTGGTCAGTGGAGGCGGACAGCGCCCTTCCCCATGGCATTAAGGAGCAGCGGACAACATCTGGCATGGGTGGAGACCCCTTCCTCTCCGCCCAAGGGCTGCAGTTCGGCAACCGGCGCTGCCGGCCTATCCTGTCAAGAAGCCACACTGCGTTTAAGACAGGAAGAGCACATCGGCAAAAAAATATCAGTCCGTTGTGCACTGATTCCCCCGGGTGGAGGCGTGTGTTCATGGACGGGCAACGACCGATTATGGGCTGGTGAGCGCGGAGGCGGCGTCTCGCATTGGTGGCAGATTTGGATTTTGAAAGAAGTGAAAGTGGAAGGGAAGCAGGCTATCCATGCATACCGGAGACGATGTGGGCGGCATGGGCATAGATGTCGAGGAGGAAGGGGTCGGTGTAGTTGACGCGTCGTTGGCCGGATTTACAGTGGCCGCGACCATCGAGCTCCCGTGGACGGCATCAGCGGGATCTTCTCTGCCATGGGTCCCATCGTAATACCTTCACGCGAGCATGATGATCTATCAACTATTCCTATCTCAGGTGGTTTGTATGCCTGTGGCGAATAGATGTAGATGATGCAGGTGCTGGCATGGTGGTGAAAGGTTTGAAGTAGATCGAAGAAGTCGCTGCGCTGTAGCAGAAATCCTAGATATAAGTACAGTGGGGCGAGGACGTGAATGCAAGTTCAGTGGAGATGAAGGGAAGCATCCGGGCAACCGATCCACTATGTTCAATCGAAGAATATGAGGAAGGGACATAAGGAAACTATCAATGGCTATTGATTTGCTGTATTAGTGGAACTAGCAAAAGAGCCAGTGCGTTGCAACGGGACTGAAAAAAACACACACTCTTAACCCAATAACCACGACTCGAGACCTTGATACATAGACGTCCTTTATTTTAAAATGGCATCACATTTGTGTTTTCGACGGTGGTCTCAATGCTCACACAACAAAAACGCATTTGAATGTGGTCAGTCCTAAGGCGTCTCTCTCACACACATACACACACACGAACATACACACACACCGCACGCACACAAACGCTGAGAATAAGATGAGAAAAATGTTGTTTTTCCCGCGAGGTTTTTCAGAGTTGTGCATGCGTGGTTATCAATGTTTTTTCCCTCTCAATCTGGTTTTAATGTGTGCTTATTTGCAATTTGGATCGCCGCCAGTGCGAAAAAAAACAGATTGTGCACTATAGATTAAGTTTGCATCCAAATTAATAGTTTAGAAATATTTAACAGCTAAAAGTAACAACATATTTGGATTCTACACATTTTTCTAATCAAATTTCATATATAATATGTTAAAATCAGAGTTACGATTTAAAAGATATGGACAATTTTTTTTTAGATAAACTGCGGATTGATTAACCGAAAGGTCAGAGGTTTTTCTGTTAAAACACAGAAAAACGATTCGTTTGACTTAAATATGGACATCGGGTTGATTACCTAAAATATCAGGGGGGTTTCTGAGAAAACCTAAAATATCAGGGGGGGTTTCTGAGAAAACTAAAAAAACAGTTCGGTATGACTTAAAAGATGGATTGCGGGTTGATTTGAACAAACAGCAGGGACTTTTTTTGCAAATAAGGGTGACGGACGACAGAAACCCACCGTGCTTTATTATTATATTAGCAAAAATGTCCGTGCGTTGCAACGGGAAAAAAATATCACACACCTCCATTCCCGCCCTATTGATGGTGGTTGTGGTGTCCACTTGATAACAAACCCATCCGAATGTGGGCAATCGAAAGACAATGAGCCCAGCCATAAAAATGTAAAACTAATTTGTAATTCCATAGAAATGGCCCTTGTAGAATCCATACAAAACTCAATCCAACCAACCATTTCATAATGATATGTTGTTCACAAACTTTAGTTGTGCTATTACTGACCATGTTTAAATTGGTAATAAGAAACTTAATGACGATGCATGTTGTTTGCGAATAACGTTTATATTCTCTCCCAGAGAAGAATTGCTTCTATTCTTTCAGGACAGAATGATACAACACAACGTTTCAGAACACAAGGGGTCAAAATACTCTGAATCAGATTATACACTCTGAAATATAAATTCAGGCCATATACATTCTGCTTCTACAGCTAACCTACCAAGTATTACACTTCTAGGACCAAAAACTTGAAAGTGGAATAGCACAGCTTAAGTAGAACTAACCTCTACTTGAAAGCATTGCGCGCATTTGTGAATCCAAGCATAGTTATCTGGAGGAAATAATTCAGCAAATGTAATATGCGTCGAAAATTCAGAGATCTCATGGGAGGTGGGTTGATGCCCGATATATTGAGAAACAATACACATGTTTCAGCACGTAGTTCGATGAACTGAGGAAAATTATCTACAAAGAATAGAAAAGGAAATGAGTACATAAGCCAGGGACCAAATTGGTAAACAATACTACAATCTTGAAAAGAAACATCAACATCAGTAAATTTTAGAACGACACAACTACAGTCTTGTGCCACTTCCGGTTACACCCCATGAAATGGCAAGAGAACCGCACATAGTTGCGAGCAGTTGGCTGTGCTTGACCGAGCAGCGGCAAAAAAAACTTGCAGAATATTTAGTCAAGCATGAATATTTGTTATATGATTCCACAGTATGCATTGTACAAACTTTAGGTAAGCATGGATATATATCTGAACTTGCCAGATATACATTGGTCACTGCTATTCTTTTCTATTTAATTTTTTTTGTTCCACCATGATATATAAATGGCATATAAAATACAGTTCAAAACAGATGCTATAAATGCAATTACATATTCCTGGAAAAAAATGAAATTACATATATTATCACTTTGTATTTATTTCCCCGAGAAAGTTTGTAATCCTTATAATTATGCTGATTTGAAGCATCATGTTCCATCTTTCATCTTGCATCTCCACTAAATTTCTGTCTCGCACTTGTGCACCACATTGAGTTTGACGCTATCGACAATGGGGAGCAGACTTGTGACTGAAAACAGAAATTTTTATGTTCTTTCCAGTCCCCCAAGCACTTATGCAATTTTGAACTTTGGCACACACACCACAATGCAGAACCGTGTATGATGTGCATTGTAACAAGCAAAAAAATTGGAGTGTCATGGATGAGGAGGACGTCGGCTACGTTGTCGCTGCGGGCTGCTGAATTCGGATGGAGGGAGTATGGGAGGTGCAGCCGAGGGCTTACCTTGAGAGATGGAGAAAGCGCAGCAGTGTCCGGATGGCAGGCGCCTCATAATTTCTGGCAGCTTCTTAGCGCACGTAGGGGCAGCCTCGATTCCACCTCTGCTCCAGCTCCTTCCTCAATCGACCACCTACTCCAGCTCCTTTTCAATCCGTCTTGAACCCCTTGGATATCTCACATGGATGGCTTGTAAGGCATATCCTGAAACTAAGCATCATCAATAAACTTTAGTACTATCTTAGATGGAAAATTATAGAGGTATACTCTACAGCAAAGTACCAACATGAAGTTGAGTAGTGGCTTTAGAGACAGATCTAAGACTTGTAAGCTCAGTAGTTGGTAAGAAACTCTCTTTTAGTTATTAGATAAAAGGTATGTAGACTTCTTAAGTTAGCAGGTGCTATCAGCTAGCACCATGGCCGTCTCTTCTTCTGCCCGTCAAACATGCTATGATATAGTACAAAATAAATATATATTTTATGAATATAGAATAAATAATGAGTGAGCAGAAGTGTTAAGCTTCATCAATCAAAAGCATACAACCCTCCAGCGAGTCCAGACCTGTCAATGTAAATGTATCAAATAATGTTACACATTTTTGCATACCATTCTTTGTTCATCTCGACCTACACTACTTTGTAGCTTATTAAATTCCTATCCACCAAAATCTATCTATGACAATATCTAGCACTTAGTTGTTATATGACTTTTAAAAGCAGCTTGGCTAAGTCCTTAGCGGTGACGGTATGCAATACTAAGAATATGGTGGAGTGCTTGAGTCCGTTGTCAGCTTCAACATTCAAAGTTGCGAACTGGCTCCAACCTCCGAGTCAGAACACATTGAGGATAAGCAGGCCTGCCACGAAATCTGCAGCACTGGCCGTGAGCGCGGGCGACCGGGTGTGAGCAATAAAAAAAATAGCAGCATAATTTGTATACGTACCAAACAGCTCGCCATGCCTATGCAAAATTCAGCTAGCAGAAATAGCAAAATTCAGCTAGAAGTAGCAAGCTAGCAGTAAGAGAGCAGCAGTGCAGCACCACATCGTTGCTATCTCTCAAATTCTCCTTTTCACACCTGACTGAGCCCGTTTCACTCTTCTCTGCACCCATCTTCTCCCGGCTGAAGACTACCAAAAAATTGCTCTGTTCCAGCCAAGTGCATTTAGAAGCCATCACAAATTGGTTCACAGAACAGATAAATGAAGGTTGCAATTGGTCCCTGCCGTCTTGAAGCTCCTGCGGCACAAAACAAATATCATTGCACTTTTGTACTAATTCGGAACAAAACAAATCAAGGGAACTATCATTTTCTGACAAAGATGAAGGGAACTATCCTAATCCTCCTCTGACAACGGCCAATAGCTTCCTCTGCCTGCAACCATTCACTTCCTATGCATGGACAACCGGTCGGCCGAAGCACATCACAGATGCCACACACGCCACACCCGACCAGATATGTACAGCCACCGCCTGTGTGTGATGCGAGAGGACAGCGGGGGATGTTGGAGAGAGAGGGAGCAGGAGATTGATGTGATGAGTGAGGGGAAGGCAGCTGCTAGACACCAGGAGCAGCTCCTAGCAGCGCGAGAGAGGGAGGCCTGGAGCAGAGGGAGGCGAGGAGGCGCAGGGAAGCGACCCGATGGCTGGCGCCTGGCGGCGGGGTGGCATTGGTGCGGCTGCTAGGGTTCGCAGGGGTCAGGGGGAAAATTACGCCTGCCTTCCTCATCGTCACCGGCGACCCCCGCCGCGTCGCCCGCCCCCGAATCCGCCTCCTCAACCCTTGACGCCGAAAGTAGCCGACGGTGGAAGGCCGCAGTGGGTCGCTGGTGGTGGAAGGCCGCGGGTGTGGGGGCATTTGGTTGGGGGTAGGCGCGCCGGTGGGGTAGGTGTTGGCGGAGCACGACCATGGTAGGCGGTGGCGGCGACGGCGACGGGGGGCG
>NC_041382.1:181710052-181720032 GCF_002162155.2 Triticum dicoccoides | reverse complement strand
GGCGGTGTGCGGCGACGGGGGTCGCGCCGGCGGCGTGCGGTGAGGCGGGGCGGGGAGGGGGTGGCGCGCTCGAGTGGAGATGGGATTGGGAGGCTGGGTCGTGCGGCTGGCTGTGTTTTTTTTCTTCTTTTCTCCGTAACTGTTCAGATTCGACTTATTAGGAGGACTGCGGGTTGAATAACTAAAACATCAGGGACTTTTTTGCAAAAACGCCGACGACGTACGACCAGAAGCGATCGCTGGTTTATTAGTAGGTAAGATAAGATAAGATAAGATTGGAGGAGACGAAGAGAAGGGGAATAGTGTGGAGACGACGACGCTTCAGGGAAAAAGATACTACACGTACTATTTAATATCCTTCCATGGGCTGCCAAGGTCGTACAGCCCATTCGAACTTCCTTGAGAAGTGGCTTCCTACAGCCCAACTAGAAGAAATCAGTCGATAGCGAGAGCTAAAGCATCGGACGTGGTTGGAATTGATGATGTAGCTAACTGCTGAGGTGGAGTGAGATAGATGGTTGCATGTTGATTAGTGATCTAGATAGGCTGCATGTCAAGAGAAATAGGTTAGTAGGGATGAACTATTTAGGTATTATATATTGGTGTAATATCTACTGTATTCTAACTCTTTCATGGTTCATACCCCCGATACGAGCCATAGATTCATCAAAATAAGCAAACAACACATAGAAAACAGAATCTGTCAAAAACAGAATAGTCTGTAGCAATCTGAATATTTCAAATATATCTGTGACTCCGAAAATTCTGAAAATTAGGACATCCTAAGAATTTTTTTTATTAATCATCTAAAAAAATCAATATTTTATCACGCTTCTGCGAAAAATGAGAATTGTTTTCTTGAGCACAAAAGTTTCTGTTTTTCAGCAAGATCAAATAAACTATCACCGTAAGCTATGCCAAAGGTCTTACTTGGCACAAACACTAATTAAAACACAAAAACATATCTAACCAGAGGCTAGATGAAATATTTATTGCAAAACAGAACCTAAAAAGTAAAAACAAAAAATAAAATTAGGTTGCCTCCCAACAAACGCTATTGTTTAACGCCCTTAGCTAGGCATAAAACACGAATAGATCTAAGTATTATCATCTTTGGCATGCAATCCATAAGTGGATATCATAATAGATTTATAAAGCAATTTAATTTTCTTTCTTGGGAAGTATTCCATGCCTTTCTTTAACGGAAATTAAAATCTAATGTTTCCTTCTTTCATATCAATAATTGCACCAATCGTTCTAAGGAAAGGTCTACCAAGAATAATAGGACATGTAGGATTGCAATATATATCAAGAACAATGAAATTTACGGGCACATAATTCCTATTTGCAACAATAAGAATATCATTAATCCTTCTCATAGGTTTGTTAATAGTGGAATCCACAAGATGCAAATTTAAGGAACAATCAACAAATTCACGAAAACCTAACACATCACATAAAGTTTTTGGAATTGTGGAAACACTAGCACCAAAATCACACAAAGCATGGCACTCATAATCTTTGATCTTAATCTCAATAGTTGGTTCCCACTCATTATAAAGTTTTCTAGGGATGGTAACTTCCAATTCAAGCTTATCTTCAAAAGATTGCATCATAACATCAATGATATGTTTAGTAAAAGCTTTGTTTTGATTATAAGCATGAGGATAATTCAACATGGATTGCAACAAGGAAATACAATATATTAAAGAACAATTATCATAATTAAATTACTTGAAATCCAAAAGAGTGGGTTTCATTGCTACCTAAAGTTTTGATCTCTCCAATCCCACTTTTATCAATTTTTGCATCAAGATCTAAAAACTCCGAATCATTGGGACGCCATCTAACTAAAATTGACTCGCCTCCAGTCCCATCTTTGTCAAGATTTATATTGGAAAACAAAGATTCAATAGGAGTCACATCAATCACTTTAAGATCTTCATCATTATTTTCACGAAAACTAGAAGAATACGCTTTTATAAACCAATTTTTTTAGCACGCATCTTAGCGGTTTTTTCTTTTCACTCATTAATGGAAATTATTATAGCTTTGAGACATTCATTGATATCATGTTTAGGTGGAATAGATCTAAGTTTCAAAGAATCAACATCAAGAGAAATTCTATCCACGTTCCTAGCCAAATCGTCAATCTTAAGCGATTTTTCTTCAATCAAAGCATTGAAATTCTTTTGCGAACTCATAAATTTTTTAACACTATTCTCAAAATCAGAGGGCATCTTATTATAATTTCCATAATAATTGTTGTACGAATCACCATAATTATTAGAGGAATTACTAGGGAAAGACCTAGGATTAAAATTACCTCTATACGCGTTATTACCAAGATTGTTCCTACCAACAAAATTCACATCCATAGATTCATTATTATTCTCAATCAAAGTAGACAAAGGCATATCATTAGGATCAATAGGAGCACTCTTTCTAGCAAACAATTTCATAAGCTCATCCATCTTTCCACTCAAAACATTAATCTCTTCAATTGCATGCACTTTTTTACTAGTGAAAGATCTTTCGATCTGCCATTGAGAATAAGTAACCATAATATTATCTAGGAGTTTAGTAACTTCTCTAAAGTAATTTCCATAAAAGTGCCTTCCGCGGCCGAATCTAAAAAATTTCTAGAAGCAAAATTCAATCCAGCATAAAAATTTTGTATAATATTCCACAAATTCAAACCATGAGTAGGGCAATTTCGTATCATCAATTCCATCCTCTCTCAAGATTGTGCAACATGTTCATGATCAAGTTGCTTAAAATTCATAATATCGTTCCTAAGGGAGATGATCTTAGCGGGAGGAAAATATTTGGAAATAAAAGCATCTTTACACTTATTCCATGAATCGATACTATTTTTAGGCAAAGATGAAAAGCAAGTTTTAGCACGATCTCAAAGTGAGAACGGAAATAGCTTCAATTTAACAATATCATTATCCACATCTTTTTTCTTTTGCATATCACACAATCAACGAAATTGTTTAGATGTGATGCAGCATCTTCACTAGGAAGGCCGAAAAATTGATCTTTCATAACAAGATTCAACAAAGCAACATTAATTTCACAAGATTCCGCATTAGTAGCGGGAGCAATCGGAGTACTAATAAAATCATTGTTATTGGTGTTGGAAAAGTCACACAGTTTGGTATTCTCTTGAGTCATCGTGACAAAGCAAGCAATCCAACACACGAGCACACAAAAGGCAAGCGAAGAAGACGAACGGAATAGGGGCGCAGAAAAGGCAAATCTTTTCGAAAATCATTTTAGAAGTGGGGGAGAGGAAAATGAGAGGCGAATGGCGAATAATGTAATGCAAGAGATGAGAGTTTATGATGGGTACTTAGTATGGCTTGACTTGGCGTAGATCTCCCCGGCAACGGCGCCAGAAATTCTTCCTGCTACTTCTTGAGCTTGCGTTGATTTTTCCCTTGAAGAGAAAAGGGTGATGCAGCAAAGTAGAGTAAGTATTTCCCTCAGTTTTGAGAACTAAGGTATCAATCTAGTAGGAGACAACGCACAAGTCACTGAATACCTGCACAAACAAACACCAACTTGCACCCAACGCGATAAAGGGATTGTCAATCCCTTCACAATTATTTGCAAAGTGAGATCTGATAGAGATGGATAAACGGTAAAGTAATATTTTTGGTAATTTTGGTTTATGGAACGAAGAGTAAAAGATTACAAAAGAAGTAAATAGGAAACTAAAATTATAGACCAGAAACTTATATGATGGAAAGTAGACCCGGGGGCCATAGGTTTCACTAGAGGCTTCTCTCAAGATAGAAATTATTATGGTGGGTAAACAAATTACTGCCGATCAATTGATAGAAAAACACAAAGTTATGACGACGTCTAAGGCAATGATCATGAACATAGGCATCACGTCCGTATCAAGTAGACCGACTCCTGCATGCATCTACTACTATTACTCCACACATCTACCGACTCCTGCCTGCATCTAGAGTATTATGTTCATAAGAATAGAGTAATGCATTAAGTAAGATGACATGTTGTAGCGGGATAAACTCAATCAATATGATGAAAACCCCATCTTGTTATAATCGATGGCAACAATACAATATGTGACGGTTCCCCTTCTGTCACTGGGATTGAGCACCATAAGATTGAACCCAAAGCTAAGCACTTCTCCCATTGCAAGAAAAAACAATCTAGTTGGCCAAACCAAATCGATAGTTCGAAGAGACTTGCAAAGATATCAAATCATGCATATAAGAATTCAGAGGAGATTCAAATAATATTCATAGATAAGCTGATCATAAATACACAATTCATTGGATCTCGGCAAACACACCGCAAAAGAGTATTACATCGAATAGATCTCCAAAAACATCGAGGAGAACATGGTATTGAGAATCAAAGAGAGAGAAGAAGCCATCTAGCTACTAGTTATGGACCCTTAGGTCTGACGTAAACTACTCACGCTTCATCGGAGAGGCAATGATGTTGATGTAGAAGCCCTCTGTGATCGAATCCCCCTCCGACAGGACACCGGGAAAGGCCCCTAGATGGGATCTCATGGGTATAGAAGGTTGCGATGGCGGAAAGGTGTTTTCGTGGCTCCCCTTATAGGTTTTGGAATATTTGAGAATATATAGGCGGAAGAAATAGGTCGGTGGAGTCACGAGGGGCCCACAAGGGTGGGGGGCGTGCCCTTCGTCCTTATGGTAGCCTCATGACTTTCCCGACGTGCACTCCAAGTCCTCTGGGTGTCTTATGGTCCAAGAAAAATCATCGTGAAAGTTTCATTCCATTTGGACTTCGTTTGGTATTCCTTTTCTGCGAAACTCTAAAATAAGGAAAAAAACAGGAAGTGGCACTGGGCTCTAGGTTAATAGGTTAGTCCCCAAAGTCATACTCCCTCCGTCCGGAAATACTTATCATCAAAATGAATAAAAGAGGATGTATCTAGACGTATTTTAGTTTTAGATACATCCCTTTTTATCCATTTTGATGACAAGTATTTTTGGACGGAGGGAGTATAAAATAGCATATTAATGCATATAAAACATCCAAAACAAATAATATAATAACATGGAACAATCAAAAATTGTAGATATATTGGAGACGTATCAGCGTCCGAATGCGTTGGCGGACGCGCAACCCCTCCGGTGACGCGCCGAGTATCGAGACGCACCATGGGCCTCGTCCGACGAGGCCATGGCACGGCGTGCCCGCCATGCAAGGCACCGGGTGTGGGAGGTGGCGGCAGCCCTCGCGGCGACGGATGTCGGCGAGGCGGAGTCGCATTCTCCGGCGCACCGTATGGCGCATCAGTCCGGGCGCCGCAACCGCATTGTGGTGGACGTCGGCGGCTCGTCCCCAGATGAATTCATCATCGCTCTGACGTCCAACAACACCGTTTGGGTACCGGTCTCCGCGAGAAAGAGTAGGGCATGGAAGATGACGGGGCCTTGAGTCCCGTGAGCCAGCTCGTGTCTCATGCCCTACCCTACCTTGCCGGTGACCGGCCCAACACTCTGAGGAGCGCAGCCGGCCGCCGGACATGGCTAGGGCGGAGCCGGCGAGCGGGGAGTGAAACCGGATGAGCTCCACGTAGATTAGATTTCACGTTGCATGTAATAATATGGATTTGAGGTTTTTAATTTGAGGTATCCGAATGTGGAATGCGTTTTTTGAGAGGTGGCCGGTCACTGTCCGCGGACGCACCCGTCCGCATGTGTTTGAGGGGTCGGATTTGCCAAATTCGGCTGTAGATACTTTAATCTTCGTCTGCGTGAATAACTATTTTCATTTTATTAATGTAAAATTATTTAGAACAATTGTTCTACGGTTTGCTTGCGAGTCAAAAAAAATATTAACCTCATAAACAGTTATGGTTTCAGCCTCCTCGCGAAATGGAGCTAGCTCCTCGTGTTCAGCCGTAATCGGATCACTCGACATCACCGTCGATCTTTGGCCACCCGTTCTCTGCTTGCGATTTGACAAATGCTGCAAGCATCTTGATATCGTCTTCAGGCAGCCGGGGGCCGAAGGTACACCGCCCTCTCGGCGTGCATTGCTCTCCATAACCCTACACACACGATGAAGCTCATTCATAGTTGCAAAACGTTTACTCCTGTCAACGACGTACATAATGGGTGCAAATTTTACGTACCGGCATCCTTCCCTTCCCGTAATAAGTAATGTTGTATATCTCTTCCTCCGTGGCAACTCCATTCCTGAAGCAAATTCAAAATTTCTCTTTGCCAGTCAATATAGACCGAACAAGAAATTTCATGCAAGCTGTAGTTTAACAAATGGCTCTGCCATACCTCTCAAGATCCTTCATGGAGAGGGTGGCTCCCTGGACATGATCAAGGAGCAAACAGACGATGATCTGAACCTGGAATTTACAGTCGTTACGACCGTGCAAGGGATTTCAGCAAACTCACCGGCTGTAGGATGTTCCCACCCGTGTCGTGGCACCCGATGCACGCCTTCCGGAACAGCGCCGCGCCTTGGGATTGGGCAAACGCTGCGCAAAAATAAATGCCATGTGGTCGATCGACAAGCAAAATTCACCGTATATTTTGCCACACCTGGTGTGGACAGTGCATGCAATGGATCGAAGTCTAGAACAAGCATCTCTACTGACAAGCGGCAGGCTAGGCAAACCTGGTGGAGTACCGGCAGGAATGCCAGGAGTCGCGGCGGCGGCGAGGAGGAGCGACGCGGCCAAGAGCGGCGCGGCCGCGCACCGTCTTGCGGCCACGGCGAGAGAGGCAGGCGCCTGCTTCAGGCTGCAGCGGCACGCCGACCTACTCCGAGAACAGTGAGACCGCGGCGCCGGCGGCCGCGCGGCCAGGGGAAGCTGGTGCATCGCGCGCCCACTGGCCCTTGGCATCGGAGGCTGCTGCCGGTTGCCTCGCTCGAGGTAAGATAAAGAACGTGGTTCAAGGAGAAGACACGTAGTAGTAGCAGGTGCAAGGATTGGGTTGGGGAGATTCTATTGGACGCTCGTTGCGTCCAATAGCGAGGCCACGCACGCACAAGGGTCCGACTGGGCCAGACCGTTTGCAACGTATTACCTCCGTCCGGTTGACTGGTCCATTTGTATTTCGTGCCCTAACAAAATATGAAAATATACTTTGTATGTCACAAAAGTTATAGTGTTGGATTCATAGTCAAAAGAGACTTCCAATGATAATATTCTACTGGTATATAACTTATTTTTGTTAGTTAGTTTTTCTCATCTTGACATTGACAGTACAATGAACACAAGAAATAACAAAAATTACATCCAGATTTATAGACCACCCTGCGACGACTAGAAGAACTGAAGCGAGCCAAAGACGCGTCGTCGTCATCGCCCTTCCCTTGTCGGAGCCGGCTAAAACTTGTGTAATAGACAGTCGGGAAGTCATCGTGATAAGGCCCCATAGAATCAGCGCACCAGAACAGCAACTATCGCAGATAAAGAGTAGCGTAAATCAAAAGGATTCAACCTGAAGAAACATGAACGTAGACGAACGACGAACAGATCCGAGCAGCTCCACCAAAGATAGATCCGCCGGAGACACATCTGCACACGCACACCGACGGTGCTAGATGCACCACGGGAACGAGGCTAACCAGAGAGAACCTTATTCCATCTTCAGGAAGCATCCGCAGTCTCGTCTTCTTGAATAGGACACAAACCCTAACAAAACTCAAAGTAACATCTAAAAACTGAACCCTCACACCGGCAAGGATCGGTATCCACCACGCCTCTATGGACGTAAGGCCCACCGGAGACGAGGCGAACCGGCATCGGCGGGACGCGAGAAAAACCTCAAGTGTGGGAAAGGAGGTGACAGCTACGTGATTTAATGGTTAAAGTTTAGAGTCTGTCTAGATCTCAGTCGACTGAGACTTCGCGAAGTCTCAGTCAGCTGAGGCCTGTTTCACCTCCCTCACTGTTGGGTTTTAACTTCCCATGTGGTGGGCTTGGGGTGTGGGCTTTTTGTTTTGTTTTTTCTTGTGTGTTGTCTGTTTGTTTAGCCCGTTTTACCTTCCTCCCTGTCCATGGACGCAACAAAAAGACAGCAGAAAAATGTAAGGCCCATTTGTGTAGCTAAACAACTCTGCCAGGTCTTGGTTCCTTCTCTAATGCTTCATACAACGTCACAACTTCTTCATACAGCAAACCCTCTGATACTTCAGTGTCAGTGATCTCTCTCTTCTAAATTTGTATCTTCAAGACCCTGCTCTCTGTCTTCGTCTTCAATATTTGTACCTGTGTGTGGCTGTATTCATAAAAATGTACTCCCTCCGTTCCAAAATTGATGACCCAACTTTCTACTAAAGTTAGTATAAAGTTGGGTCATCTATTTTGGAACGGAGGGAGTATATGATACATTAGTGTTGCGGGTAACTTGTGTCATTCAAACATACTCTAGGCAAAAGAGAAACAACAATACAAGACATATATGTTGCAGGTAATTTCTTTGTTTGCTCGTGTTTCCGGTAAGCCAACAACAGGCGTGTAGATAAATGACAGCATAAAAGACTAATCATACCAGGTGATGCATTTAACATACCACACTGTTAAGCCAATCTCTTGTTTCAGCTTTAGCCTTCTCTAGGATCCCGTGTGAAAATAAGAATTGATGATAAGACTCATAACAACTGTAGAAAAAAAGTGGTTAAAAATCAAACACAGAAAAGAGACTGAGTGCATAGAGTTTTAGGCTGTTTACCTGCTCCTTCTTTCAAGGAGGCCTCGGTTTTAGTTTCTATCTTGCGTGCAATCTGCTTGTGGGCATCCATGAGAGCCTGCTCATAAAATAGGCACTAAACTATGTCAACATATATCACAAATTGATTTAACACAGAAAAAAGCTATGCAATGCTTTAGAAATGTTAACATGTAACGAAAAAGAAGTTGGCTCAGCCACCACAAAAAACTGAAAATAAAAGGAGTAACTGCTTCTATAAAACCGAACACCTATAACCAGGAACACTGCCATATTTCTTCGGTAAATCACTCTTCAATTTACAAAATAAATAAATGCAGCATGTGGTTCTATAAATTACATTTACTCACATTCAGATCAGCAGGTCAAATGAACACCTCTAATGTTCTATTCCAGACATTATTAGACGATGAGATCTCCCAACTAAAATCCATTCAAAGCCCATCATCTAAGTTCTTCCCCTCTTACTACCTCTCAAGTTCTAACAAATGTCAAAGACAAAATACAGAGGCACTGAAAACTGGAGTTGCCACTTAACCTGCCCCAACACCTGTAAAATAACGTATTTCCTCCATATAACTTAGCACTGAAGTCCCCATCTAAAAACACTAATTAGACCCCCTGAAAATCAGGATTCACACAAAGGAAAAAAGGCACCAAAAATTCCGAATAATACGCACTAGCAAATCCCTCAAAAAACATGATTCGCGCCTGAATCAAGAACCCTAGCCAACAAAAAAATGGACCCACTACTTGATTTGGGCTCACGCCCATGATGTTTGTCAGCCTCAGTGGTTTGACACACAAAAAATCAAACTATACTCCATGCATTTCAGCAGGCCCATTTTCAACGGAACTGCTAGCTGTTGTGGTCGCAGCGGACCTAAGAGATCCCGAAACTTGGAGTGAGCTAGAGTTGCAGTGAACTACTAGGACAAGTGAGCTGGACACTCCAGTCCAGGGGACAAGCAAAAAAGATGCTATTGAGATACTCCCTCCATCCCAAAATATAGTATAAAAGATAGTACCAAGCACTACATCTATAGTTTTAGAAAACTGAATTCACTTGCACCATTATGCATCAGCACTACTGAAGCTGAAGCTATGGAGCGGAGGCATGCAGGCAGGCAGGCTACGCTCAAAGATTCATCAATCCTACTACCCCAATTACATGAATAACAGCACATCGATTGCTCTCACTAATTTCAGACCATACACCATGCATTTCAACAGGCCCATTTTCAACAAATAAAATTTACCTGT
>NC_041382.1:181709033-181709712 GCF_002162155.2 Triticum dicoccoides | reverse complement strand
CCCCTACGCTCCGGCCCCAAACACAAAGCTAATTGTGAGATTGGGGCACTTCTTTTGTGCTAACGAACATGGCAAATGGGATTGTTGCGGTGCTCGTGTGACGCACAACGGGGGTAGAGGCGCGCGGGGAGGGGGGAGGGGGGATACCTTACCTGATCCACAAAAATTGGCCCCCTCTCCCCGATGCCCCTTCCGATAAAGTAAAAAAGCCTATTCATAACTATGTTGGTAAAAGACGTGCAGTTGTAGTCCAGAGACAACGCTTACAATTGCATGAATAGTTACCCTCTCTCCCCACCGTCCCTCCCTCTATCTGATGCCATCTCTAACAAAACAAAGCCCCCAGTTGCAACCATGTTGGAAGACATGCAGTTGGACATGCAACCGGCCCCTCTCCTCGTCAGCCCCTTCAACAAAACAAAAGCCTAGTTGCAACCAAGTTAGAAGACGTGCAGTTGCAACCAAGTTGGAAGACAAGCAGTTGCGGTGACTATAGTTGGACATGCAACTGGCGCCCTCTCTCTTCCCACAGCACCCTCCGACAAAACTAAGGTCGCAATTACAACCAAGTTAGAAGACATGCGGTTGCGTGACTAGTGTGGGACATGCAACTGGCCCCTCTCCTTGTCGGCCCCTTCGACATAACAAAAGCCCAGTTGCAACCAAGTTAGAAGACGCA
>NC_041382.1:181668302-181707687 GCF_002162155.2 Triticum dicoccoides | reverse complement strand
AAGAAAAGGCCCCCAGTTGCAAGTATGTTGGAAGACATGCAGTTGCATGACTGTAGTTGGACATGCAACTGACCCCTCCCCCTCCTCACCGCCCCTCCGACAAAACAAAGCCCTAATTGCAATAATGGTGGAAGGCATGCAATTGCAACCGGGGGCGACACTTGCAGTTGCATGACTAGTGCGGGACATGCAACTGACCCTCCCCCCTCTCGCCTTGTTGTCCATGCTCCCTTTGACGAAACAAAGCCTCAGTTGCAACCAAGTTAGAAGACATGCAATTGCATGACTGCCGTTGGACATGCGATTGGCCCCCTCTCTTTCCCCGCCGCCCTCTCCGACAAGTGCCCTAGGCATCCGTACAATCATATAGAAAAGGACCAACTCCCGATGGCCCAGCTTGAAGTCTGCAATGAACTTCTTCCGGTCATCACCACCAAGGCGAGTAGTTTGTGCCCCCCTGTACACTTCCACAATGTACCCGCGGTTGTGCGCTTTGAAATTCATATAACCGCCTGGCAACTGAGCAAACTTGTTCCTTGCAGAGCATGGGACGATATGGAAAAACAGAACAATAATAAACGTAAAAAAATAGAAAAATTCAGAACAAACAAAATAGAAGGGAAAATTGTGGACAGGAGTACTATACGGGAAAGATTCCGTTGGCATCACAGACATAGATGTCGAATCTCCGACCATTTTCATTTTGGCAGTATGCGTGGTAAACTGGGCACACCATTCCTGTTGGTGGAGTAAGAAAAGTAAAAGGCTGTGAGGGATCATACTGCCAAAAACAAAAAACAAAAAACAAAAAAATGCATGCATTTCTTGACATAAAATTGAGCTTTACTATTGACTTAAGGTTGCAATAGATGCAAAACAAAAAAAGCTCACACACGAATGACTTAACAAAGTGGAAGAAGATGCTTTTCACATAAGGATTAGCTCCAAGAAAAGCATTCTGTGGTTAAAAAAGCCCCTACAAGACAATGACATTTAAAAAGTTCACTAGGATTACATCTACTACTGATTAACACCTTATCCCAAGAAAATGCAAAAGAGATGAACTACATCTACTACTAATTAACGTCACCCTAAAAAATTACTAATGCCTAACTGCATTTTTTTCCATCAATAGGAATGGAAATAATCAAAACCAATGAGTCGGACCTGATAGTCTAACTCCTTGTTGAAGGAAAAAAATCGACAAAATGGAAACTATGCTTTACTAAAAAATAATGGCTACAAAATAACATTTTAAAAAGGTAATGTGCATGGAGAAATGGGGATCTGATGCTAAGCGAGAGGAAGATAGTCAACTATAAAGTTAGGGTTTCAGAAAACAACTTGATCCTCCCCCTAACATCTTCAGTGTTTCCAAACTAGACCACGCAAACAACCGCCCTTGGTGAATGTTGGTCCAAGTAGAACAAAACCATCTGACCCTTCCCCAGCTTGTTGTGTGCAACAAACTTTCTCCACCCTCTCCCATACAATGCACTCTGCTTGCGCCCCTTGTGACACTTCACAGTGTATGTATGTTTGTTTGCCTTGAATGTCAACCTATCTCCCGTCAGGTTGTCGGAACAAACCCTTTCATTGCATGTAACAACCTATTTGTTTTTGACCGAAAAAAGCAAAAAGAAAACGTTAACTACATTCCTACATGGATCAACTAGTAAAAAATAAGTTCACTTTGAACATTAACCCATTGAATTATACATTCACATGGAATCAGATAAATAATAAAATAGATAACTATAAAGAGTGTTATCCAATTCTCTTAACTACTGTTGGATTGAAAATCCTACATGGGTTGAACATGAACATCAACCCGTGAATTCTACAAATCTACGTTCTACACGGGTAAAAAATGGCTAAAAAAGATATACACTGAACTCTTAAACATGAACCAGCCATATCAGTGTAAAAAATACAGTTACTAAAAACAAAAATATCTAGCAAAAGTAACCCATGAATTGTACCATACATGGTTTTTGGAAGTAAGCCAAGCTACAAACACTAACAAAAAGATTGTTGCTAGTAAAACACTAATAAAAACACAAAAGAAAGTTGCTGCTAGTTAAATCATGGCCATGGTTTCTGGAAGTAAGCCAAGCTACAAAACACTATTAAAATGACCCCTTGTTTTTTTGTACTGAAAAGATCCTTATTATGACAGTAAGTGTCCTTTCCTCTCTAACCACACAGGAAGAACTTAACACACTAGATAAAAAAATCAATGATTTAAATGTAAACAACTAGTTAGCTAGGGGCTCCCCTCTGCTTCAAAACTCAAGGAGAAAAAAGAAAGGGCCAACCTTCAACAATATATTATGTGATGATGAGTACACACTAAAAAAGAAACAAGGATCAGAAAATGAAAAAAGACAAATAAAAAAGAAACAGAGGCTCTGGAGTTACCCCCTCCCTTCTTGAACTCCTTCCAGACATACATACTGATGCCGCTTCCCCTGCTCTCGCGGTCAACAAGGGCTCAGACAAACTGTGCAAACCATCTCCTGTGCACATAAAAATGGTGCCAAAGATAAATTTGTGCTAGTGCGAGGCATACATATTCAGCTAATGATTTTAGTGAGAAACTTGCATGCTTAAAAAAAGGATTTCAAGATAATGATGATTTATCATTGGCATCGACGGCTGATGAGCAAAAATATATTTACATTGGGTTGCAGAGATAAAAAGATGAATCTATCAAAAGACCAAATTAAAACAAAAAATGTGTGAACACATGGAAGAAATCGACATACCACTGCTAGTGATGCATTTAGTAATCATTATCTTGATCCCAGACAAAAAAATTGAACATGGTACTGATTCATAGGGTTTCAGCAAGAAAACTGAAAAAACATGCTACTGCTACTTATTAATAGGGGTTCAACAAAAAATATGACAAAACAAATAAACATGCCCACTCCTAGTGATAGATTCAGTAATAATCTCTCTCGTATACAGAGAAAAGATTTCAAAAACATGCTATTGATTAAATGGGTTTCAGCAAAATATAAAATAAAACAAAACAAGGGACTGAGCCACTCCTAGTGATAGGTTCAGTAATAGATATGAGAGGGTTTGGGTTCAGTACGTAATAATCCTCAAACATGCTACTGATTTCACGAAAATGGATTCGGCAAAAGTCTAAAAGAAAAATCATACAAAAAAGAGGACACACTACATGCCACTGTTTGATTAAAAAGGGGGAGCGATTCTATGCTTCAAGCTCCTAATCTGGACTTGATCCAAACAAAAAATGAAACCCAAAATCCCCTCAGATCTACTACATCTCGCCAACAAAACAAACAACAAGAAAAGGAGGGGGTGGCACTTATTCCATCAGCAGCACCGCCTGTTCTCTCGCTGGCCGTGGAGGAGCACATCGATTTCTTCGTTCCGCTGCAGATCTTCAGATTTGACAGAGAAGAATAGAGAGAGAAGGAAGAAATGAACTGACTTGCCGTTCCCCTCCTCTTAATTACCACGAGTCCCACATCCTCTTCACCCCCTTTATTTACTGCACCCCCAGCACTTTGCCCCAGCCTACAAAAAAGCGACATGCTCGCACGAATCCAGGCCGGCCCCAAGCATTAGACAACGCTCCAACAGAAAGACAAGTAAACGGGCCGGTCCGTGTATTATACAGGCCGAAACAAAGGGCAAAGCGCCCCAGCGCGAATCTACAATCAAACATCGATCGAACAGCTGGCCAGTCGACTGAGATTTCGCAAAATCTCAGTCAGACTGATTTTTAGCAACTCCGTAAAGTTTAACTTAAAATACAAGAAGGATTGATAAAACCAGACGGAGGTAATCTCGAGCCGCGCACGATGGCGTAGCGCACACTATAGCGACCAATTTCACTGTGTCTACAGGTTTTTCACCGTAGACGTATCTGCTGTTTGGTTCACTGTAGTAGGTTTAAAAAAGGGTCCCAATAACTGTCACACGTGTGGTGTATTGGGTAGTTGTGCCACACGCCTCGTGTGGCATGGACAGCAACCAGCCCACACATCTATGTGTGGGCAAAACAATTAATGCCCACACACATCTTTTTTTCCCTTCTGAACCCTCTCACACGTGTGCGTGTGGGCGAAGTTGATAACGCCCACACGCCCGTATGTCAGGCCTCGTATCCTTCTGGTCCCGCACGCGACGCGTGACGCCCACCGCGCGCCCGCAGTTGCCATGGTCCAGACCCTCGTCCATGTTCGTTTATCTGCAGTTGCCATGTCGCTGAACTACGGTTGCCATGTCGGACAACTGCAGTTGCCATGGTTGCTCAACTGTAGTTGCCATGTATGGTCTGATCTAATGTAGTTGCCATGATTTCATAACTTTAGGAGTTGTCACATACTAACACTAGACGGTTGAGAGAGTTGCCATGTGCTCACAAGCATGTTAGGGCAGTTGCCATGTAAAAAGGAAGAGTTGCCATCTGCTTACGTGCACGTTAGGGCAGTTGCCATGTACGTGCACGTTAGGGCAGTTGCCATGTACCATGCAAAAACACATGGCAACTCGGTAAAAGACAGTTGCCATCTGCTTACGTGCACACTAGGCAGTTGCCGTGTACCCTGCAAAAACACATGGCAACTCGGGTAAAAAAAGAGAGTTGCCATCTGCTTATAAAGCACACTAGAGACAGTTGCCACGTGCGCTGCAAAAACACATGGCAACTAGCAGCTTACGTGTGGGAGAGGAGACGGGCGTGTGGGCGAGATGGCAAATGCCCACACACCAGCCCTTATGCGTGACTGAAAACTGGTGTGTGGGTGAACTGCTAAACGCCCACACACCGGCCCCTCCATATGGTAAAACGGATGTGTGGGCGAACTATGTCACACACCACACACACGCCTTGTCCTATGTGATACAGAAAATCAGCCAGATTGTGTCAAGATTCGTGCATATAGTACTGGACGGTGATGGATGCGTGTGGTCGAGATGGTCAACGCCCACACGTGTGGGCGTTAACATTTCTGTTAAAAAATGCGATCAACATTGGAAAAAGGTGAATACATTTTCAAACGCAAATATTTTTCAAGCTTGTGAACATTTTTTAAAACCCTATGTTTTCCAAATATTGAACATTTTTTGAAAAATGTGAACAATTTATAAATATTTAGAACAATTAATTTTCTAAATTCAAGTTTATTGATAAGCTCAAATAGTTTGTGAAAATTTAAAAAAATCAAATTTTTGAACATCATTTGAAAAAATAAACCATTTTTTAAATGCAAATATTTTTCCAGAATCAAGAAGATTTCTTGAAAAAAGGCTAACATCTTTTGAAGATTCCCAAACAAACTATGAAAAAGGGAATTTTTATGAAATTCCTGAAAAAAAATTAAAAACACAAGAATTTTTTGAAATTCGTGAACATTTTTTGAATTTACGTTTTTTAAAATTCGAAACATTATTTCAATATCTTGAGCAATTTTTAAAAGGGAATATTTTTGTAATCTGTAACCATTTTTAAAACATCCAAACATTTAAAAAAGGGAAACTTTTGAAAAAGAAAACAGTAAAAGAAAAACCATTGAAAAAAAGGACAGGAACCCCAAAACTAGTCAGGAACCTTCTGATAGGTTCCCAAAAACCGAATAGTGTAGTACCTTATCTATCTACGCAAAATGGGCCAACCCGTCACTCGGCCACTCGCCTAGCACCGGCAGTTTGTCGCATTATGCGGCAAATAGAAAATTTATCAGGCTGACCCACAAAAATATGTGCTCCTTCGACTAGGATTTTTAGGCCTTCTTTGATTCAACAGAATTTAATAGGATTTTTGGCGTTGAATCTAGCTTTTGTATGCAAAAACACCAAATGTCACATATAAAGTAGCACAAATACATTAAAAATACCCTTGCAGAAATTTAAAAACACATCCAAAACTTTGAGGGCATCAAAATCTTGCTCCTCCTTCATGCACCTACGACATGTCGGGCCAAAGCTCGTTGCCGCCTTTAGGCCTCCGTTACAACGAAGCAAACATATTTAAACCCAGGAGCTTGTAGAAGCAATGACCAGAAAGTTGTCGATGTAGACCAGAAGACGCGCGCAGACATGATCTGCGTAGTAGATCGCTGCCTGGATGAAGAAAATGATGAAGAGAGCTTATAGAATACCCCAATTCCGGCTAGACGAGGTCGGGGAACCCTAATCTCATATGCTTCCTGATGAGGCTAGCCAACCTTCCTGGTTAGAACTAGAGTTGGAGTAAGACATACATCCACATTGTTTGCTCCATACGAAGACACGATCGAGAAACCCTGCAGAAAAGAAAAACTCGGAGAACAAATCTAGGGACACATCATCTTCCACACGCCTCCCGACGACACGAAGAAACATCATTGGAATGAGGGCGAGGCGAGAATACTTTATTCCATGCCAACGGCGACACCATCATCTCGCCACCATAGAATGGAAAAACGCTAAATTTATTTTGAGCCCAACCACCATCAGACCAAAGCCCTAGGGTCCCCGCCTCCTCCCGACACCGAAGCTACAGACGAAGGGAGATGGGGTCCTTGGATTCGCCGAGGAGTAGGGTAGATTAGCCGCCGCCTGTCACCTAGGTTGGGGAGCGGGAGACTGAAAAATATTGTATTCACGACCCGTATGTGGCCCAAGGTGGACAAGAAAGTATTTTTATATTGGTTGTTTTGTTTTTCATGTGCTACCAAACTCCTACATGCCTCCTTTGATTCTAATCCCTACATGACTGAGGAATTGGATATTTAGGATTTTTTCTATACTGGTTGTTTGATTCACAAGATTGGAATCCTTGGGAATTTTTCCTTGGGATTCATCTACATTCCATCCACTTAAACTTCTTGTGAAATTATTTTGTTTTTTCCTGGCTATCAAGTTTTTTTTCATCTAAAAACACGTACAACTCCTTTGATTGAAATGATTTTTGGAATATTTTTTCATCCACTCAAACCTCCTGATATCAAACCATGACAGGTGCAATTATATTGACAAGAGGAAGACCGCATTATATATAGGAGTAAACTTTCCATCCACTCATTTATCTTGATAGCAAATGTAACGGGTACGCTTCAATTGCCAGGACGGATGTACAACGCAAAATCATATCGGAAGTCAAAATTATAACAATCGAAGGTCTGGCACGAGGGATCCAGATTTTGAGCAAAATGGCTTTAGGGAAATAGAAGGCCAGATGCACGGCCAACAAATGGACGGAGAAGCAGCCAAAATCTAACTTTGCTTCAACAGATCGATGCACACCAATAACAACCAAACTTTTACAAGCATGGCACCATATGAGGTTAGCTTTAAATACATCCAGATACATTACTTACTTACGAAGCCTTTTATCCCAAACAAGTTGGGGTAGGCTAGATATGAAACCCTTTCATGAGGACTTCCCAGGAGGTCACCCATCCTAGTACTACTCTCGCCCAAATGGGTTTCATACCCAAAAGACTGGCTAGTTTTTACGGTTGGCTCGCCAAGCCT
The DNA here is from genome assembly GCF_002162155.2 of Triticum dicoccoides. Taxonomy (NCBI): domain Eukaryota; kingdom Viridiplantae; phylum Streptophyta; class Magnoliopsida; order Poales; family Poaceae; genus Triticum; species Triticum dicoccoides. Next base: position 181,700,187 of record NC_041382.1, on the reverse strand, counting down.
ATCACAACCCTTTGATATGAAACCCTTTCACGAGGACTTCCTAGGAGGTCACCCATCCTAGTACTATTCTCGCTCAAATGGGTTTCATACCTATGGGACTGGCTAGTTTTTACGTTGGCTCGCCAAGCCTATCACAACCCTCCTCCTTTACCCGGGCTTGGGACCGGCTATGCCTAGAAGACATAGGCGGAGTTTACATCCAGATACATCAGATCAACAAATACTTTGATGGGGAAGATACTAACAGGCCTTTAAAGTTTAATAACAGAGAAGAAATATGTACAGAACTCCATATTGAAATTACCTTGTAAGCTTTTCTGCATAAGTAAAAGCTTTGGTCAAACCAAGGATTTCATAGCAGAGTTCGCAGTGAAACTAAGACACTGATGCGATGTGCCACCCAGCTCCAGCCGGCGCACACTCACCCGATGTCAGCTAGAGACATTGGACACAGCCGATGGTTATAAGGAATTCAAGTCATGGATAATCTCAATGGTGCATGACCAGCCAACAAAAGCAAACATATTGTTTGTTCATCTCAGAATAGCAAATGCAAGATACCTGTTTTTGCTGTCAGGGTCATGATTGCTGCCTCTAAAAGTCTAATTTCTGCTGCATCCTTGCAATTTTCGTAACTGGTTACCAGAACATCACTACCCTCACGACGGACCCCCAAAAATCTCAAGTGCATGAAGCTACAAAGCCAAGATAGAGCCTACTATGGGTGATGTCGTTTATGCTTTGAATACACTATTGGTGGTAGAAATGTTGAATTTAATGATACAAAGTGTCAAATAAATTAATCAAAAAGGATATTGATGAGAAATGAGAATATGGAACTGGTAAAATATCTTTAGTATTTCTAACATAGAGGCGACTAACTAACTACTACTCCCTCGGTCCCTCCGTCCCATAATATAAGATCGTTTTGCAAGCTATTTATATTATGGGACGGAGGGGGTAGTTATCAAGGCTGGAGTGAACTTATGGCCCTCAGAGCTCTCTTTTCACAGTTGAAAAGAACCAAATTTCGTGTGTTCTTTCTTTTAGGGACAACTGACGATCTGAAAGCTTTAGCTTTAATAAATCATACATTGGATCAGAGTTAAGTAAAAACCTATAAACCTTTACCCAAAAAAGAATCTATCAATGTGCTGCTGTCGTCATATTGCCTCTTTCCCAAAATATATGTTTTGTTATAAGTCAAACTATTTGAAGTTTGGCCAAGCTTATAGAAAAACATGGACATCTATTAAAAAATCAAATAAATACACTAAAAAATATTTCATAGTATATCTACTGATATTTATTTGGTATTGTAGATGTTTATATTTTTCTCTACAAACTTTTACTTGGACAAAATTTCACCGCACAAGGTTTCATAGTAACACAGTTATGTGGAAGCCCGAAGATAGCCATGTAAGATTTCAGCAGAAATCATGCTTCGACATTTAAATCACATACTGTAATCACTAATCAGCAACACTAGCTATAACTGCTGCATGAATCAGAAAAATGAGAGAGATGAAAGGGCAAATGAAAGACAATATTCATTGTTTCAAGGTTACAAGGAGATAAACGAATCTATTATCCAGTAAGCTGATAATAGTTAGTAATTCATGATTAGAAACGTGCATTTGGAATTGAAGTTATTTAGTAACAAGAACACGTCTTGTCTCCAGAGTCCCTGGATCCTCTCTTATCTTACTATACACTCTATGCATAAAGGGGTGTTCCCGAACCAGGCCACATCTCCAACATCAGTGAATTTACAGGAAATCATACAACAAAACAGCATATGAATGTACCGGATGACATTGGTTTTGGGTTGCCTAGGTCATGTATGGGCCTCGAGGCAGAGGGAGAGGTCGATGCGCGCGCGCTCGCACTGGGAGCGCTTGAGCGCGGTGCCGGAGCTGCCGCAGAGCGTGCGCACGGCGTCGGTCTCGCCGGGGCAGCACATGCTCACCACGCACTCGGCCAGGGCCCGGTTGAGGTGCCGGCACAGCACCTCGGGCTGCAGCGGGCCGCGGGCGGCACGGCGGTGGCACTCCGCGAGAGCCCGATGGGTCGAGGCGCAGGGCCCCGGGACGGGCACGGCCGCAGATTCGGCCTCGGGTTGTTGTCTCCCGCGGCCGCCGCCGCTGCTCCTGCTCATGGAATCGGGGGAGATCGGCGCTTCCGCCCCACCTTTGATCGCCCCTCCGCTCCTGGATTTGTTGGTGGTCTGCCTGGTCAGAAACGACCGCCGTCCCGCCGGTTAGGGCATCTCCAGCCGCGCCCCACGAAGACCTTTCCAGACGTTTTTTTTGCGCCGTCGCCGAAAAATCAGTCCAGTCGCGCCCTCAGAAACCCGATTTTCGCCGGCCTGGACCGAAAACAGTGCCGGCGGACCCAGGCCGAACCCGACGCGCTGGGGACGCCCGGGGGCGCCGGGCGAACTGTTTTGGTGCGAAAAAGCCACGGGCCCGCCGCGTCAGCGACACGGCTCACTTCTCGGCCCTTCGTCGTTTTCATCGCCTCGTTTCCCGCGGCGAATCAATACCAAAGCTGCCGCGCTGCCGCGTCGGTCAGCCTGCGCCATTGATGCCTCACGGGCGGCGCAGTGAAGGCCGGATGACGCGCGTCCCTCGCCCTCCACACGTACACACGGCGGGCACGCGTACGGGCGGCGCCTCGGTCTATATAAGACGCGCCCCAGCGAGCTCGGTGATCTCACACTCTCTCGCCGTCGTCGTTCCCCCTCTCCTCTCTCTCGCCGTCTCCAGTTCATCACCCATGGCCAAGCGCTTCCCAGGCGACGGCGCGGCGGCGAACGGCTTCGGCCGCCGCCATCTTCACGAGGACGAGGCTCGCCTCCTTTACGAGGCCGAGTACCCGGTCCCGCCGGACATGCGGGTGCCCGCGGCGTGGAGGATCAGCGCCGGCGGCGTGCCGGTGCCCCCGGTACCCACCGGCGCGGGGCGGCGTGCGGAGATCGCACGCATCCGCTCGAACCTGCCGCGTGCGGCGAGGGAGGGGCCACGGTACGTCCCCGACAGCCCGCTCTGGGACCCTTATTTCCGCCGCCGTCACGCCCAGCAACTCGAGGCCACCAACGGCGTAGAGCCCTCCGGCAGGCTCAACGCCGCCGGCCGACGTCGGTGGTGGGGCGTGTCCGGGCGCACGTTGGAGGCCGTCCTCGAGTACATCGAGGGCGGCAACACGTCGCACCTCGAGTACCCCCCCTTCCTTCTCACGCCGACGGGGAAGCTCCTGGACCCCGAGGCGCATGGAGACCGGGGGGTCCTCCTCCTCGTCCGGCGGCTCGCCCTGCCTCCGCCCCGTCAAGCCGGAGCCCCAGGGCACGCCGGTCAGCGCGCGCACCCGCAGCTCTGGCGTCCGCATCGGCGCTAACGCCTCCTCACCCACTGGCCGCTTCATCCTCGTCGAGCCCAAGCCGGAGCCCGGCCTCCCCGCGGAGTACGAGGAGATAGCCCTGCGCGGCTTCTCCGACGAGGACGCCCTGCGGTGGGCGCGGGACGACTACCTCCGCGACGAGATGGTCCGGCAACGCCGGGCCCTGGAGGAGATCGCCGCCCGCAAGCGTGGGCGCGAGGACGAGCACGGCATCGTGGTCCTCGACAACGACGACGACGACGCCCCCAAACCGTCCAACCCGCCGCGCCAACCGGGGGAGGGATGCAGCAGGGACGGCGGAGGCGTAGGCGGGGGCGACGACGACGACGACGACGGTGACTACACGCGGTTCTACAGCCTCCTCGGCATGTAGAATCGCGTGGGCGGGCGGCGAGGCGAGGCGGGCGGCGAGGGAGACGGCGGGGGTAGCCCGCGGTAGTTTTTTCTTTTTTTTGTAAAATATGTTTAAGTTTGAACGAACTCGCCAATGTTTGCGTTAAATTTGAGTCGTTTTTGCGCCGTATTTGACTTTTTTGACTAACCGTGGGCGCCGCGACTGGGGGGACATCACGCCCCCAATGCGCGGTTTAGCGCCGGTGCGCCTCCAGGGGCGATTTTTTGTCCCTCCTAGGAGGCCAACGGCTGGAGATGCCCTTAGCGGTCACCCGAGTTGCTGGGTCGGCCCATGAGCTCCCCCAGACGCTCGTTGTATGTCGGCCCAACGAGTTTCTAAGTTTCAAGAAACAGCAGTGTTTTTTCTTTAAAAAAATAAACACATTGTTAACATGTTTTTTTTTCTCCTTTTGCAGGTATACAAACATATTTCATGATTAAGTACAACGGATCAAAAAGCTGAAATGATCGTCATCAAGGTGCTTAAATGATATCTTCTCTAACTTCGTCTTTCCCATGCTATCACTTTTAGAACTTCGCTTCTCGATGCCTTGCCTCTAGCGGTAAAGATATACGAGTCTCAAATATAGAGTATCAGTTACACCAATTTTTTGACAACAAATATATTTCATTGTTAAGTACAAAAAATCAAAAAATTGAAATAAACGACATCAGAGTGTTCAAATGCTATGTTCTCCAATTTCATATTTCACAACTATCACTTCTAGATGCCTTGCTTTCTGCGATGAAAGTACACGAGTCTCAAACATAAAGTGTTAGTTACATCAATTTTTTTAACAAGAACAGATTTCACGGTTAAGTATAATGAATAAAAAAACTTAAATGAGTGTCATCAAAGTGCTCAATTGCTATTTTCTCCTACATCATTTTTTCTATACTATCACTTCTTGATGCCATGCCTCTAGCGATGAAAGTACATGAAACTGATTTTTACGGGCAACACTAAACATAAAACTATTAAAAAGAGACGGTATAAGTGTTTGACCCTAAGAGGTGAGAACCTAAGTAAGTGTTCTGAACACACGATAACCGAAGGCATGCCTCTTCCTAGTCGAGCATCGCTTACAGTTCTTCAGTATATTTTTGTTTGAAAGAGAGGGAGTCCCAAATAGTTCTTTCGCATGGCCAAGTCTTATCGAGGAACTCATATTGCATCCTAATGCGCTAGGAGGATGAAGATAGTAATGCCTACACCATGTGATACTCAATCGTCTGTATCAGATTAAAAAAATTCAATGCTTTTGTGCATATTTGACTTAAACACCCTGGAAAACATCGTCTATCCAAGATGCTCCCACCCTTGGAAGATTGCTGCCACCTATTCTTCTCATGCCCCAATTCCAAAGCCGTCTAGAACAATGTAGGCATAGTGCCTCCGGCCTCCTTTGATTTTGAAAGTGCATCTATGCCCCCAAAGTATGTTTTGGAATTGATGACAAACAATTAAATGATTATTGTGTTCTATAGGTGTGATAACATGTTGTAGTCCTACGAGCAAAGGTTGTCGAGCATTGGCAGGCCTCCAAAAGGACAATAAATAAAGCTAGGATTCCCAGGGGTTATCGTGTAACCTTTTTTATTGAGTCATTGGGATCTCACACTAGTATGAGGGCCATGATTAAATAAGAGACTTTCTCATTTACTTGGTAAAACTAGCATAATGCAAGTGCATCACAGTACCGCAAAAATAATTTAGCTGTATTGGTTTAGTGGTATAATATACCATACACTTGCAATATTGTGGAGAAGAAACTCAATCAAGCAACCAACGCTACACATGTGTAGTTGCGGTAGCCATGGGAGCACCATTACATGATATGATTTTTTTAAGTTGGAGGGGTCTAGTGGGTTCTAAATGTATTAGAGAGATTGGGGTGGAGTGTGGACTGAACTTGAAAGCACATTTTTCCCCTAATGAGGATTTTGATGTTAATGATGTCTACTAAGTTACAAAGCTTCCTAGAAATGATGAGCTATGATGGATGGGGTCTTGGGGGAGGGGCATTAATAAGAGTGTACTTTGTTGGTTGTATGTGCCTATTAGTAGGTAATCGTGGCATCTACATAAGACTGATGAGAACACCACATGTGAACACCAACATTGCAATGTGTAACAACATCACAACGACCCACCACGCATCGCATACAACCTGCTCCAAGTAAGACCATACCGACAAAAGAAACTACCCATCTCTATTACCTAAAAGAAACGGAGCGTTCCGTTTCCCTTCTTACGTCAAAATTTCGTCCCACTCTTCGTCCCACCCCTCCCCGATTTTCCTCCCCATGCACCGGTTTTCCTCCCTCCCCTCCCTGTTTTTACTCCCATGCACCGGTTTTCCCCCCTCCTGGTTTTCTACAATAGTTTTCATCCGGACAGACAAATCTAATTAATCTTTGGCAACACAATTAATTTGCCTATGTAATCAGCCTCTTCTTTGGTAACCACGCAATCAATTCATATACGATAATTGGCAAATAATATATGGTAATTGTCAAATCTTTGGCAACACAATTAATTTGCCTATGGTAATCAACCTCTCTTCTTTCGTAACCACGCAATCAATTCATATATGGTAATTGGCAAAAAAAGCATATGTGGTAATTGACAAAACAAAATCATATATGGTAATCAATCCCGGGCCCAAAGCAGCCGATCCTCTTCCTCGTCGGTTCTCCTTCACTCGCCGCCGCCACCTATGTGGTCTACCACTTTCGTTCTTCCCTCCATGATCGGCCGTACTGGCTGTTCGTCGCCTACCAAGGAAGCAGACCCATCCTGTCGTTTAGGCGGACAATGGACATCGTCTCAGAACATGGGCGCTTGTGGACGGCAGTCTGAGGTTGCGACGCGGCAAAATCTTCGGCAACGGCGATGTCTACCACGATCTCATGCGGGAACTGCATGAGAAGTCGTGTAACTCCTGCCTACAGTAAAAGTCTTCTCCCTGTTACGCTCATCCCAATCTCCCTTCTCACACTGGGACACTACGGGACGTGCCATTCACTGTGCCTGATCAATATAAAATTAGTCACTATGATTTGTGTATTAAGAATTGTCTGCCATATAGACTCCTGCTAGAACTGCTCCACAACTAGCTCATGAGTTTCACAGTGAAGAATCTCATGTTTTTCCCCTGCATTGTATGAAACTCGTCTGGGAGTGGCAATCATCAGGAAACAACAATTCAACTTTGGAAGCTAGATAATTTTTTGGGTTTTTTATTGAGAAACATATGTATGTATGTATGTATGTATGTATGTATGTATGTATGTATGTATGTATGTATGTATGTATGTGTGATTCATTCGTATTAGATAGGGAAATTCCATTATTTTGTGCATGTAGCATGGTTAAAAAGTCGAATACATTTCTGCTAAAAAGGAAGGACTTATTCTTACTTGATTAAAGGAAATGGATAATAAAAAATAAATGGCTCAAAAGCTCTACTAGAACTTGGTTCATGTGACCGTGGTTGATCGATTTCCATGACATTACTTTCCTGGAAGGGGACGACGCGTAGCCGGGAAAGACGCGGCAGTGGATGCCCACACGGAGAGGAGTACGATGGTTCACTGGTTCGCTGCGGTGTGAGGCTGCCGTCGCAGCAGAATAATAGGGGGTGTGGGTGAGTAGAGGGATGGCCTGGCCGACGGTAGGAGTAGTAGGGGGCGGTGAGGCCTCTGCCGCATTGTAGCCGCCCACGGGAGGCACGAGCACGAGGCACGATGCTACCTCTTGAGCACTGCGTTGGATTTCCCCGAAGAGGAAGGGATGATGCAGCAAAGTAGCGTAAGTATTTCCCTCAGTTTTTGAGAACCAAGGTATCAATCCAGTAGGAGGCTACGCTCGAGTCCCTCGTACCTACACAAAAACAATAGCTCAACGCAACCAACGCACTTAGGGGTTGTCAATCCCTTCACGGTCACTTACAAAAGTGAGATCTGATAGAGATGATAAATATTTTTTTGGTACTCTGGTATAGAGATGCAAAGTAAATAAAGTAAAAGCAAAGCAAAAGCAAAGCAATAGTAAAGTGATGGAGATTGATATGATGAGAAAGAGACCCGGGGGCCATAGGTTTCACTAGTGGCTTCTCTCAAGAGCATAAGTATTCTACTGTGGGTGAACAAATTACTGTTGAGCAATTGACAGAATTGAGCATAGTTATGAGAATATCTAGGTATGATCATGTATATAGGCATCACGTTCGAGACAAGTAGACCGAAACGATTCTGCATCTACTACTATTACTCCACTCATCGACCGCTATCCAGCATGCATCTAGAGTATTAAGTTAAAATCAGAGCAACACCTTAAGCAAGATGACATGATGTAGAGGGATAGTTTCATGCAATATGATAAAAACCCCATCTTGTTATCCTCGATGGCAACAATACAATACGTGCCTTGCTACCCCTTCTGTCACTAGAAAAGGACACCGCAAGATTGAACCCAAAGCTAAGCACTTCTCCCATGGCAAGAACAACCAATCTAGTAGGCCAAACCAAACTGATAATTCAAAGAGACTTGCAAAGATAACCCACAATTCATCGGTCTCAACAAACACAACGCAAAAAGAAGATTACATCGAATAGATCTCCACGAGAGAGGGGGAGAACATTGTATTGAGATCCAAAAAGAGAGAAGAAGCCATCTAGCTACTAGCTATGGAACCATAGGTCTGAAGTAAACTACTCACACTTCATCGGAGGGGCTTGGATGATGATGTAGAAGCCCTCCGTGATTGATGCCTCCTCCGGCGGAGCTCCGGAACAGGCCCCAAGATGGGATCTCGTGGATACAGAAAGTTGTGGCGGTGGAATTAGGTTTTTTGGCTCCGTCCCCGATCGTTTGGGGGTACTGTTGGGAAACGTAGTAATTTCAAAAAAATTCCTACGCACACGCAAGATCATGGTGATGCATAGCAACGAGAGGGGAGAGTGTGATCTACATACCCTTGTAGACCGACAGCGGAAGCATTAGCACAACGCGGTTGATGTAGTCGTACGTCTTCACGGCCCGACCGATCAAGCACCGAAACTACGGCACCTTCGAGTTTTAGCACACGTTCAGCTCGATGACGATCCCCGGACTCCGATCCAGCAAAGTGTCGGGGAAGAGTTCCGTCAGCATGACGGCGTGGTGACGATCTTGATGTTCTACCGTCGGAGGGCTTTGCCTAAGCACCGCTACAATATTATCGAGGATTATGGTGGAAGGGGGCACCGCACACGGCTAAGAAAACGATCACGTGGATCAACTTGTGTGTCTAGGGGTGCCCCCTGCTCCCGTATATAAAGGAGCAAGGGGAGGAGGCCGGCCGACCCTATAGGCGCGCCAAGGAGGAGTCCTCCTCCTAGTAGGAGTAGGACTCCTACTAGGAGGGGGAAGGAAGTGGGGAAGGAGAAGGAAGGGGGGGGTGCCGCCCCCCCTCTCCTAGTCCAATTCGGACCAGGGGGGAGGAGGCGCGCGACCCACCCTGGCTGCCCTTCTCTTTCTCCACTAAGGCCCATATGGCCCATTACTTCTCCCGGGGGGGTTCCGGTAACCCTCCGGTACTCCGGTTTTCTCCGAAATCATCCGGAACACTTCCTGTGTCCGAATATAGCCGTCCAATATATCAATCTTTATGTCTCGACCATTTCGAGACTCCTCGTTATGTCCGTGATCACATCTGGGACTCCGAACTAACTTCGGTACATAAAAACTCATAAACTCATAATATAACTGTCATCGAAACCTTAAGCGTGCGGATCCTACGGGTTCGAGAACAATGTAGACATGACCGAGACATGTCTCCAGTCAATAACCAATAGCGGAACCTGGATGCTCATATTGGCTCCTACATATTCTACGAAGATCTTTATCAGTCAGACCGCATAACAACATACGTTGTTCCCTTTGTCATCGGTATATTACTTGCCCGAGATTCGATCGTCGGTATCTCAATACCTAGTTCAATCTCGTTACCGGCAAGTCTATTTACTCATTTCGTAATACATCATCTCGCAACTAACTCATTAGTTGCAATGCTTGCAAGGCTTATGTGATGTGCATTACCGAGAGGGCCCAGAGATACCTCTCCGACAATCGGAGTGACAAATCCTAATCTGGAAATACGCCAACCCAACATTTACCTTTGGAGACACCTGTAGAGCTCCTTTATAATCACCCAGTTACGTTGTGACATTTGGTAGCACACAAAGTGTTCCTCCAGCAAATGGGAGTTGCATAATCTCATAGTCATAGGAACATGTATAAGTCATGAAGAAAGCAATAGCAACATACTAAACGATCGGGTGCTAAGCTAATGGAATGGGTCATGTCAATCACATCATTCTCCTAATAATGTGATCCCATTAATCAAATGACAACACATGTCTTTGGTTAGGAAACACAACCATCTTTGATTAATGAGCTAGTCAAGTAGAGGCATACTAGTGACGTTTGGTTTGTCTATGTATTAACACAAGTATTATGTTTCCGGATAATACAATTCTAGCATGAATAATAAACATTTATCATGATATAAGGAAATAAAATAATAACATGATTATTGCCTCTAGGGCATATTTCCTTCAGTCTCCCACTTGCACTAGAGTCAATAATCTAGATTACACAGTAATGATTCTAACACACATGGAGCTTTGGTGCTGATCATGTTTTGCTCGTGGAAGAGGCTTAGTCAACGGGTCTGCAACATTCAGATCCGTATGTATCTTGCAAATCTCTATGTCTCCCACCTGGACTAGATCCTGGATGGAATTGAAGCGTCTCTTGATGTGCTTGGTTCTCTTGTGAAATCTGGATTCCTTTGCCAGGGCAATTGCACCAGTATTGTCACAAAAGATTTTCATTGGACCCGATGCACTAGGTATGACACCTAGATCGGATATGAACTCCTTCATCCAGACTCCTTCGTTTGCTGCTTCCGAAGCAGCTATGTACTCCGCTTCACATGTAGATCCCGCCACAACGCTTTGTTTAGAACTGCACCAACTGACAGCTCCACCGTTTAATGTAAACACGTATCCGGTTTGCGATTTAGAATCATCCGGATCAGTGTCAAAGCTTGCATCAACGTAACCATTTACTATGAGCTCTTTGTCACCTCCATATATGAGAAACATATCCTTAGTCCTTTTCAGGTATTTCAGGATGTTCTTGACCGCTGTCCAGTGATCCACTCCTGGATTACTTTGGTACCTCCCTGCTAGACTTATAGCAAGACACACATCAGGTCTGGTACACATCATTGCATACATGATAGAGCCTATGGCTGAAGCATAGGGAACATCTTTCACCTTTTCTCTATCTTCTGCATTGGTCGGGCATTGAGTCTTACTCAATTTCACACCTTGTAACACAGGCAAGAATCCTTTCTTTGCTTGATCCATTTTGAACTTCTTCAAAATTTTGTCAAGGTATGTGCTTTGTGAAAGTCCAATTAAGCGTCTTGATCTATCTCTATAGATCTTAATGCCCAATATGTAAGCAGCTTCACCGAGGTCTTTCATTGAAAAACTCTTATTCAAGTATCCCTTTATGCTATTCAGAAATTCTATATCATTTCCGATTAGTAATATGTCATCTACATATAATATCAGAAATGCTACAGAGCTCCCCCTCACTTTCTTGTAAATACAGGCTTCTCCAAAAGTCTGTACAGAACCAAATGCTTTGATCACACTATCAAAGCATTTATTCCAACTCCGAGAAGCTTGCACCAGTCCATAAATGGATCGCTGGAGCTTGCATACTTTGTTAGCTCCCTTTGGATCGACAAAACCTTCCGGTTGCATCATATGCAACTCTTCTTCCAGAAATCCATTCAGGAATGCAGTTTTGACATCCATCTGCCAAATTCCATAATTATAAAATGCGGCAATTGCTAACATGATTCGGACAGACTTAAGCATCGCTACGGGTGAGAAGGTCTCATCGTAGTCAATCCCTTGAACTTGTCGAAAACCTTTTGCGACAAGTCGAGCTTTGTAGACAGTAATATTACCGTCAGCGTCATTCTTCTTCTTGAAGATCCATTTATTCTCAATTGCTTGCCGATCATTGGGCAAGTCAAAAAAAATTCCATACTTTGTTCTCATACATGGATCCCATCTCGATTTCATGGCTTCAAGCCATTTTGCGGAATCTAGGCTCACCATCGCTTCTTCATAGTTTGTAGGTTCATCATGATCTAGTAGCATGACTTCCAGAATAGGATTACCGTACCACTCTGGTGCGAATCTTACTCTGGTTGATCTACAAGGTTCAGTAGTATCTTGTTCTGAAGTTTCATGATCATCATCATTAGCTTCCTCACTAATTGGTGTAGGTGTCATAGGAACTGGTTTCTGTGATGTACTACTTTCCAATAAGGGAGCAGGTACAGTTACCTCGTCAAGTTCTACTTTCCTCCCACTCACTTCTTTCGAGAGAAACTCCTTCTCTAGAAAGTTTCGAATTTAGCAACAAAAGTCTTGCCTTCGGATCTGTGATAGAAGGTGTATCCAATAGTTTCCTTTGGATATCCTATGAAGACACATTTCTCCGATTTGGGTTCGAGCTTATCAGGTTGAAGCTTTTTCACATAAGCATCGCAGCCCCAAACTTTCAAAAACGACAACTTTGGTTTCTTGCTAAACCACAGTTCATAAGGCGTCGTCTCAACGGATTTTGATGGTGCCCTATTTAACGTGAATGCAGCTGTCTCTAGAGCATATCCCCAAAACGATAGCGGTAAATCAGTAAGAGACATCATAGATCGCACCATATCTAGTAAAGTATGATTACGACGTTCAGACACACCATTACGCTGTGGTGTTCCGAGTGGCGTGAGTTGCGAAACTATTCCGCATTGTTTCAAATGTACACCAAACTCGTAACTCAAATATTCTCCTCCACGATCAGATCGTAGGAATTTTATTTTCTTGTTACGATGATTTTCAACTTCACTCTGAAATTCTTTGAACTTTTCAAATGTTTCAGACTTATGTTTCATTAAGTAGATATACCCATATCTGCTTAAGTCATCTGTGAAGGTGAGAAAATAACGATATCCGCCACGAGCCTCAACATTCATCGGACCACATACATCTGTATGTATGATTTCCAACAAATCTGTCGCTCTCTCCATAGTACCGGAGAACGGTGTTTTTGTCATCTTACCCATAAGGCACGGTTCGCAAGTACCAAGTGATTCATAATCAAGTGGTTCCAAAAGTCCATCAGTATGGAGTTTCTTCATGCGCTTTATACCGATATGACCCAAACGGCAGTGCCACAAATAAGTTGCACTATCATTATCAACTCTGCATCTTTTGGCTTCAACATTATGAATATGTGTGTCACTACTATCGAGATTTAATAAGAATAGACCACTCTTTAAGGGTGCATGACCATAAAAGATATTACTCATATAAATAGAACAACAATTATTCTCTGATTTAAATGAATAACCGTCTCGCATCAAACAAGATCCAGATATAATGTTCATGCTTAATGCTGGCACCAAATAACAATTATTTAGGTCTAATACTAATCCCGAAGGTAGATGTAGAGGTAGCATGCCGACCGCGATCACATCGACTTTGGAACCATTTCCCACGCGCATCGTCACCTCGTCCTTAGCCAATCTTCGCTTAATCCATAGTCCCTGTTTCGAGTTGCAAATGTTAGCAACAGAACCAGTATCAAATACCCAGGTGCTACTGCGAGCATTAGTAAGGTACACATCAATAACATGTATATCACATATACCTTTGTTCACCTTGCCATCCTTCTTATCCGCCAAATACTTGGGGCAGTTCCGCTTCCAGTGACCAGTCTGCTTGCAGTAGAAGCACTCAGTTTCAGGCTTAGGTCCAGGTTTGGGTTTCTTCTCTTGAGTAGCAACTTGCTTGCTGTTCTTTTTGAAGTTCCCCTTCTTCTTTCCTTTGCCCTTTTTCTTGAAACTAGTGGTCTTATTGACCATCAACACTTGATGCTCCTTCTTGATTTCTACCTCCGCAGCTTTCAGCATTGCGAAGAGCTCGGGAATAGTCTTATTCATCCCTTGCATATTATAGTTCATCATGAAGCTCTTGTAGCTTGGTGGCAGTGATTGGAGAATTCTGTCAATGACGCAATCATCTGGAAGATTAACTCCCAATTGAATCAAGTGATTATTATACCCAGACATTTTGAGTATATGCTCACTAACAGAACTGTTCTCCTCCATCTTGCAGCTATAGAACTTATTGGAGACTTCATATCTCTCAATCCGGACATTTGCTTGAAATATTAACTTCAACTCCTGGAACATTTCATATGCTCCATGACGTTCAAAACGCCGTTGAAGTCCCGATTCTAAGCCGTAAAGCATGGCACACTGAACTATCGAGTAGTCATCAGCTTTGCTCTGCCAGACGTTCATAACATCTGGTGTTGCTCCAGCAGCAGGCCTGGCACCCAGCGGTGCTTCCAGGACGTAATTCTTCTGTGCAGCAATGAGGATAATCCTCAAGTTACGGACCCAGTCCGTGTAATTGCTACCATCATCTTTCAACTTTGCTTTCTCAAGGAACGCATTAAAATTTAACGGAACAACAGCACGGGCCATCTATCTACAATCAAACATAAACAAGCAAGATACTATCAGGTACTAAGTTCGTGATAAATTTAGGTTCAATTAATCATATTACTAAAGAACTCCCACTTAGATAGACATCCCTCTAATCCTCTAAGTGATTACGTGATCCAAATCAACTAAACCATGTCCGATCATCACGTGAGATGGAGTAGTTTCATTGGTGAACATCACTATGTTGATCATATCTACTATATGATTCACGCTCGACCTTTCGGTCTCCGTGTTCCGAGGCCATATCTGTATATGCTTGGCTCGTCAAGTATAACCTGAGTATTCCGCGTGTGCAACTGTTTTGCACCCGTTGTATTTGAACGTAGAGCCTATCACACCCGACCATCACGTGGTGTCTCAGCATGAAGAACTTTCGCAACAGTGCATACTCAGGGAGAACACTTCTTGATAATTAGTGAGAGATCATCTTAAAATGCTACCGTCAATCAAAGCAAGATAAGATGCATAAAAGATAAACATCACATGCAATCAATATAAGTGATATGATATGGCCATCATCATCTTGTGCTTGTGATCTTCATCTTCGAAGCACCGTCGTGATCACCATCGTCACCGGCGCGACATCTTGATCACCATCGTAGCATCGTTGTCGTCTCGCCAATCTTATGCTTCCACGACTATCGCTACCGCTTAGTGATAAAGTAAAGCATTACAGTGCAATTGCATTGCATACAATAAAGCGACAACCATATGGCTCCTATCAGTTGCCGATAACTTGGTTACAAAACATGATCATCTCATACAATAAAATTTAGCATCATGTCTTGACCATATCACATCACAACATGCCCTGCAAAAACAAGTTAGACGTCCTCTACTTTGTTGTTGCAAGTTTTACGTGGCTGCTACGGGCTTAAGCAAGAACCAATCTTACCTACGCATCAAAACCACAACGATAGTTTGTCAAGTTGGTGTTGTTTTAACCTTCGCAAGGACCGGGCGTAGCCACACTCGGTTCAACTAAAGTTGGAGAAACTGACACCCGCTAGCCACCTTTGTGCAAAGCACGTCGGGAGAACCGGTCTCGCGTAAGCGTACGCATAATGTCGGTCCGGGCCGCTTCGTCCAACAATACCGCCGAACCAAAGTATGACATGCTGGTAAGCAGTATGACTTATATCGCCCACAACTCACTTGTGTTCTACTCGTGCATATAACATCAACACATAAAACCTAGGCTCGGATGCCACTGTTGGGAAACGTAGTAATTTCAAAAAAAAAATCCTACGCACACGCAAGATCATGGTGATGCATAGCAGCGAGAGGGTAGAGTGTGATCTACGTACCCTTGTAGACCGACAGCGGAAGCGTTAGCACAACGCGGTTGATGTAGTCGTACGTCTTCACGGCCCGACTGATCAAGCACCGAAACTATGACACCTCTGAGTTTTAGCGCACGTTCAGCTCGATGATGATCCCCGGACTCCGATCCAGCAAAGTGTCGGGGAAGAGTTCCGTCAGCACGACGGCGTGGTGACGATCTTGATGTTCTACCGTCGCAGGGCTTCGCCTAAGCACCGCTACAATATTATCGAGGATTATGGTGGAAGGGGGCACCGCACACGGCTAAGAAAACGATCACGTGGATCAACTTGTGTGTCTAGGGGTGCCCCTGCTCCCGTATATAAAGGAGCAAGAGGAGGAGGTCGGCCGGCCCTATAGGCGCGCCAAGGAGGAGTCCTCCTCCTAGTAGGAGTAGGACTCCTACTAGGAGGGGGAAGGAAGTGGGGAAGGAGAAGGAAAGGGGGGAGGCCGCCCCCTCTCCTAGTCCAATTCGGACCAGGGGGGAGGAGGTGCGTGGCCCACCCTGGCTGCCCTTATCTTTCTCCACTAAGGCCCATATGGCCCATTACTTCTCCCAGGGGGTGGGGGTTCCGGTAACCCTCCGGTACTCCGGTTTTCTCCGAAATCATCCGGAACACTTCCGGTGTCCGAATATAGCCGTCCAATATATCAATCTTTATGTCTCGACCATTTAGAGACTCCTCGTTATTTCCGTGATCACATCCGGGACTCCGAACTAACTTCGGCACATCAAAACTCATAAACTCATAATATAACTGTCATCGAAACCTTAAGCATGCTGACCCTACGGGTTCGAGAACAATGTAGACATGACCGAGACATGTCTCCGATCAATAACCAATAGTGGAACCTGGATGCTCATATTGGCTCCTACATATTCTACGAAGATCTTTATCGGTCAGACCGCATAACAACATACGTTGTTCCCTTTGTAATCGGTATGTTACTTGCCCGAGATTCGATCGTCGGTATCTCAATACCTAGTTCAATCTCGTTACCGGCAAGTCTATTTACTCGTTTCGTAATACATCATCTCGCAACTAACTCATTAGTTGCAATGCTTGCAAGGCTTATGTGATGTGCATTACCGAGAGGGCCCGGAGATACCTCTCCGACAATCGGAGTGACAAATCCTAATCTCGAAATACGCCAACCCAACATTTACCTTTGGGACACCTGTAGAGCTCCTTTATAATCACCCAGTTATGTTGTGACGTTTGGTAGCACACAAAGTGTTCCTCCGGCAAACGGGAGTTGCATAATCTCATAGTCATAGGAACATGTATAAGTCATGAAGAAAGCAATAGCAACATACTAAACGATCGGGTGCTAAGCTAATGGAATGGGTCATGTCAATCACATCATTCTACTAATAATGTGATCCCGTTAATCAAATGACAACACATGTCTATGGTTAGGAAACACAACCTAGTCAAGTAGAGCCATACTAGTGACGTTTGGTTTGTCTATGTATTCACACAAGTATTATGTTTTCGGATAATACAATTCTAGCATGAATAATAAACATTTATCATGATATAAGGAAATAAAATAATAACATTATTATTGCCTCTAGGGCATATTTCCTTTAGGTACGTGGATATATATAGGAGGAAGAAGTACGTCGGTGGAGCTTTGAGGGGCCCACGAGGCACGGGGCGCTCCCCTACCCTCGTGAGCACCTCGTGGCTTTCTTGACGGAGGGTCCAAGTCTCCTGGATCTTATCTGATGAGAAAATCACGTTTTCGAAGGTTTCATTCCGTTTGGACTCCGTTTAATATTCCTTTTCTTTGAAACCCTAAAACAGGCAAAATACAGCAATTCTGGGCTGGGCCTCCGGTTAATAGGTTAGTCCCAAAAATAATATAAAAGTGGAAAATAAAGCCCAATAATGTCTAAAATAGTAGATAATATAGCATGGAGCAATCAAAAATTATAGATACGTTGGAGACGTATCAAGCATCCCCAAGCTTAATTCCTGCTCGTCCTCGTGTAGGTAAATGATAAAAACAAAATTTTTGATGCGGAGTGCTACTTGGCATAATTTCAATGTAAATATTCTTAATTGTGGTATGAATATTCAGATTCGAAAGATTCAAGACAAAAGTTCATATTGATATAAAAATAATAATACTTCAAGCATACTAACAAAGCAATTATGTCTTCTCAAAATATCATTGCCAAAGAAAGCTATCCCTACAAAATCATATAGTCTGGCTATGCTCTATCTTCACCACACAAAGTATTTATATCATGCACAACCCCGATGACAAGCCAAGCAATTGTTTCATACTTTTGACATTTTCAAAACTTTTTCGATCTTCACGCAATACATGAGCGTGAGCCATGGATATAGCACTATAGGTGGAATGGAATGGTGGTTGTGGAGAAGACAAAAAAGGGAGAAGATAGTCTCACATCAACTAGGCGTATCAACGGGCTATGGAGATGCCCATCAATAGATATCAATGTGAGTGAGTAGGGATTGCCATGCAACGGATGCACTAGAGCTATAAGTATATGGAAGCTCAAAAGAAACTAAGTGGGTGTGCATCCAAATTGCTTACTCACGAAGACCTAGGGCATTTTGAGAAGCCCATCATTGGAATATACAAGCCAAGTTCTATAATAAAAAATTCCCACTAGTATATGAAAGTGACATAATGAGAGACTCTCTATCATGAAGATCGTGGTGCTACTTTGAAGCACAAGTGTGGTAAAAGGATAGTAACATTGTCCCTTCTCTCTTTTTCTCTCATTTTTTTAGTTGGGCCTTTCTCCTTTTTTATGGCCTCTTTTTTTGTACGGAGTCTCATCCCGACTTGTGGGGGAATCATAGTCTCCATCATCCTTTCCTCACTGGGACAATGCTCTGATAATGATGATCATCACACTTTTATTTACTTACAACTCATGAATTACAACTCGATTCTTAGAACAAAATATGACTCTATATGAATGCCTCTGGCGGTGTACCGGGATGTGCAATGAATCAAGAGTGACATGTATGAAAGAATTATGAATGGTGGCTTTGCCACAAATACGATGTCAACTACATGATCATGCTAGCAATATGACAATGATGGAGAGTGTCATAATGAACGAAACGGTGGAAAGTTGCATGGAAATATATCTCGGAATGGCTATGGAAATGCCATGATAGGTAGACGGTGGCTGTTTTGAGGAAGGTATTTGGTGGGTGTATGATACCGGCGAAAAGTGTGCGCTATTAGAGATGCTAGCAATGGTGGAAGGAAGGAAAGTGTGTATAATCCATGGACTCAACATTAGTCATAAAGAACTCATAAAATTATTGCAAAAATCTAGAAGTTATCAAAGCAAAGTATTACGTGCATGCTCCTAGGGGGATAGATTGGTAGGAAAAGACCATCGCTAGTCCCCGACCGCCACTCATAAGGAAGACAATCAATAAATAAATCATGCTCCGACTTCATCACATAACGATTCACAATACGTGCATGCTACGGGAATCACAAACTTTAACACAAGCATTTCTCAAATTCACAACTACTCAACTAGCATGACTCTAATATCACCATCCTCATATCTCAAAACAATTATCAAGCATTAATTTCTTCTTAGTATTCAACACACTCATACGAAAGTTTTATTATTAATCTTGCATACCAAGCATATTGGGATTTTAAGCAAATTACCATGCTATTAAGACTCTCAAAATAATCTAAGTGAAGCATGGGAGATCAATATTTTCTATAAAACAAATCCACTACCGTGCTCTAAAAGATATAAGTGAAGCACTAGAGCAAAACTATAAAGCTCAAAAGATATAAGTGAAGTACATAAAGTATTCTATCAAATTCCAAATCATGTATGGCTCTCTCAAAAGGTGTGTACAGCAAGGATGATTGTGGTAAACTAATAAGCAAAGACTCAAATCATAAAAGACGCTCCAAGCAAAACACATATCAGGTGGTGAATAAAAATATAGCTCCAAGTAAAGTTACCGATAGAAGTAGACGAAAGAGGGGATGCCTTCCGGGGCATCCCCAAGCTTTGGCTTTGATGTGTACTTAGATTAACTTGGGGGTGCCATGGGCATCCCCAATCTTAGGCTCTTTCCACTGCTTGTTCCATAATCCATCAAATCTTTACCCAAAACTTGAAAACTTCACAACACAAAACTTAAGGTAGAAAACTCGTGAGCTCCGTTAGCGAAAGAAAACAAAAGACCACTTCAAGGTACTGTAATGAACTCATTCTTTATTTATATTGGTGTTAAACCTACTGTATTTCAACTTCTATATGGATTATAAACTATTTTACTAGCCATAGATTCATCAAAATAAGCAAACAACACACGAAAAACAGAATCTGTCAAAAACAGAACAGTCTGTAGTAATCTATAGCTAGCGCAAGATCTGGAAACTAAAAAATTCTAAAATAAATTTCTGGACGTGAGGAATTTATCTATTAGTCATCTGCAAAAATAAATAACTAAATAGAACTTACCAAATAAAAATGAAAGCAGTTCTCGTGAGCGCTAAAGTTTCTGTTTTTTACAGCAAGTTCAACAAGACTTTCCCCAGGTCTTCCCAACGGTTCTACTTGGCACAAACACTAATTAAACACAAAAAACACAACAAAAACAGAGGCTAGATAATTTATTTATTACTAAACAGGAGCAAAAAGCAAGGAATAAAAATAAAATTGGGTTGCCTCCCAACAAGCGCTATCGTTTAACGCCCCTAGCTAGGCATAACAAGCAAGAATAGATCTAGGTATTGCTATCTTTGGTAGGCAATCCATAAGTGGCTCTCATGATAGATTCATATGGTAATTTTATTTTCTTTCTAGGGAAGTCTTACATGCCCTTTTTTAATGGAAATTGAATTATAATATTCCCTTCCTTCATATCAATAATTGCACCAACCGTTCTAAGGAAAGGTCTACCAAGAATAATAGGGAAAGAAGGATTGCAATCTATATCAAGAACTATAAAATCTACGGGCACATAATTCCTATTAGCAACAATAAGAACATCATTAATTCTTCCCATAGATTTCTTAATAGTGGAATCCGCAAATGCAAGTTTAGAGAGCAATCATCAAAATCACGGAAATCTAGTAAATCACACAAAGTTTTGGGAATAGTAGAGACACTAGCACCCAAATCACACAAAGCATAAAACTCATAATTTTTAATTTTAATTTTAATAGTTGGTTCCCACTCATCATAAAGTTTTCTAGGGATAGAAACTTCCAATTCAAGTTTTTCTTCATAAGATTGCATCAAGGCATCAACGATATGTTTAGTAAACGCTTTATTTTGACTATAAGTGTGAGGAGATTTTAGCACGGATTGCAACAAGGAAATACAATCAATCAAAGAGCAATTTTCATAGTTAAATTCCTTGAAATCCATAATAGTGGGTTTAGCAACATCTAGGGTTTTAATTTCTTCAATCTCACTTTTATCAAATTTAGCATCAAGATCAACAAATTCCGAATTCTTAGAACGCCTTCTAGGTAAAGGTGGATCATATTCAGTCCCATCATTATGAAGATTCATATTGCAAAACAAAGATTTAATAGGGGACACATCAACAACTTTTAGATCTTCATCATTATTTTCATAGGAACTAGAAGAACACGCTTTTATAAAGGCATCTTTCTTAGCACACATCCTAGCGGTTCTTTCTTTGCACTCGTCAATGGAAATTCTCATGGCTTTGAGAGACTCATTGATATCATGCTTAGGTGTAATAGATCTAAGTTTCAAAGAATCAACATCAAGAGCAATTCTATCAATGTTCCTAGCCAAATCATCAATCTTAAGTAATTTTTCTTCGATCATAGCATTAAAATTCTTTTGCAAAGAAATAAATTCTTTAATATTAGATTCAAAATCAGAGGGAATCTTATTATAATTTCCATAAGAATTGTTGTAGGAATTACATAATTATTAGAGGGATTACTAGGGTAAGGCCTAGGATTGAAAGTTCCTCTATATGCGTTGTTACCAAAATTGTTCCTACCAACAAAATTCACATCCGTATATTCATTATTATTCTCAATCAAAGTAGACAAGGGCACATCATTAGGATCAGAAGAAACACTCTTATTAGAAAATAATTTCATAAGTTCATCCATCTTTCCACTCAAAACATTAATTTCTTCTAT
Source organism: Triticum dicoccoides (assembly GCF_002162155.2). NCBI lineage: Eukaryota > Viridiplantae > Streptophyta > Magnoliopsida > Poales > Poaceae > Triticum > Triticum dicoccoides. The sequence goes on along the minus strand of NC_041382.1, from coordinate 181,678,261 downwards.
CACATGCACCTTTTTAGTAGATCTTTCAGTATGCCATTGAGAATGATTAACCATAATATTATCTAGAAGTTTAGTAGCTTCTCCTAAAGTGATTTCCATAAAAGTGCCTCCTGCGGCGGAATCTAAAAGATTTCTAGAAGCAAAATTCAATCCGGCATAAATTTTTTGTATAATCATCCACAAATTCAAACCATGAGTAGGGCAATTACGTATCATTAATTTCATTCTCTCCCAAGCTTGTGCAGCATGTTCATGATCAAGTTGTTTAAAATTCATAATATCGTTTCTAAGAGAGATGATCTTAGCGGGAGGAAAATACTTAGAGATAAAAGCATCTTTGCACTTGTTCCATGAATCAATACTATTTTTAGGCAAAGATGAAAACCAAGCTTTAGCACGATCTCTAAGAGAAAAAGTAAATAGCTTCAATTTAACAATATCATTATCGACATCTTTTTTCCTTTTGCATGTCACACAAATCAACAAAGCTATTAAGATGTGTAGTGGCATCTTCACTAGGAAGGCCGAAGAACGGATCTTTCATGACAAGATTCAACAAAGCAGTATTAATTTCACAAGACTCAACATCGGTAAGAGGAGAAATCGGAGTGCTAAGGAAATCATTATTGTTGGTATTGGTGAAGTCACACAATTTAGTATTATCTTGAGCCATCGCGACAAACAAGCAAACTAGCACACGAGCAAACAAGAGAAAACGGGCAAAAGAGGCAAATAGAGAGGGAGGATAGAGAGAGAGGGCGAATAAAACAGCAAGGGTGAAGTGGGGGAGAGGAAAACGAGAGGCAAATGGCAAATAATGTAATGCGGGAGATAGGGATTGTGATGGGTACTTGGTATGTTGACTTTTGCATAGACTCCCCGGCAACGGCGCCAGAAATTCTTCTTGCTACCTCTTGAGCACTGCGTTGGATTTCCCCGAAGAGGAAGGGATGATGCAGCAAAGTAGCGTAAGTATTTCCCTCAGTTTTTGAGAACCAAGGTATCAATTCACTAGGAGGCTACGCTCGAGTCCCTCGTACCTACACAAAAACAATAGCTCAACGCAACCAACACGCTTAGGGGTTGTCAATCCCTTCACGGTCACTTACGAAAGTGAGATCTGATAGAGATGATAAATAATATTTTTTTGGTATTTTTGGTATATAGATGCAAAGTAAATAAAGTAAAAGCAAAGCAAAAGCAAAGCAATAGTAAAGTGATGGAGATTGATATGATGAGAAAGAGACCCGGGGACCATAGGTTTCACTAGTGGCTTCTCTCAAGAGCATAAGTATTCTACGATGGGCGAACAAATGACTGTTGAGCAATTAAAAGAATTGAGCATAGTTATGAGAATATCTAGGTATGATCATGTATATAGGCATCACGTCGGAGACAAGTAGACCGAAACGATTCTGCATCTACTACTATTACTCCACTCATCGACCGCTATCCAGCATGCATCTAGAGTATTAAGTTAAAAATAGAGTAACGCCTTAAGCAAGATGACATGATGTAGAGGGATAGTTTCATGCAATATGATAAAAACCCCATCTTGTTATCCTCGATGGCAACAATACAATACGTGCCTTGCTACCCCTTCTGTCACTAGAAAAGGACACCGCAAGATTGAACCCAAAGCTAAGCACTTCTCCCATGGCAAGAACAACCAATCTAGTAGGCCAAACCAAACTGATAATTCGAAGAGACTTGCAAAGATAACCAATCATACATAAAAGAATTCAGAGAAGATTCAAATATTATTCATAGATAGACTTGATCATAAACCCACAATTCATCGGTCTCAACAAACACACCGCAAAAAGAAGATTACATTGAATAGATCTCCACGAGAGAGGGGGAGAACATTGTATTGAGATCCAAAAAGAGAGAAGAAGCCATCTAGCTACTAGCTATGGACCCGTAGGTCTGAAGTAAACTACTCACACTTCATCGGAGGGGCTTGGATGATGATGTAGAAGCCCTCCATAATCGATGCCTCCTTCGGCGGAGCTCCGAAACAGGCCCCAAGATGGGATCTCATGGATACAGAAAGTTGCGGCGGTGGAATTAGATTTTTTGGCTCAGTCCTCGATCGTTTGGGGGTACGTGGATATATAGGAGGAAGAAGTACGTCGGTGGAGCTTTGAGGGGCCCACGAGGCAGGGGGGCGCGCCCCTACCCTCGTGAGCACCTCATGGCTTTCTTGATGGAGGGTCCAAGTCTCCTAGATCTTATCTGATGAGAAAATCACGTTTCCGAAGGTTTCATTCCATTTGGACTCCGTTTGATATTCCTTTTCTTCGAAACCCTAAAACAGGCAAAAAACAGTAATTCTGGACTGGGCCTCCAGTTAATAGGTTAGTCCCAAAAATAATATAAAAGTGGAAAATAAAGCCCAATAATGTCTAAAACAGTAGATAATATAGCATGGAGCAATCAAAAATTATAGATACGTTGGAGATGTATCACATGACCCGCGCTGGTTTGGGCGGCTGGAGCAAGAAGACCAGAGGTTGAAGAAGCACTACTGCCGTTGGATGGACATCGTACGGTCACTGGAGCTAGAATCGTGCATATTGACTAAGTTGGCAAAGGCCTCCATCCCCGTCAACTTAGGAGGCCCACAAGTCAGCCTGCCACTATACTGGGTCCCAACTAGCAGGGGGGGGTATTCATTTTTTCGTGCGTAATAAGGAGGCACTTCCTTGCGTGCGAAGATATAGCTGGTGGGTCCAAGCTGTCAGCGGCGGTTATGTTTCTTTTCACGAAATACAGAGGCCCTTTCGGTGGGTCCCAGATGTCAGGTGGATGAATCATTATTTTGCGTGTAATAAGGAGGCATTTCCTTGCGTGCGACCGTGGGCCCAGTTGTCAGCCTCTCCACGTACAGCACAACCGGCCACGGGGAGGAGAGAGCAGGCAGTCCTGCTGGCGCTTGTTTGAGTGGCTGGAGCAGGAAGAGCAGAGATTGAAGAGCACGACGGCCGTTGGATGGACATCCAACAGTCACTGCTTGTGCGTCAACCTTTTTTTAGGAAAGCCTCAAATCTGTGGAAAACATCATACAACCCATCTGCCATTATTTCTAATAACTTACAGCCCATTTGCTAATTCTTAAGGTTTTTCTGGAGCTCATATTCTTTTTGTTAGCATTACAACCCATATTGTGGCCACGGTTAAAAAATTATACAAAATTTTGCATATTTCGGTACGGTCCGAACTGTTTTTAATCCCGAAATTTTGAGTCACATTCAAACTGATTTTAAAAATAAATGTATATCAATATTAAATCCAACAAATTGTCCACGCATAAAAATCAATGCAATTTAAAATCTCGAAATAAAAAAAAGAAATTTGAAACTAATTGCCGGTTTGATGTGTTTTAAAAATGTACAACCCATTTCTCATTACTGATAGGCCATTTTCTCGGCCAGCCGAATGAAGCTCTCCTCGTCTTGAAAGATTTGCAGCCCAACAGGCCTGACAAAGCGACTTACTTGGCAAATCACAAAAAACCGGGCTGTGGCCATGGACCCAGCTGCGGCCGTGGACCCAACTCTCAGCCTCTCCACGTACAGTACTCTTCCGATGGAAGTCGGTTGTTGACCACATTGACCACGCCGCGCCGAGAGCACCAAGGCGGTGGACGACGGCGAGGCCTAGGAAGGGGATGCCGTGGAGCCGGAGAAGACGCGGCGGTGGATGCCCACGCGGAGAGGAGTACGGGGGTTCACTGGTTCGGCTGTGGTGTGAGGCTGCCGTCGCCGCAAAATAACACGGGGTGTGGGTGAGTAGAGGGATGGCCTGGCCAACAGTGGGAGTAGTAGTGGGGGGTGAGGCCTCCGCGGCATCACAGCCGTCCACGGGAGGCAGGAGCACGCGGTACGACCGGCGCTGGTTTGGGCGGCTGGAGCAACAAGACCAGAGGTTGAAGAAGCTCTACTACCGTTGGATGAACATCGTACGGCAACTGGAGCTAGAATCATTCATATTTACTATGTTGACAAAGCCCTCCGTCCCCGTCAACTTGGTAGGCCCACAAGTCAGCGTCCCAAGATGCTGGGTTCTAGCTGGCAGGGGGAGTATTCCTTTTTTGTGCGTAATAAGGAGGCACTTCCTTGCGTGCGAACATAGCTGGTGGGTCCGACCTGTCAGCGGGGGCATGTTTTTTCACGAAATACAGAGGCCCTTCCGGTGGGTCCCAGATGTCAGTTGGAGGAATCAAAGACTTGAGAAGGTGTACAGAACAAGCTAGTGTACCAGTAAAGAGACGTTGCTGAGTTTTAGAAAAAAGAGAGAAGTGCTCCTATAGCTAGTTCGAATACAAACCTAGACTATGACTATATATGGTGCTATGCTACTCTGCAAGTAATGAAACTGACATATCTAACATTCGCTTCTCCTCTTCTCTACTTACTCTACCTAGCATCAGAAGCTCTGGCCGCAGCAACCATGTCCGCTGGCTGCTCGTCCACCTGCTCTTCAGCAGGCAACAACCAAATATGCGCCAAGTCGCCACCCGTACCATCGCCTATGGGTCTCATCACACTCCCGCCGGCACGCGCACCGCAGCCGGTTGCTCATCGCAACCCGCTGTCGTTGGTATGGTGCCACTGCTGCAAATCACACAGAGTCATCCGTCGCGTCTCAACCACAATCCTCAACCCTGGCCGAGTCTTCTACAAATGCCCGAATCATGGGGTAATAATATGTTTAAGTGTTGTTCTGTTGCTTTCAGTTGCTGATTTTTTTAATAGTTTGGTTGATGATCTTCCAATTTGATTCATGCAGAAAAGGGAAGATTCATGTGATTTGTATTTCTGGGAAGTTGCTGATGTGGGGGAGTGGAACTACGCTGATTATTTGGTTAGCCAATGAATCACAATACCAACAGGTTGGGGTGTTAGACAAGTAACTGAAGGAACGGTAGAAGAGGAAGATGCAGAGTAGAAGGTTAAAGATGAAGTTCCTCTGATCATGGCCAAGCAACAGCTGCTGAACGGCCTTGACAGGAATGAGGAGATGAAAGAGCTTGTGAAGATAATGGGAAAAATCGATGTGCTCTGTAGGATGATTGTCTCTTTTATTTGCAGCGTATGTAGCACTCGTGATGTATTTAGTGGCTATGACATGAGCACTTTGCTGAAACTAGTAATAAATGAAACCTGTGTAGCAGGCTGGACGTAGTGTTGTGAACATCTAATGATTTCTATTAACGTAAATCAGGGGTATCCCCCATTGCTCATAAATAAATAAATATCAGAGGCCCTTTTGGTAATAAATAAATAAATTAGCAGAGGACCTGTTGGGTCAGCTTTGTTCTCATTCGAAGACGTCGAGCAAATTGCAGTCCAACAGCAAACAATGTCATCAAATTCAAGTTTCACAGCCAAATATGAGTACAACTAAACAACAATGTCATCATGTTTTAGTCGTCATACAATCACCAAACACAAATCAGCATACATAACAAGTGATGTTCTCACAGGAAAATACTAAACAACATGTTCATCAGGTTTCAGTTGTCATAGCAAACACAATTTCACATAGTAGATAAAAAAACGTCTTCTGACAGGCAAATACGACAAAAGCAATTTAATCATCATCCGCAGTAGCAGCGTCAACATCTTCACCATGTGTATCAGTCTGAATCGTAATTCCCACGGTGTCATCTTCTTCTTCGTCCTCAACATCCTCGAACGTTGGCTTCTTCTTGATCAACTCTTGTATGTCCATAGCACGACATGCAATCTTTTCGCCGGCATCATTGACGTGATGGTTCTCAAAGATATTAGGAACATATGTGTTATCTTGTACATTAGGAGTAGTGTAAGCATCATCTTGTTGTGCAATTTCATTAAACGAATTCCTCTACTCAAACCTTTGCACTACTCTCCAGTCATCGCTATGTGCAAATGTGTCTTCCAAGAAAAATATCTGTGTTGCTTGATTTGCCAAAATAAAAGGCTCGTTGGTCTGGTACGCCGCCTTGACATTGATGGATTTGAAATAATCATCAGCATTGGGTTTTGCGATCCTGGAAAACAGGTTATACCAACGATAGCACAACAGAACCACACACCGATGATCCTCGAAACTAGAGATATACTGCAACTGAACAATGTCTGTTATGTTACATATATTTCAGTTGTCTCTTTGTCATACGTATCGGTGCTCATGATGCACTATTTTGTGTCTTCCTGCCTCCGTCTCGTGCAAGGGTGTTGTAGCGCACATCTCCAACAACGCAAGATTCATAATGTCTTGCCCGAGTATCATGACCCATTGCTAGTGAGTAAAGGGCATCATCAACTGCCTGCCCATCCTCCCGCATCTTCTTAACCTATGGTTAGAAAATAGACAAGCTGATCATCTTATGTACTCAATATATTAAAAAAACTGACAGTGCAAAGCTTACATGGCTCTTGAACCATTTCGCAAATCCCTCCATAACGAGTTTGTCAATGTTTCTTGGATTTTGCGACAGTAACTCCTTTTTGTAGATGCTGCACAACATAGTGATCTTGTCAAACATCTAAATATATAAGAATGTGCTACAAGTTTAGTAGATTACGATGTATAAGCTGCAGTACTTAGCACTTACTTGATATAAGGTAGTATCTCAAGATAGTTATTCAACACATACCAAACCATTTTGTCCAAATCTTTAGGCTTCTCCTCTTGTCGACTCTTCCCTGTAACTCGAACAGAATAATAGAAAACATTGAGCCCGGGATTGTTTTCATCCACGTCTTTGCTAAGTTGATCAGCTGTTTCAATGTATTTTGAGCAGAATGTCAACGCTTCTGTAGCAATGTAGGCCTCTGCAATGGAACCCTTGGGTCTAGCTCTGTTCCTAACATAGCCCTTGAAAGTGCCTAGCCGCCTTTCAATAGGGTACATCCAGCCATACTGTACTGGACCTCTAAGTAGTGCCTCATCAGGTAGATGAACAACCAAATGCACCATCACATCAAAGAAGGCTGGAGGATATATCTTCTCAAGGTCGCATAGGATAGTTGGTATCTTGTCTCTAAGACGCTCCAAAGCATCTATCCTGATATTTCTACTGCAGAGTTCCCTGAATAATTGTCCCAACTCTGCAACTGCTCTGTATAAGTCAGGGCGGCCCAATCCTCTAAGGATAACAGGTAAAACCCTTTGAAGTAGGACGTGGCAGTCATGAGTTTTCAACCCTTGTACCTTGTCTCCATCTGCACTGACTCTCCTTTCAGGGTTGGAAGCAAATCCATGTGGGAATCTCACACGTGACAGGACCTTGCAGAATTCTTTTCTTTTTACCTTGTCCAAGACGTACATAGCTAGTGCCATATCCCGTGGTTTACCTTCATCTTGCACCTGCAAATCATGTCTGATACCCAGGTGTGTCAAATCAATCCTAGATTTTAAGGTATCTTTCGTCTTGCCTTCAATATTAAGAAGTGTGCCGATAATGTTGTCACATATATTTTCTCGATGTGCATCACATCAAGATTATGCTGCAGATCTAAATCTTTCCAGTACTCCAAGTCCCACAAATTGGACCTGCGGGTAAACAATCATGTCTCTTCTGCCCTGCCACGCTTCCTTTTCCCACTACCATTATTAGGATGGTTTCCTAGTGTAATATGCCTGACCTTCTCTAATTCCACTTGCAACTCATCGGCGGTGAGCCTCTTTGGCGCATCACGGTTTTCATACTTTGCATTGAACACATGTCTTCGGTATTTTCTAGGATGCGGCTTGTCCTTGGCAAGGAAACGACGATGTCCAATGTAATAGATCTTGCTAAGTATTGCATATGACAGCGGATTCCTGTCACAGCGAACACATGCATTGTAACCATGTGTCGTTCGCCCTGACATAGTGCCCAAAGCCGGATAATCATGGATGCACCAAATTATAACAGCACGCAGAAAGAAATCAGCTGGTGGGATGCTATATAGGTCTTGAGTGAGAACACCCCTCCATAGCTGTTGAAGTTCCTCCACAAGAGGCTCCATGAACAAATCAAAATCCTTTCCAGGACTTTTTGGACCTAGGATGAGCAAGGCTATCATGTAGTTTGATTCTTTGGTGCAGACATTTGGAGGCATGTTGTAAGGGATAACAAGCACTGGCCACATGCTATATGTGGCGCTCTGGTGGCCAAATAGGTTAAATCCATCTGAAGCTAAGCCAAGTCTAATGTTTCTCGGGTCAGCAGCAAACTTTTTGTGCTTCTGATTGAAGCTTTTCCACTCACTACCATGTGATGGATGGCTCATTACATTCTGATATCTGTACTCCTGGTTCCTAGAATGCCACAGTACATCCTCTCTTATTTCAGCATCATGAAACAACCTCTGCAATCTTGGTGTAATTGGAAAATGTCTCAGAACATTATGAGGAATCCTCTTCACAACATCACCATCTTTCCATCTTGATGATTTGCATTCCGGGCATTCACTTAAGTTGGCATAATCCTTCTGGAACAGAACGCAATTATTCTTACAAACATGGATCATATCATATCCAATTCCAACTGCACGAAGGAAATTCTTCATTTTATTGTAGGTGTGTGGCAGCTCAGATGCATCTGGGAAAGCTTTGCGGAAAGCAGCCAACATCGCATCGAATGATTTGTTGGTCATCCGCTCATATGTCTTCACCTGAAGAAAGGTGACCATAGCTGAGAATACTGACAACTTATTTCCTGGGGTGACAGCCACGTTGCATTGTTCCAACATGCGAGCCCACTGTTTTTCTTCTGCAGGTGAAAGTTCACGGAATGCACGAGCATTTCGTAGCATTGTTTCAATGTTGGTCAAACTCACTGGCTCCGCCACTACCTCCTCCTCCTCCCCCTCTTCCACCTGAGCATCAGGTAGATCAAAGATGGTGATCTGCTGCTTCCACGTAGTCAATAAAATTGACGTTCACAACTTCACCATGATGAACCCACCTAGTATATGTGACCGACATCCCATACAAGTGTAGATGATTTTGCACAGTTGACTGGGGTCTTGTAACTGAATTCATACAACTGCTACACGGGCAGAGCACATCTGATTTCGGACCACTGTACTCAGCTCTGATAAAGTTCATGAAGTTTTCAACCCCCTCGACATATGTAGCAGAGAATCTTCGAGCAGAATTTATCCAAGTCTTGTCCATCTGTTAGACATACAAATTAGTTCTTCCACTAGATATTATAGGAAAAACATATATGCTTTTTTATGAAGTCCAGAAGAAAATACCTAGGTCGATGTCTAAAGCTATGGCAAGATATTTGGACGAGCAGATCTAAGTAAAAAAATATATGTAAAGCTAATTCAGCAAACAGATTTGAGTGCTAAATTATGGCAGGCTGTTTCAACAGTCAATGAGGCCGAGCACATAGCCATTGAACTATCGAAGGCCATTGCAGCAACAAAGATCGAGGATACAACGGTGTAGAGCTATTTCACCTAACAGATTGGCTACTAGACCATGGCAATCTACGTCACAATAAATATATGGCAGGACATTTTAGCAACTAATCGGTCTTGGCATGCCATCTCAGCTAAGCAGATTGAGTGCAGAACAGGGCAAGGAAGCTTCTTAAGCAGAGCATATTGACTGTAAATTATTTCGGCAAACAGTGAGATTAATAGCGTCTATCAGCTAACATTTAGCGCTACACCGACATGGACGAGGCCTCAGTCTAGAATGCGCGTACCGTGGGAGAAGCTGACCGCCATGCATCTCCACACGAACGTCGCCAGCGGTGGCGGCGCTGACCGCCATGCGCCTCCACAAGAATGTCGCCAACGGTGGCGACGCAGCTAGAGGACGACAGTCTACGAGAGCGTACTATGGGACCGAGAGGATCGTCGTGCATCCCCTCGATGAACCGCGGCGCCGACGTATCAGCGTGGCGGGGAGGGCGGCTTTGGCGGAGCGAATGGAGTGGAGCGGGACGAGGGGGGGGGGTT
>NC_041382.1:181656635-181667902 GCF_002162155.2 Triticum dicoccoides | reverse complement strand
GCTAGTTGGCCGAAGGGTGGTTGAATCTAGGATTTGGGGGGAATTTTTGGGTGGGGGGGGGGAGGATTTTCGTGCGGTGGGCGGGGAGAGTTTGGCGCATGGTCGGTTTCTCCAAGTGCAGTCCCACGTGTCAGTGAAGAGGCAAGCTGAAGCGCGTTCCGTTTGCGTGAGCCATGTGCAGGACCGAACGTGTGTAGGGTGCAATGCGACCGCGACAGGGGTGTTGTGAGTGTACCGCCTTTTTTACTTTTAAACTAGGTGCATCGTCCCCTAAAAAAACTTGTTGCTTCGCGCGTTCCATCGATACTACTACTAATCCAGTAATCCCGACTAAAACGGCGCAGCCGGGTCTTTTCCCGCGCGATATGCTAGGAGGTTGGCTTAGTTGGTTTTTTAGGATGAGTAATGCTACACCTACGTAGTCCCAGTTATGTAATTAACATAATGTGAAATGCGTGAGCTGTTGATTGTAGATTGGGGGGAGGGAGGGGCCCACCACCTTGAAAATCAGGGGAGGAGAGAGAGAGGCAATTTACGTTAACCCTTTCGTAGGTTCCCATAGATGTAGAAAAATGTGAAATGCGTGAATGTGCATTCGCAGATAAGGCCTTCCCTCGTTCATCCTTTTCTCCCACAAGATCTTGATCTTCCGCGCAACGCACGTGCATCTTGCTAGTACTCCTGCAATATACTATATTATTGTGAAAGTTCATATACACCAGCCGAGATTAATGCAAACACGGCAGATTTTCATTACATTTCGAACTTTTATAAGACAAAAAAAAAGAAATCTGACCCTAAACCTATTCTATGGCGGCGACTGACGTCCTCCATCTGCGATCTCCATGTACGGGGGCGGGGTTCAAGACCCGTGAAGTGAAGGTGCTGTTGGAGAACGTAGCATAAATTCAAAATTTTCCTACGTGTCACCAAGATCTATCTATGGAGAAACCAGCAACGAGGGGAAGGAGAGTGCATCTACATACCCTTGTAGATCGCTAAGCGGAAGCGTTCAAGTGAACGGGGTTGATGGAGTCGTACTCGTCGTGATTCAAATCACCGATGATCCTAGTGCCGAACGGACGGCACCTCCGCGTTCAACACACGTACAGCCCGGTGACGTCTCCCATGCCTTGATCCAGCAAGGAGAGAGGGAGAGGTTGAGGAAGACTCCATCCAGCAGCAGCACAACGGCGTGGTGGTGGTGGAGGAGCGTGGCAATCCTGCAGGGCTTCGCCAAGCACCACAGAAGAGGAGGAAGAAGAGATGCAGGGCTGCACCAACGAGAGATCGAATCGTGTGTTATGTGCAGCCCCTTAGGCCTCATATATATAGGGGAAGGGGAGGAGCGTGCGCCCCCTCTAGGGTTCCCACCCCTAGAGGGGAGGCAGCCCCAAACCCATCTATGGGTGGCAGCCACAAGGGGGGAGGAGAGGGAGGCGCAGGGAGTATGGGCCTTAGGGCCCATCTGCCCTTAGGGTTTGCCCCCTCTCCCCTTCTAGGCGCATGGGCCTTAGTGGGAAGCGCCCCAGCCCACCTAGGGGCTGGTGCCTTCTCACACTTGGCCCATGTATGCCTCTGGGGCCCATGGCCCCCCCCCGGTGGACCCCCGGACCCCTCCGGTGGTCCCGGTACATTACCGATAAAACCCGAAACCTTTCCGGTGACCAAAACAGGACTTCCCATATATAAATCTTTACCTCCGGACCATTCCGGAACTCCTCGTGACGTCCGGGATCTCATCCGGGACTCCGAACAACATTCGATTACCACATACAAGCTTCCTTTATAACCCTAGCGTCATCGAACCTTAAGTGTGTAGACCCTACGGGTTCGGGAGACAAGCAGACATGACCGAGACGTTCTCCGGTCAATAACCAACAGCGGGATCTGGATACCCATGTTGGCTCCCACATGCTCCACGATGATCTCATCGGATGAACCACGATGTCAAGGACTCAATCGATCCCGTATACAATTCCCTTTGTCTAACGGTATTGTACTTGCCCGAGATTCGATCGTCGGTATCCCGATACCTTGTTCAATCTCGTTTCCGGCAAGTCTCTTTACTCGTTCCGTAACACATCATCCCGTGATCAACCCCTTGGTCACATTGTGCACATTATGATGATGTCCTACCGAGCGGGCCCAGAGATACCTCTCCGTTTACACGGAGTGACAAATCCCAGTCTCGATTCGTGCCAACCCAACAGACACTTTCGGAGATACCTGTAATGCACCTTTATAGCCACCCAGTTACGTTGTGACATTTGGTACACCCAAAGCATTCCTACGGTATCCGGGAGTTGCACAATCTCATGGTCTAAGGAAAAGATACTTGACATTTAGAAAAGCTTTAGCATACGAACTACACAATCTTTGTGCTAGGCTTAGGATTGGATCTTGTCCATCACATCATTCTCCTAATGATGTGATCCCGTTATCAACAACATCCAATGTCCATGGTCAGGAAACCGTAACCATCTATTGATCAACGAGCTAGTCAACTAGAGGCTTACTAGGGACATGGTGTTGTCTATGTACCCACACATGTATCTGAGTTTCCTATCAATACAATTATAGCATGGATAATAAACGATTATCATGAACAAGGAAATATAATAATAACTAATTTATTATTGCCTCTAGGGCATATTTCCAACAGTCTCCCACTTGCACTAGAGTCAATAATCTAGTTCACATCGTCATGTGATTAACGCTGATAGGTCACATCGCCATGTGACCAACATCCAAAGAGTTTACTAGTGTCTATAAACTAGTTCACATCATCATGTGATTAAGACTCAATGAGTTCTGGGGTTTGATCATGTTCTGCTTGTGAGAGAGGTTTTAGTCAATGGATCTGTAACATTCAGATCCGTATGTACTTCGCAAATTTTTTAGGTCATATTGTAAATGCTGCTTCCACGCTCCACTTGGAGTTGTTCCAAATGGTTGCTCCACTATACGTATCCGGTTTTCTACTCAGAGTCACTCGGATATGTGTTAAAGCTTGCATCGACGTAACCCCTTACGCCGAACTCTTTATTACCTCCATAATCAAGAAGCATGTCCTTGTTTACTCCAAGGACAATTATTGACCGCTGACCAACAATCCATTCCTGGATCATTCTTGTACCCCTTGACTGACTCATGGCAAGGCACACTTCCGGTGTGTTACACAGCATGGCATACTATAGAGCCTATGTCTGAAGCATAGGGGACGACCTTCGTCCTTTCTCTCTTTTCTGCCGTGGTCGAGCTTTAACTCTTAACTTCATACCTTACATCTCAGGCAAGAACTCCTTCTTTGACTGATCCATCTTGAACACCTTCAAGATCATGTCAAGGTATGTGCTCATTTGAAAGTATTATTAAGCATTTTGATCTATCCTTATAGATCTCGATGCTCAACGTTCAAGTAGCTTAATCCAGGTCTTCTATTGAAAAACATCTTTCAAATAACCCTATATGCTTTCCAGAAATTCTACATCATTTCTGATCATTAATATGTCAACAACATACACTCATCAGAAATTCTATAGTGCTCCCACTCACTTCTTTGGAAATACAAATTTCTCATAAACTTTATATAAACCCAAAATCTTTGATCATCTCATCAAAGCGTACATTCCAACTCCGAGATGCTTACTCCAGTCCTTAGAAGGATCGCTGGAGCCAGCATATCTTTTAGCATCCTTAGGATCGACAAAAAACTTTCTGATTGTATCACATACAACCTTTCCTTACGAAGACTGGTAAGGAAACTCGTTTTGACATCCATCTGCCAGATTTCATAAATGCAGCTAATGCTAACATGATTCCGATGGACTTAAGCATCGCTACGGGTGAGAGAATCTCACCGTAGTCAACTCCTTGAACTTGTGAAAAACTCTTCGCCACAAGTCGAGCTTCATAGACGGTAACATTACCATCCATGTCCGTCTTTTTCTTAAAGATCCATTTATCTCAATGGCTTGCCTATCATCGGGCAAGTCCACCAAAGTCCATGCTTTGTTCTGATACATGGATCCTATCTCGGATTTCATGGCTTCTAACCATTTGTCGGAATATGGGCCCACCATCGCTTCTCCATGGCTTGTAGGTTCATTGTTGTCTAGCAACATGACCTTCAAGACAGGATTACTGTACCACTCTAAAGTAGTATGCATCCTTGTCACCCTACGAGGTACGGCAGTGACTTGATCCGAAACTTCATGATCACTATCATAAGCTTCTACTTCAATTGGTGTAGGTGCCACATGAACAACTTCCTATGCCTTGATACACACTGGTTGAAGTGACAGTTCAATAACCTCATCAAGTCTCCACCATCCTCCCACTCAACTTTCCGAGACAAACTTTTCCTCGAGAAAGGACCCGATTCAAGAAACAATCCCTATTGCTTTCGGATCTGAATTAGGAGGCATACCCAATTGTTTTGGGTGTCCTATGAAGATGCATTTTATCCGCTTTGGGTTCGAGCTTATCAACCTGAAACTTTTTCACATAAGCGTCGCAGCCCCAAACCTTTAAGAAACGACAACTTAGGTTCCTCCAAACGGTGTCGTCTCAACGGAATTACGTGGTACCCTATTAAAGTGAGTGCGGGTGTCTCTAATGCCTAACCCATGAACGATAGTGGTAATTCGATAAGAGACATCATGGTACCCACCATATCCAATAGGGTGCAACTATGATGTTCGGACACACCATCACACTATGGTGTTCCATGCGGTATTAATTGTAAAACAATTTCCACAATGTCTTAATTGCGTGCCAAAACTCGTAACTCAGATATTCATCTCTATGATCATATCATAGACATTTTATCCTCTTGTCACAATGATCTTCTACTTCACTCTGAAATTACTTGAACCATTCAATAATTCAGACTTGTGTTTCATCAAGTAAATATACTCAGCATCTACTCGAATCATCTATGAAGTAAGAACATAACGATATTCACTGCATGCCTCAACATTCATTGGACTGCACACATCAAAATGTGTTACTTCCAACAAGTTGCTATCTTGTTCCATCTTACTGAAAAACGAGGCTTTTTAGTCATCTTGCCCATGTGGTATGATTTGCATATCTCAAGTGATTCAAAATCAAGTGAGTCCAAATGATCCATCTGCATGGAGTTTCTTCATGCGTATACACCAATAGGCATGGTTCGCATGTCTCAAACTTTTCAAAAACGAGTGAGTCCAAAGATCCATCAACATGGAGCTTCTTCATGCGTTTTATACCATTATGACTTACATGGCAGTGCCACAAGTAAGTGGTACTATCATTACTATCTTATATCTTTTGGCATGAAAATGTGTATCACTACGATCGAGATTCAATAAACCATTCCTTTAGGTGCAATACCATTGAAGGTATTATTCAAATAAATAGAGTAACCATTATTCTCCTTAAATGAATAACCGTATTGCGATAGACATAATCCAATCATGTCTATGCTCAACGCAAACACCAAATGACAATCATTCAGGTTTAATACTAATCTTGACGGTAGAGGGAGCGTGCGATGTTTGATCACATCAAACTTGGAAACACTTCCAACACATATCGTCAGCTCACCTTTAGCTAGTCTCCGTTTATTCCGTAGCTCTTTTATTTCGAGTTACTAACACTTAGCAACCGAACCGGTATCTAATACCCTGGTGCTACTAGGAGTACTAGTAAAGTACACATCAACACAATGTATATCCAATATACTTCTATCGACCTTGCCAGCCTTCTCATCTACCAAGTATCTAGGGTAATTCTGCTCCAGTGGCTGTTCCCTTTATTACAGAAGCACTTAGTCTCGGGTTTGGGTTCAACCTTGGGTTTCTTCACTAGAGCAGTAGCTGAATTGCCGTTTCATGAAGTATCCCTTTGTTCCCTTGCCCTTCTTGAAACTAGTGGTTTCACCAACCATCAACAATTGATGCTCCTTCTTGATTTCTACTTTCGTGGTGTCAAACATCGCGAATATTTCAAGGATCATCATATCTATCCCTAATATGTTATAGTTCATCATGAAGCTCTAGCAGCTTGGTGGGAATGACTTTGGGGAAACATCACTATCTCATCTGGAAGATCAACTCCCACTCGATTCAAGTGATTGTTGCACTCAGACAATCTGAGCACAAGCTCAACGATTGAGCTTTTCTCCCTTAGTTTGCAGGCTAAGAAAATCGTCGGAGGTCTCATACCTCTTGACGTGGGCACGAGCCTGAAATCCCAATTTCAGCCCTTGAAACATCTCATATGTTCCGCGATGTTTCGAAAATGTCTTTAGTGCCTCAACTCTAAACCGTTTAACTGAACTATCACGTAGTAATCAAAACGTGTATGTCCGATGTTCGCAACATCCACAAACGACGTTTGGGGTTCGGCACACTGAGCAGTGCATTAAGGACATAAGCTTTCTACTGTCCGCATAATTGCTACTATCAACTTTCAACTATATTTTCTCTAGGAACATATCTAAAACAGTAGAACTAAAGCGTGAGCTACGACATAATTCGCAAAATCCTTTTGACTATGTTCAGATAATTAAGTTCATCTTATGAACTCCCACTCAGATAGACATCCCTCTAGTCATCTAAGTGATTACATGATCCGAGTCAACTAGGCCGTGTCCGATCATCACGTGAGACGGACTAGTCATCATCGGTGAACATCTTCATGTTGATCGTATCTACTATACGACTCATGCTCGACCTTTCGGTCTCCGTGTTCCGAGGCCATGTCTGTACATGCTAGGCTCGTCAAGTTAACCCTAAGTGTATTGCATGTGTAAATCTGTCTTACACCCGTTGTATGTGAACGTAAGGATCTATCACACCCGATCATCACGTGGTGCTTCGAAGCGACGAACTTTAGCAACGGTGCACAGTTAGGGGAGAACACTTCTTGAAATTGGTGTAAGGGATCATCTTATTTACTACCGTCATTCTAAGTAAACAAGATGCATAAACATAATAAACATCACATGCAATTATATAGTAGTGACATGATATGGCCAATATCATATAGCTCCATTGATCTCCATCTTCGGGGCTCCATGATCATCATCGTCACCGGCATGACACCATGATCCCCATCATCATGATCTCCATCATCGTGTCTCCATGAAGTTGTCTCGCCAACTAATTACTTCTACTACTATGGCTACCGGTTAGCAATAAAGTAAAGTAATTACATGGCGTTGTTCAATGACACGCAGGTCATACAATAAATAAAGACAACTCCTATGGCTCCTGCCGGTTGTCATACTCATCAACATGCAAGTCGTGATTCCTATTACAAGAACATGATCAATCTCATACATCACATATCATTCATCACATTCCTCTTGGCCATATCACATCACATAGCATACCCTGCAAAAACAAGTTAGACGTCCTCTAATTGTTGTTTGCATGTTTTACGTGGCTGCTATGGGTTTCTAGCAAGAACGTTTCTTACCTACGCAAGACCACAACGTGATATGCCAATTGCTATTTACCCTTCATAAGGACCCTTTTCATCGAATCCGTTCAGACTAAAGTGGGAGAGACTGGCACCCGCTAGCCACCTTATGCAACAAGTGCATGTCAATCGGTGGAACCTGTCTCACGTAAGAGTACGTGTAAGGTCGGTCCGGGCCGCTTCATCCCACGATGCCGCCGAATCAAGATTGGACTAGTAACGGTAAGCATATTGAACAAGATCAATGCCCACAACTACTTTGTGTTCTACTCGTGCAACGAATCTACGCAATAGACCTAGCTCATGATGCCACTGTTGGAGAACGTAGCATAAATTCAAAATTTTCCTACGTGTCACCAAGATCTATCTATGGAGAAACCAGCAACGAGGGGAAGGAGAGTGCATCTACATACCCTTGTAGATCGCTAAGCGGAAGTGTTCAAGTGAACGGGGTTGATGGAGTCGTACTCGTTGTGATTCAAATCACCGATGATCCTAGTGCCGAACGGACGGCACCTCCGCGTTCAACACACGTACAACCCGGTGACGTCTCCCATGCCTTGATCCAGCAAGGAGAGAGGGAGAGGTTGAGGAAGACTCCATCCAGCAGCAGCACAACGGCGTGGTGGTGGTGGAGGAGCGTGGCAATCCTGCAGGGCTTCGCCAAGCACCACAGAAGAGGAGGAAGAAGAGATGCAGAGCTGCACCAACGAGAGATCGAATCGTGTGTTATGGGCAGCCCCTTAGGCCTCATCTATATAGGGGAAGGGGAGGAGGGTGCGCCCCCTCTAGGGTTCCCACCCCTAGAGGGGCGGCAGCCCCAAACCCATCTATGGGTGGCGGCCACAAGGGGGGAGGAGAGGGAGGCGCATGGAGTATGGGCCTTAGGGCCCATCTGCCCTTAGGGTTTGCCCCCTCTCCCCTTCTAGGCGCATGGGACTTAGTGGGAAGCGCCCCAGCCCACCTAGGGGCTGGTGCCTTCTCACACTTGGCCCATGTATGCCTCTGGGGCCCATGGCCCCCCCCGATGGACCCCCGGACCCCTCCGGTGGTCCCGGTACATTACCGATAAACCCCGAAACTTTTCCGGTGACCAAAACAGGACTTCCCATATATAAATCTTTACCTTCGGACCATTTCGGAACTCCTCGTGACGTCCGGGATCTCATCCGGGACTCCGAACAACATTCGGTTACCACATACAAGCTTCCTTTATAACCCTAGCGTCATCGAACCTTAAGTGTGTAGACCCTACGGGTTCGGGAGACAAGCAGACATGACCGAGATGTTCTCCGGTCAATAACCAACAGCGGGATCTAGATACCCATGTTGGCTCCCACATGCTCCACGATGATCTCATCGGATGAACCACGATGTCAAGTACTCAATCGATCCCGTATACAATTCCCTTTGTCTAACGGTATTGTACTTGCCCGAGATTCGATCGTCGATATCCCGATACCTTGTTCAATCTCGTTTTCGGCAAGTCTCTTTACTCGTTCCGTAACACATCATCCCGTGATCAACCCCTTGGTCACATTGTGCACATTATGATGATGTCCTACTGAGTGGGCCCAGAGATACCTCTCCGTTTACACGGAGTGACAAATCCCAGTCTCGATTCGTGCCAACCCAACAGACACTTTCGGAGATACCTGTAATGCACCTTTATAGCCACCCAGTTACGTTGTGACGTTTGGTATACCCAAAGCATTCCTACGGTATCCGGGAGTTGCACAATCTCATGGTCTAAGGAAAAGATACTTGACATTTAGAAAAGCTTTAGCATACGAACTACACGATCTTTGTGCTAGGCTTAGGATTGGGTCTTGTCCATCACATCATTCTCCTAATGATGTGATCCCGTTATCAACGACATCCAATGTCCATGGTCAGGAAACTGTAACCATCTATTGATCAACGAGCTAGTCAACTAGAGGCTTACTAGGGACATGGTGTTGTCTATGTACCCACACATGTATCTGAGTTTCCTATCAATACAATTATAGCATGGATAATAAACGATTATCATGAACAAGGAAATATAATAATAACTAATTTATTATTGCCTCTAGGGCATATTTCCAACAGTGGTCTCCGGCAAGGAAAATTAGAACACGGGAGATGGACCGGCCAGTTGGCGCACCATGCCCTGCCGCCTCCCATGCCCTACTCATCCTCGGAGGAGTACCCGACCTCGGCGGTGCCGGACGTTGGACGGCGGCAAGTATGACGCGTGGCTGACGGTGCTCCCGTCGTTGGCCGTCAGCTTGGCCACCGCTTGTGCGGGGACTTGAGCGAGGGCGGCGACCTCGAGCTCCATCCCCGAAGACAAGCACTCCCGCAGAGCATTCACACTTGCGGTCATGGCGGATGTGGTGCCAGGTAGGAGGACGATGCACTATGGTGTGGAGGCTAGCTGGGCGTTGCCACTTTAAGTAGTGCATTCCGGTGAGGCCAAGCGTCCTGGTGCGTCATTAAGTCGCAGGAGTTGGTTCCTCGGGCACCGAGCCTCTTAACGACGACATACGGACAGACGTCATGAATGCGGCCAGCTGGCGCTGGCTGGGAACGCACCGCGCAAAGGCGTGAGAGACGAGGGTTTTTGGTGTGCCAGGGTAGTCATCTACGATCGTGGCAACGTTGGAGATGCCCTTTGCTCACATGCGATCGA
Source organism: Triticum dicoccoides (assembly GCF_002162155.2). Classification (NCBI taxonomy): domain Eukaryota; kingdom Viridiplantae; phylum Streptophyta; class Magnoliopsida; order Poales; family Poaceae; genus Triticum; species Triticum dicoccoides. Next base: position 181,657,755 of record NC_041382.1, on the reverse strand, counting down.
CGCATGTCATTGAAAAAGCAAGACAACCCAGGATGGTCTCAGGTCCTGAGGATGCAGTTGGCCGCGCTACACCACTCCGCGGACGCGTCCCGGCACCCCGTGCAGCCTCGACGAGCCAGGTGTTGGGGTGTGTTTGGATTGTGGCCAAAGTGCACCTTACCAAAATTTTGGTCATGACCCAAAGATTGGTCTTTGTTTGGATGGTTGCCATTTTTTTAGGTTTTGGTCATGACCCAAAAATGGATGGTTGCCATTTTTTTGGCATGCCAATGAACTCTAGCCAACTCTAGTTCATTTTTCTTGCCGATGTCGGCCAAATCATGGGCAACCAAAACCTCAACCAAAAATTTGGCTACCCAATGATTTGATGGGGCAACCTCGGGCACAAACCAAACATACTGTTGGTTGTGCCACAACACTAACGCCACCCTCGACACACTGGAATCGACTGTGTCTAGCGACGATGAGCATGTCGCTCACCGCGGTCGCCGTGTCCGGAGGCGGTGTTGGAGCTCCGCCACATTGTTGGCCCCCACGACCCACATGAACGGTTGCCGGTGGCAAGGAGATCGTGGGCCAGCTCCTCCATTGGACTAGTTTGCGCTACGTCGTCCCGACAGGTGTGCCCCACATGTTGGTTTCCCTATTTTCCCGGCCATATTCCAGCGTCAGTGCTCTGTGTTGCGCATTAGGCCTTTCACTATGTAGGCCAAGCGAGACAACTTATTGTTTATTTGAGCCGTTCAAGTATAATCATGTGGCGTTTGCTTATTTCTCATTCCTCTCCAACCCTCTTCTCCATCGATCATGTCGCCCTCTGGTCGAGTCCATCCTCCCGCATGCCTCATTTGAACATTCTGCCGAGTATTATTCGCATGTGGGCCTAGACCATGCTTGAATTTCCAATGTTTATTTGTAATTTGTCCGACATGCATACAAACAAATGATTTGTTTGAAGTTTCACTTTGCCTCCACTATGTGTCGCTTCACGTCTTAGTTTTCACATCCCATTTGTTTCATGCCCCGACACATGTTGACGAGATCGATTGATGTTCAGAGATCAATTGCGTGTCGTGCAAGGAGATATAGGTTTGGTCTATTTTTATGATAGAAATGACCC
>NC_041382.1:181631362-181656433 GCF_002162155.2 Triticum dicoccoides | reverse complement strand
ATATTGTACATTCATAAGCGAAACGAACATATTGTACCCACCCTAGTCCTCTTTCAATCGATCTCCAGACCCCGAGATGAAATCGAGAGAGAACGAGTGGGGGCATGTGTGATACCTAAGGCAGATTCAAAATTTTGAACCGGTGATCATAGCATCCGCAAATCATATATAAAGGGTATTCAATGTTCGTTTCGTTTTTGAATGTACAATATACTCCCTCCTATCCTTTCTAGTTTACATATAAGTTTTATGTGTAGTCAACGTATCTCTACTTTGATAAAAAATGTATCAACATTCAACAACGCCCAATCAATATTGTTAGATTCGTACGTACTCCTAGATTTGTACTCGAGATGGTTTCCAATTTGTTTTCAACCATGTGAATGTGCTTGTTCTCGCGCATGCTCTTCCTACTAGGATTTCGCCACATATAGCTAGTCCAATAGTAACATTTTTAAGCTCCCTATACAATAGTACTAGTGGAGTACTGACAACATCTGTACTAGAGTATGCAATGCTCATAGTTGTACTCCCTCCTTGTAACACCCCGTATGTAACCTGCCATATTTGCATTCCAACTCTTGCCATTTCCGGCACTAAGTTATGATATTTCCTCGTTGTCGGATTTTTGTCTTCGTGTTGCTTTTGTCTTTGTCATGCATCTCATATCATGTCATCACGTGCATCGCATTTGCATACGTGTTCATCTCATGCATCCGAGCATTTTCCCAGTTGTCCGTTTTGCATCCCGGCGTTCCTATGTCATCTGGTGTCCCCTTTTACCTCTTTTCGTGTGCGGGTGTTAAACGTTTTCAGATTGGACCGAGACTTGCCAAGCGGCCTTGGTTTACTACCGGTAGACCGCCTGTCAAGTTTCGTGCCAGTTGGACTTCGTTTGATACTCCAACGGTTAACCGAGGGACCGAGAAGGCCTTGTGTGTGTTGCAGCCCAACACCCCTCTAAAGTGGCCCAAAACCCACCTAAACCCCCCGGCGACCTCGAGCCACGTCTCCGGTGACGAACCTCGGTTTCCGTGCCGCTACAGTAAACCCCGATCCAGATCTGGATCCAAACCCTAGGGTTGACTTTGCTCCCGTTTCAGTAATTTTTGGCATTCTTCATCATGCTATATCTCTGCATCCGTGGCTCCGTTTTGGGCGTCTAGCATATCAAATTGTTCGTCTTGACGAGTACTTCATTTCATTCCATTGCACCATGTTCATTTGAGCTCATATTGATGCCCTAAATGCTGTTGCAAGAGTGCTATGCAATGTTAGTTTTAGATTCTTATCAGTAATTGGACATTTGTCATTTTTGCCATGATTGATGTGTGCCTCCTATGAACTTGAGCTCTACATGTGTTTTGAAGTATACCATGCCATCTTTATAGGGGTGTATGCCATGTATTTTTGTGATCTCTGTGGTGACTAGCACAAGCATGCAAAGTAGCTCTCGTAATGTTGCTGATTTCAGGGACTTAGAAATCTTCTAAGTCATTTTCCTGATTATATTTTTATGCCATGTATCCTTGTTGCTACAGAGTGATCCATGCCTCTTTTGAGCATGCTCAGTAAGGGTATTTTGTAGATATTGTTGTGCTCTATCCATCCATGTCTTTTTTTTGCAATTATGGAGCACCCTAGCTTGACTCAATCGAGCTCTTCTTTTGCTATAAAATGTTCCTGGCAGAATGTTTACGTGTTAAGCATTTTTTGACGAGGTTTTTGTAGTTTATCCAAGCATGCTATGTTGTTGTTCTTGCCATGTTTAGCTTCTATGTCATGTCCACTTGCTAGGTGTATGCTTAGTTTATCATGCAATGCCTTGTGGTGAGTGCATCAAGCTCGTAAACATGCCTACTTAATATCTGTTTTTGCCATGTTCCAGTTTTCTTCTAAGTCTGAATCTGTTAACGATAGTTGCTATGTTCACATGGTTGCCATTGTATTTTCTGATCCCTTTTGGCTCTTGGTCAGTAAGGGACTTTTGTTGTATGCTTTGAGTAGCTTCATGCCATGCTTTGCTTTGCCATGACATGTTCCTGTAGCATGTTGTTATCTTGCTCTAAACATTGCTTCCTGATGTTAAATTCCTGACATGTTGTTATTTTCACTAAGTCTGTAACCTGATATCTTTTGCACTTTTGCCATGCTTGTTTGAACCTGCTATTGAGTGAATTAGCCATAGCTCAATGTTCATCTTTTGTCAAGCATCTTGAGTGGATCCCTGCCATGTGATTTGTTGTCATGTTAGAGTGCAGTAGCTTGTTGTTCTTGATGCATTTAGATGGCCTCGTGCTGTTAATCGCAGATCGGTGCCATATTTGTTTTGCTCGTCATTTGCAAACCGTGCATCCGATTCCGGTGATATTTATATCGATTTCGATCGAAATCAACTCCCCTTTCCAGTGGCACTCTTGGTTTTCCAAGTTGAGGCTTGATTCAATCTTTTCCTTCCGGAGCTCGCATATGCATTGCATATCACATCCCGCATATCATGCCATGTTTTGCATCATGTTGCTTGCGCATTGCACCATGGTTGATTGTGTCTCCCTTTGCTTGTGTTATTGCTTTGGGTAGAGCCGGGAGACGAGTACGTGCTCGAGGAGCCCGTTGAGTACGCTTACGAGGATCAAGCTTTCGTCTTCTCGGAGAACTTTGCAGGCAAGATGACCATACCCTCGAAATCACTTCTATCTTTTCTTGCTAGTTGCTCGCTCTATTGCTATGCCTATGCTGCGATACCTACCACTTGCTATATCATGCCTCCCATATTGCTAAGACAAGCCTCTAACCCACCTTGTCCTAGCAACCGTTGTTTGGCTATGTTACCGCTTCCCTTAGCCCCTCTTATAGCGTTGTTAGTTGCAGGTGAAGATTGGATTTTGTTCCATGTTTGGAACATGGATATTTGTTGGGATATCACAATATCTCTTATTATATTAATGCATCGATATACTTGGTAAAGGGTGGAAGGCTCGGCCTTATGCCTGGTGTGTTGTTCCACTCTTACCGCCCTAGTTTTCGTCATACCGGTGTTATGTTCCTTGATTTTGCGTTCCTTACATGGTTGGGTTATAATGGGAACCCCTTGACAGTTCGCCTTGAATAAAACTTCTCCAGCAAGGCCCAACCTTGGTTTTACCATTTGCCACCTAGCCTCTTTTCCCTTGGGTTTCGCGGACTCAAGGGTCATCTTTATTTTAAACCCCCGGGCCAGTGCTCCTCTGAGTGTTGGTCCAACCTAGAGCACCGTGCGGGGCCGTCCCTTGGCAACTTGGGTTACGTTGTCTCCCATACACTTAGCTTATTCGGTGTGCCCTGAGAACGAGATATGTGCAGCTCCTATCGGGATTTGTCGGCACAGCGGGTGGTCTTGCTGGACTTGTTTTACCATTGTCGAGATGTCTTGTAACCGGGATTCCGAGTCTGATCGGATTGTATTGGGATAAGGAATATCCTTCGTTGTCCGTGAGAGCTTGTGATGGGCTAAGTTGGGACACCCTTGCAGGGATTTGAACTTTCGAAAGCCGTGCCCGCGGTTACGGGCAGATGGGAATTTGTTTATGTCCGGTTGTAAATAACCTGAACTTAACTTAATTAAAATGAATCAACAGTGTGTGGCCATGATGGTCTCTTTTCGGCGGAGTCTGGGAAGAGAACACGGTCTCGTGTTGTGCTTGAACGTAGGTTGTTCTAGGATCACTTCTTGATCATAGTTTCTCGATCGTGCCTTTGCCTTCTCTTCTCGCTCTCATTTGCGTATGTTAGCCACCATATATGCTAGTGCTTGCTGCAGCTCCACCTCATACCTTTTACCCTTCCTATAAGCTTAAATAGTCTTGATCGCGAGGGTGTGAGATTGCTGAGTCCCCATGACTCACAGATTACTTCCAAAACTAGATGCAGGGACCGATGATACCGCTCCAAGAGATTCGACTAAGCTCAAGAGGGAGTTTGATGAGGACTCAGGACGATACTACGTTTCCTTTCCAGACGATCAGTAGTGGTGCCCAGTTGGGGCGATCGGGGACATTGTTGCATTTGGGGTTATCTTTATTTTGGTTTCGTAGTCGGACCTTGATTGTATCTGGATGATTGTAATGTTATTTATGCTATTGTGTGACGTGGCGATTGTAAGCCAACTATGTATCTCTTTCCTTTATTCAGTACATGGGTTGTGTGAAGATTACCCCACTTGCAACATTGCTTACAATGCGGTTATGCTTCTAAGTCGTGCTTCGACACGTGGGAGATATAGCCGCATCGTGGGCGTTACACTCCTTCCATTTATATAGGGCCTATGTGGAGGAGAGAGATGTGAAAAAGTAAGGGGAGTGATCTCTCATGCAAGAGCCTAGCTATATACGCATTCCTAGTTAAATACGTACAATAAATATGAAGAAAGAGATGGAGAGGAGATGGAAAAAAGTACTAATACAATAGCCAACCTTATAATTTTTTTTGCGGGAAATAGCCAACCTTATAGCCCACACTACTGTATGAGTGCATATAATAGATGATGGCTATAGATGACATGGCAGTTCCTTATAGCCATCGACTGGCTATATTATTAACCATGCTCTAATGCGTTTTTCAAAACCGCATTTGACTATTGACAAGATTAATAGTACATGAGATGTATAATGTGAAAAGTATATCATTGGAAGCTCCTTTCACATACGTATCCCTGCCTTACCCTCCCTTTCGGTCACTTACTGGTGGACCCCATGCTTGCTAGGCCCCGCATGTCAGTTACTCAATGGGTTCGGCCATGTCAGGGGATCCTCATCCGTAGTATGCTCCCTCTGTTTTTATTTACTACGCATAAAATGACACGGGTGGGGGAGGGGGAGGGACGTCGGTTTGCTCTCAACTACGGTCCCACAAGCGAGCGAAAACGCAAGACAAAGCGTGTTCCATTCAGTGAGCGACATGGAGGGTCCAGCGTGCCGGGCTGCAATGTGAACATGACAAGAGCGATGTACAGTCAAAACCGATTGACCGGTCGTCACCGGAACCACTATTCACACCAGAACCTTCGCTACTCGGCCTACGCCAGCCACTGCCCTAAAACCACACCTAATCTCCAGCCCCTTCCCCCACCTTTTGATCCTCTAGCCTGCATCAAGCGTCCCCTAGTTCGCCAGAAAGCCATGGTGCGCCGCAAGATCACGTACTACAAGATGCTGACGCTGGAGCGCCGCGCAGAAATCGCGGGAGCAATCGGCACCAGAGACCTCCGTTCCCAAGCTCGCTTTGCGGCCGGCCAATCCCCGAGTTCTCTGGAGCCAAGCTATGAGGAGGAGGAAGCCGATCCAATGTTCATGGCGGAGGTCGCGACGCAGAAGGCCCCCGATGGGTATGAGACGATGGACATCGACTTCGTGCCAGCGTCCGAGTCCCCCATGGTGCAGGCGGACCAGCGGTTCAACCTGGCGATACTAAAGGAGGACTGAGGGAGTCCTGGATTAGGGGGTCTTCAGACAGCCGGACTATATCCTTTGGCCGGACTGTTGGACTATGAAGATACAAGATTGAAGACTTCGTCCCGTGTCCAGATGGGACTCTCCTTGGCGTGGAAGGCAAGCTAGGCAATAAGGATATATAGATCTCCTCGCTTGTAACCGACTTTGTGTAACCCTAGCCCCCTCCAGTGTCTATATAAACTGGAGGGTTTAGTCCGTAGGACAGCATACAATCATACCATAGGCTAGCTTCTAGGGTTTAGCCTCTACGATCTCGTGGTAGATCAACTCTTGTAATACTCATATCATCAAGAACAATCAAGCAGGACGTAGGGTATTACCTCCATCAAGAGGGCCCGAACCTGGGTAAACATCGTGTCCCCTGCATCCTGTTACCATCCGCCTTAGACGCACAGTTCGGGACCCCCTACCCGAGATCCGCCGGTTTTGACACCGACATTGGTGCTTTCATTGAGAGTTCCACTTTGTCGTCACCATAAGGCTTGATGGCTCTTTCAATCATCGGTAGCGATGCGGTCCAGGGTGAGGTTTCCCCCCCGGACAGATCTTTGTATTCGGCGGCTTCGCACCGCGGGCCAATTCGCTTGGCCATCTGGAGCAGATTGAGAGCTACGCCCCTGGCCATCAAGTCAGATTCAGAAACTTAAACTACACTACCGACATCCGCGGAGACTTGATCTTTGACGGGTTCAAGCCCATGTCAGATGCGCCGCACAGTCACGACAAGCATGACGTAACTCTGCCGTCAGACAGTTTTCAGGAGATCGCATCTGCAACTACTTCCGGCTTTCAATCTGGAGCAAATCGCGCCATCCAAGGACGGAGGGATAGGCCCCGCCATGGAGGCCGCACTCTCAGTGGCGATGGAGCCGGATACCGACTTCACCCCTTACGAGAGCCGTGTCACCGAACCACTGGATTCATCTCCGGCCACGGACTCCGAGCCGCCTGCATCCGTGCCTATCGAATCGGACCGGGCGCCGATCATGGAGTTCACCTCTGCGGATATCTTTCAGCACTCGCCCTTCGGTGATGTGCTAAATTCATTAAGGTCTCCCTCCTTGTCAGGAGAACCTTGGCCGAACTATGTCCGGCTAGAACGGGATGCGGACGACGAAGAAATTCGCTGCCCACCCACCACCCACTTAGTAGCCACTGTCGATGACTTAACCGACATGCTCAACTTCGACTCCGAAGACATCGACGACATGGACGAAGATGCAGGAGACGAACAGGAACCAGCGCCCACAGGGCGCCGGACAGCCACTTCATCACATGACATATACATGGTGGATACACCCAAAGAAGGCAATGGCGAAGAGACAGCGGAGGATGGCCCCTCCAAGAAGCAACCCAAGCGCCGACGTCAGTGGCGCCGCTCTAAGTCCTGCCATAGCAAAAAACAGTGATAACAGCACAAGAGAAAATAACACACCAGTCGACTCCAGAGGAAACGACGACCACATTGCCCCGGCGGAAGAGCACGATGAAGCTGCAAGCGGCGAACATAGTATGGATCCGACGTCCAAACACGGCGAAGCCGAGGATAAACCTCATCAAACCCCCTCTGGGGAGGAAAACAGTCCGGACGAATATGCACACATCATCCCGGAAACGCACTTGGAGCAAGAGAACCTCCGCGGAAGGCTTATTGCCACAGCGAGGAGTCTGAAGAAGTAGAAGCAAAGGCTTAAGGCCGCACAAAATACACTCAACAGCAGGTGGAACAAAGTGCTCGACAACGAAGCAAAGTATGGTGGAAGTTACCACACAAAGAGCTATCCAAAGCGCAAGCTATTACCTGAATTCGACGACGAGGCCTTAGAGCCCACACAGCCAAAAAATGAAATGGCCAACCGGTCGGATCAACCACCCTGTGACCGCGATAGAGCGGCTAACAAGGTCGCAGATAAGTCAACACATGATCTATGTGAGGACTTGCGCCAAAACCCCGGTACGACCAGATCCATCTATGGATCTAGGAAGTGCGCTCCGGCACAAAATCAAAACCGAATACTACAACCGTCCGAACGCCATGGCACATCCAACTACAGGGGTGCCGCACACCCCCTATGTTTTACCGATGAGGTGTTGGACCACCAATTCCCAGAAGGGTTCAAACCAGTGAACATAGAGGCGTACGATGGGACCACATACCCTGGGGTCTGGATTGAGGACTTTATCCTCCATATCCATATGGCTTGCAGAGATGATCTCCATGCCATTAAATACTTGCCCCTCAAGCTTAAAGGACCAGCTTGGCACTGGCTGAAAAGCCACCCCAAAAACTCAATTGGAAGTTGGGAGGAGCTCGAGGACGCTTTTCGGGCTAATTTTCGAGGGACCTACGTCCGACCTCTGGATGCAGACGATTTAAGTCATATAATTCAATAGTTCGGAGAGTCCGCCCGAAAGCTTTGGAACAGGTTTCTCACCAAGAAGAACCAAATCGTTGACTGTCCGGACGCCGAAGCCTTAGCAGCTTTCAAACACAGCATCCAAGATGAATGGCTCGCCAGACACCTCGGCCAAGAAAAACCGAGAACAATGGTAGCCCTAACAACCCTCATGACCCGCTTTTGCACGGGCAAAGACAACTGGTTAGCCCGCAGTAGCACCAACGACCCAAGCACATCCAAAGTCAGGGATGGCAATGGAAAACCACGACACAATAAAAGCAAGCATCGAAATAAAGAAGATAGCCTAGATAATACGACGGTAAATGCCGGATTCAGGGGCTCTCGACCAGGTCAGCGGAAAAAGCCTTTCAAAGGCAGCAGAGATGGACCGTCTGGTCTAAACAGGATTCTTGACAAACTATGTTAGATTCATGGCACCCCCGATAAACCTGCAAATCACACCCACAGAGAATGCTAGGTCTTCAAGCAGGCCGGTAAGCTAAACGCCGAACATAAGGGGGGGGGACACCTAGCGAAGACGAGGACGACTCCTCGCCAGCAAAGCACTGGAGGACAGAAAAAATTCCCACCAGAGGTTAAAATAGTAAACATGATCCATGTGACGAAGAGAAGAAGCAGACATGCACTCCGAGACACATGCGCCATAGAGCCCGTCACCCCTAGGTTCAACCCGTGGTTGGCCTGCCCAATCACTTTTGATCGCGGGGATCACGCGACAAGCATCCGGCACGAAGGATTTGCTGCCTTGGTGTTAGACCCAATAATAAACGGACACCATCTCACACGAGTCCTCATGGATGGCGACGGTGGTCTAAATCTGATATATCAGGACACAATCCGCAAAATGGGGATAGACCCGACAAAAATAAGCCATAGTACTACTACCTTCAAGGGAGTAATACCAGGCCTAGAGGCCCGCTGCATGGGCTCTCTATTACTAGAGGTTGTATTCGGTTCTTCCGACAACTTCCAAAGCGAAAGGTTAACTTTCTACATCACTCCATTCCGAAGTGGCTATCAGGCACTACTCGGAAGAGCGGCTTTCACTCATTTTAATGCAATACCGCATTACGCTTCTCTCAAGCTTAAGATGCCCGGTCCACGTGGCACCATCACAGTTAGTGGAAATATTGAGTGTTCTCTACGCGCGGAGGAATGTGCGGCGGCTTTAGCCGCCGAGCACTAGACGGCCTCACCAACCAGAAAAATGACAGGTCATCAAGACCACGAACACGGTTAGACGAGTCCGGTGCACCACTACATATACATGAGATTGGTTTGCTGATCAAACCCTCCTAGACGGTACCAGGGGCTTCCCGCGTGTAATCAGGGCTAGTCCGGCTCAACTTGACTTATCTTGAATTTTAATGGTTTATTGATAATAACCCATTTTCTGGCACGGCAACTTTCACCTAAGTTCTTCTCTTTTACAGATGACAATCGTGCTACACCCGTCTAGGACACGGCACAACGGAGACACAGGCGCAGACGTGCAGCAGGGACCCACTCAAAGGTTTCTTTTCAGATTAAGACCCTGCATAAACCATTTTTTACTGTCTCTTGTTGTTCACATCCTCCGGATACTCAATACAACCAAGAAGGATGCTGACGTTATTGGCATGTGGCCACGTCAGGATATTGCACGTACCTAGACACCTGGGGTTTATTATTAAGGGCATTGTTCAGCCTAGCATATGTTATAAAGACCGAATACATTAAGGAGTGTTCGGCGTCGCGAGTTTGGCCTTATATGCATCAGCTCCGAATCATGTCTTTGGTCAAATGTTGGGTTTTCCCGGCTCCCATGTTTTGGTACCTTACGTTCCGCTATATCGGCTAAGGTAGCACTGGGAGAACTACTGCGATTGTGCCCTGGTTCATCCGGATGAGCACCTCAGTAGAGAAAGCCGAAAACTGACTGTCATGATATAGCGCGAGACTGGTCAGCCACTCGATGACTCAGCAGAATCTTCGGGATTCCTCCGCATTAACGAAGGGCCGTTTCCCGGTCATGTACGTACGCGCCCCGCATTCGGACGAGCGCAGAAGTACCAGGGGCTATATGGTAGCCCCACTGTCAAACTCATATGGCTAAGTGAAAGTGTTAAAGCAATATAGTCCGATTGCCTCGTTCGCTGTGCTACCACCTCCTTAATGGACCAAGATGTTGGATCAAGTGTGAGTACGCGTTTTTTGCGAACACCCCCGCATAAGCCGACGACTGCAAACTTTCAGGTTATATACATAAACGGCCGCACATGAGGCATCATAATACTTTCATGCAAAAGTATAAACATAGCCTTGGTAAGTCAATAAAACATTGTTTTTACAATGGGAGTACATGTCACTAGAACATAATATTCTTCGAGCACTGAGCCTCTATTGAACGAGCGCCTTCAAGAACTTCTCAAAGTAGTGCTCGGCAGCCACTCGGCCCACGGCCAAACCCTGTGTTGCAACAGTGGTGGCCTCCATCTCTGCCCAGTATGTCTTGACATGGGAAAAGGCCATCCGCGCACCATCTATGCACGCCGACCTCTTCATAGCATCGATGTGCGACACAGCACCAAGGAATTGTTGCACTAAACTAAAGTAACTATTCGGCCTTGGCCCTCCCGGCCACAGATGATCCACAACGGACCTCATGGAAAGTCTGGACAATCTATGGAGCTCGGCCCACTCGGCCATTCGCTCATTCAACAGCAGCGGACGCACTGGAGCATGGAACTGTGACCAGAACAGCTTTTCCACTTCGCGATCTTTTCGATCCTAGAAGTATTCGGCCGCATCAGCAGCACTTGCTGTCAAATCCACGTGGGCGTCTGCAGAACTCCATAGTTGATCAAGAGGAGCATACTTCGGATCTCCGAACTTAGTCCGCAACAAGAAGGGCTTCCCAGCCACGATATCCGCAGCTTGATGCAGCTCCTCCTTTGCCGCTCTGATTTTGGAGCGGGCTTCCTTGGCTGCTACCATGGCCTTCTCTAGGTCCGTCACCCTCACTCGGGTTTCTTTTTCAAGAAGCTAGTAACGGTCAGCGGCATCTTTCAACTCAATGGCCATCTTGTCTATCCTTTCCTTGCTCTGGCGATGCACGGACTGTTCGGCCCTCAGCTCTCCAACCGCCTTTAGAGCGGCCGCATTGCTATTCCTTGCTTGTTCCTTGGCTCGAGCAAGCTCCGCCCGAAGGGTCTCCACGGTGGCAGCTCCATCTGCAGTCACAACATATTAAAGATACTGGCATCATGCTCCTCTTACTATGTGTTGATCACCAGAGAAATCACTTACCCCGTGCCTCATCAAGCCGCTTGTTGACAAGCACGATGTCGGCATCTGCCGCATCAAGTTTCCGCTTTAGCTCAGAAACCCATCAGTCCGGCTAGCCACCGGACCTTCAGCCACCTGCACATAAAGGAGGTCTGGTTATTACCTGGGACTAGGATCCTCTGTTTGCCACCGTTTTCGATGGCAACCAGAGTCTCAGGGGCTACTATCTGCATAGGGCACACCTAATGTGTGCGGTGCTGTCAAAAACATACACTATGTCACGTACCTCAAAGCCTCCCAGTAGACTCATAAAAGCTTCATGCAATCCGCTTTCAGCGGATCGAATCCTTTTAATTACCGTACCCATTAGCGTACGATGCGCTTCTGAGATGGCTGCTTGCTCCAGAAGATCCTTCAGTGCGTCCGACCGCACACTGTACGGTTCCAGACTCTTTCTGTTGCTCTCTTTTGGCGTCGAATACTGAGGACTCTGGGTGGCTAAGGGATTACCCTCTGGCCTTGGCGGATCAGGAGAAACCCTCCGCGATGACACTTCAGGGTCGCCCGCCTCATGAGGCGGGGTGGCAGGGGGAGGTGTTTCGCTCTCCATCATCTCCGGAAGAAGATCCCCCAAAGAAAAACTCTGTCGAGAAGGGCTATGATCCGAACTACAAGATATAAGCTTCGGTTGTTGTCTTCAGAAGTAAGGTAGGATACTTTCACTACTAAAATCCTTTTGATTACTTACAACTCAGTAGAGGGCTGATCCCCGTGCGGACATTGTGCGGCAAGAATACCCTCTGAGGCAGGACCCTCTGGTGAAGATTTCTTCTCCTGTTTGGAAACCTTGTTTTCCGGATCTTCAGAGGTGATCCTCTTCCTTCCTCGGGGAGACGAAATGTCAGATTCTTCTCCTTGGTTATCCTCCCTCGCGGAGGCGCTCATTCCCCCGGTTGGGACGAGTAGCGAGGGAGGCCCGCTTTTGGCCTCTTTATTCCCCCCTTCACCTTCCTTTGAGGGCACCCGATGAGGCGCCGACTCGAGCATTTTGTCCAGTACTGGATCGGCCAAGCCTTCGGGAAGGGGGGCCGAACACCAGATCATCTTCACCTTTGTTATCCAGTCCTGGTCAAAGAGTGACTTTTCAGAATGATGTCATGATAAATAAAAGGACAGCGTGTTCATTCATGGGATTACTTACTTGGTTATCATGGCGGTTGCAGCTCAGACCCGCATCCTCGATTGGGGTCCGAAGAACAATTTATAGTAAAACTAAAAACACATGTGATTTATTGTGTTAGAGTGTAGTAGTAGTGATGTATTGCATAGTTGTTAGATGTAACATGCGAGAACGTGTAGAGGTGTAGTTTTGGAGGGCCTACAGAGAGAAAAGCGTAATACGTTCACTGAACTTCAGAATAAGCTGATTACGATCACTATATACGTTTTGCGGTGATTATACGATCACTTGCTCATGGTTTAACATCAGATTGCACTCTGTTGACCGGCCAAATAGTCTGCGTGGCACCATGTTGACTAGTTAAATTAACCACATTCCTTGTGGGTCCCACATGTCAGTTCGCATAGGGAAAAGGTCAGATAAACACAAATTTACACAGGCGCGACAAGACTCCGCCCCGTGCGCGGGAATCACCTGGTTGTGTATGTGTCTGTCAGGACCTGATGTGTGCGCATGCACGTGTAGGTTGAGCACTTGAGCGTGAGAGTGTGTGTTGGTCGTGTGGTGTACTGGTGTGTGCATGCATGCGTGTGTGTGCGCGTGTGAGTGTTGCATGCGTGCGTGGCTGCGTGTGTATGTGTGAGTGTTGCGTGCGTGCGTGGGTGCATGTGTTCGTGTGAGTGTTGCGTGCATGCAGTTTGTGTGCATGCATGCGTGTGTGTATAATCACCACACCAGCCCCTGTGTGTTAAAATAGACAGCTCAACATACCAATACAAGGCCACCTTGTCCGTTGTGCCCGCGGTCATGACTTTGAACCACCGTCCAATATTTTTTTGTCGTTTGTTTTCATTCTTACTAGCAAGATGCCCGTGCGTTGCACGTAACATCAAGATGCATTTGTATGACTAGTTTATCTTGTGAGAGAAAAGGATGAACGAGGGAAGGCCTTATTTGCAAATGTGGAGAGCTGTGTGGGTACCTTTTTGCAAAATTGTCATAGTTTCTTTCCTATCCGTCAGATATAAATCGGACGGCCTATATGGTAGGATGGCAGGCACACCATCATCACCAACTCTGTTTTTTATAAGAGTGTATTTTATCCCTACTCTTATAAAAAGCATAGTCGGTGATGATCGTGTGCCTACCATCCTGCAATATAGGCCGTCCGATCTATATCTGACGGATAGGAAGGAAACTATGGTAATTTTGCAAAAAGATACCCACACCCCTCTCCACACTTGCAAATAAGGCCTTCCCTTGTTCATCCTTTTCTCCCACAAGATAAACTACTCATACAAATGCATGTTGATGTTCCGTGCAACGCATGGGCATCTTGCTAGTATTTTATAAGAGTGTAGATGTAGAGTAGATACAAGCCGACAGGTGGGACCGATGGTAGTGAGATAATGTGATGCAACACTAGAGGTGCCACGTGGAGCGTTTAACTGGTCAACTAGTTGTGTCTTGAGCAAATACAGAGTTGTACGGTGAGCCCATGACTGTATAATAACCACAAAACATAAATGGCGACCATAATGAGTGGATTCTGAAGTCCAATGTATGTATCGTGCTTTCGCTTCAAATACAATGATCGTCACTGTATATATCGCGAGATAAAGATGAAACATGCGTGAATGTGCTGGGTCTTACTTTTAGAGGACCTGGAGATAGTTTGTGTGCGTATGTGAAAGGGGCGTAGAGGGGGGGTATGCGATGGAGAGAGAGATGCTCTTCGTTTCTCTTTATTATGACTAACTTTATATATAGTATAAAAATATACAAATTCACAGTGCGGAATAAATATCATTGTGGGCACCATGCAATGCAAGCGTTCATACTCCTCCATATAACTTTGTAATGTTGTATATATGTAGAAATTCTAAAACATTTTTTGGCCACACTTTATTCAAAAGGAATGTTGTATGCGAAATAAATGTGAAGAGAGGGCTTTTTAGATCAATGGGGTACGTGATGTAACATGTGTGAATGTGTAGTTGATGCATTTGGCAGGGCCTAGAGAGGTATGTGTGTGTATTACGTATTCGAGAGAGGTATGGATAGAGGGGCCGACAGGGGGGGGGGCGTGGGAGAGATAGCACGAGAAATGAGAGTGGTCTAGAGAGAGAGAGACGAATATGACGTCACGGTGAGAGATTCCCTTGAGTGTGTATATGCAAGGGGGAGTGGATAGAGGCACTAGGAGAATATATTTTTGTGTGTGGTGTCTGTGTTGGTATGTGTGGGTGTGAGAAGATAACGAGACGTGGGGACAGAGGGTGTGTCACCGCATGAGGTCCGGTGGGTAGAGGTGAGGCCCATCATTCGGTTCTGTCCTGGGCCACATTGGTCGGCCCGTGACGCATTTAGGGAGACCCATGGATGACTAGTCGTACAAGACAAAGATAGCATAATTGTGAAGGACTCTATGTCCACTGACAAAGCCGGCTAGGATTTGTAACCCTAGGTTCTTGGACTAAGGTAACCCCTTTATCTCTGATATTACTATTCATCCAACCTAACTTTAAGGGGCATCCTACAGAATGCTCTGCTAGAATCATACTCGTTGATTAGGAAGAGAGGTGTGAGACAATGCATGAGAGACAGGCCTAAAGATAATGTGTGTACAGGAGACACGTAGGCAGGTCTATGTATATAGAAAG
Organism: Triticum dicoccoides; assembly: GCF_002162155.2. Classification (NCBI taxonomy): domain Eukaryota; kingdom Viridiplantae; phylum Streptophyta; class Magnoliopsida; order Poales; family Poaceae; genus Triticum; species Triticum dicoccoides. Next base: position 181,641,414 of record NC_041382.1, on the reverse strand, counting down.
GTTCGATGGGGATTGTGCGTGTGTATGCTTGCGAGAGGAAGAGTGCTTGTGATAAAGGTTAGTGAAAACAGTCGTAAATGGTTACGAGAGGGAGGGAGGGTTATATCGAGAACATGTGTGCGAGAAAGACACCTCAGGAGAGAGTGTGTGAGCATGTGTGAGAGACCGCCGATGGAGAGTGAAACTACACGTACAAGACTGCCGTACACATTGATTAAAGATATAAATTGTATCCAAATATTAGGATGGGATCATGATATTTGCAATTTGCATAAGGAACGGTCATTGATCCATCAGACATCTAGATTCTATCGTATTTCAGCATGTCTATGTTATTATTCGACACAATTGATCCACATAGTTAGTTTTTTGAACTCCAGACAATGCACCGCTTTAGCAATCGAATATAAACGTGAGTATAGTTCATGTTGTGTGTGTAAAGCACATTATACATACGAAAGTTACACAATGAACATTATAAATAGCTACCTATGAACTAGCATACATTTGAATTCAACTTAAGGTGGTTTAAAAAATCGAATTCAACATGAAGTCCATTCAATTATTTGAATTTTATATCATGACATTTGTAAATCATACCTAAATTATGGGGGCACCAATATTTGCTCTAATTTTGTACATAATAGCATACGTAGTTGTGTACAAAATAGATTCTAATTTAGCTCCTCCATTCCAAAATAATCGTAGTTATAGGATTTTCAAGTGTCAAAATTTCAAAAAGAAGCGGATAATTTAATGAGGTTTTCAAACATACAAGGTCAAATTTAACGTTGTCTATTTAGGTCAATCCTCAAAGTTCAGGAGTACTCTAGACGTGAATGCTTGTGTTTCAAAATTTCGAACGAAGCGCCAAAAGAGCCTCTACTCGCCTGAAACCGCGTGAGACCAATGTTTGGTAGTACAAGGAAATTACTTTTCTAGTAACTTCGACCCGTGAAACCTACCGGCCCGACGTCCAAAGGTCTAAACCGGGGTAGGTTTGTAGCTTCATCTAGACGCCATGCAACCGCCTCCGAAAAACATTCATACACAATGGCCGCCTAAGCACACATGCGTGCGGACGAAATCACTCCCGCCCACTATTTGGGACACCTGGGATTACCATCCTACCCCCGACCCGCAGTAGGTCCGAAATTTAAGAGGGGGGCAAAGTTTGTACTTCCCCAAATTTCAAACAAGCGCGTCCCATCTTTTGTTCAAAAAAGCCAAAAACAAGCGCGTCCCAGACCGAAACATGGTTCTCCACCCTCCCCCTGCCCACCCATCCGATTCCCCATTCGTACTCCATGGGTGCAAAAACTACCTCTCCACCAGCCGCGAAACCCTGGCGTCCTCCGTCCGCCACCCCATTCCACCCATCAACCGCCGCCCTCCTCCATCATGCCGGAGCTGATACCCCGATGTCGTCGTCCACCGCAACCTCAACCGCAACGCCCTCCACGGCTAGTAGTTGAAACCGAGTCCGAGTCCGAGCCGTCCGTACCTGAGCCAGTTTAACCACGCCGTCCTGTGCCTCACCGCTGCCGCTCCAACTTCGCCACCCTCCACCGCACCGGAGCTGTTCCTGCTACACCGTCCTTCGCCGCCTCAGATCTGCTTCCCCTCCGCCAACATACGGCCACGACAACACAGTCAACAATTTGGCCATGGGTTCGTCCAAGCCTGCACCCTCCAGAACATCGGTATCCCCGGCAAAAAGAAGAAGATCGGCGCGACATGTGGAGGCGACCACACAGGCAACCGAAAATGGTACTCCTCTTCCCTTATTCGTGTGAATCTTACGTGTCTGCTTGCATGGTGTTCATCCCACAGAAGACACTAGTTGACCGCTTCTTCTTGATACTAGATGTTCCTAGTTACTCGTGATGCACAAGGTTTCTCCTCATATACTATTTCATCTTAGCTAGAGGTCTGTCGCCCCCCTGAATTTCAATTCCTGGTCAGTTGATTCCCAATTAACGGAAGCATTCCCCAGCGTAACAGGCGCTAGTCCGCCTATTATGTCGGGGAAGCAGTGCCTCGGTGTTTATCTTAGGGGCGTGTGGGGCCTAGGGCTACTGGCGCCCGATCTGGAGGTCGGCCGGGATTAAAGGGATGGCCTAGGGGCGCTGCCAAGCACGACGGTAGTGTAAGGTCGAGGGGAGGGCGGGGCGGCGGAGGCAGGGGTCTGGGCCGGTGGTCGCTGGCGGTTCAAGAAAGATCGTCAACAATGACTAGCAGGAGGTAGACGAAGGCCATCTGCCCGTTCCTTATAGATCGGACGGTTCATTAAAAAATCGACTGGCCTATTTATTTTCAGTCGACTGTTATCTTGATATGACCACATGTGGTGCTGTGCTGGAGGAGTACCTGCATTTCCTGTGCTCATATATTACAAAATCATATGGAGTAGAATCTAATTTTATTTGCCATGCAATGTTGTAGAGCTATCATATGTCTCCTGTCATTTATTTTTCAGCCACCTGGTATCTGCTACTTTTACAGTGCACTAGTTCTACACACACTTCACCCATACTGTCACTATTGTGTTTTTATGCAAGGGTATTTCAGAGTCTGCCTCGAGAGAAGCAGAAAAGAAAAGAGAGAAGTTGCTCCAGCTTTCTACGCTATAAAGGGTGCAGTGTCAGAAGATGGAGACGGTAAACGTAGCTCCAGAGTTGATGACCTCGCTCGCAATGAACCACCATCCCAGGCGCTTGCTTTAACTTCATGGTGTCATATGTGGTTGCATGTTCCATATGGTGTCTAGCTTGTATTTGAAAGGCCGAAGTCGGTCTTTATTAAGATAAGGAAAGATATTTTTTATATGAACCACCATCCCGTGAGCACCAGAACACAAATAGCTAGTCAGGGCACTGGCCGAGCCAGTGACAAGCCCAGCAAAGAGAGGCATCACCTGGAAGCCAACTAAAAAGCCGAGATGGTGGCGAAGCAGCCCGCCTCCCACCAGGCTCTTAGGTCCTAGATGATCATGCTCACCACTCCAGCCGGATGTCTAGCTTGTATTGCTTCCAATTTGGTTAAATTGCATCTGCTTAGCTTACACATTATACCTTTGAATATGACATGCCTTTCTGTTTTTGGTACATACTAGTACATCTATGTATTAACCATGTTCTTACATCAAACTAATGTTCTTGTGTATCCCTCATCAATCACTTATGATGAGGCAGTCAGGCAAGTGGATAACTCCTCATTTAAAGAATGCAGCGTCAGCCTCCCGACATGATTCTCAAGAAACATCAAGGCTAGATGAAGATAGTGAACGTAGCTCTGTAGTTGATTACCGCATTTCCCCTACACTAGCATCACAAGTGCTTGCTCTAACTTGACAGCATGATATGTGGTTGCATGCTGCATATGGTGTCTAGATTGTAATTCTTCCAATCTGGTTAAACTGCACGTGCTATTCTGCTTAGCTTATACATTATACATGTTAATGTGACATGCCTTCCTGTATTTAGTACATAGTACATCTGTCTATTGAGCATGTCCTCACATAAAACTATTGTTTTTTGTATCTCGCATAAATCAATATGATGAGACACCTTCAGTATATGCAGTGTGATATTAGTTGCATCTTTGATATGATTTATAGCATGCGCTGCTTCTAATTTGTTGAAATGCCATTTATGATGGGACACTTTTAACTGGGTAGAGTCATATTGGTTGCATCTTTCACGTGGTGTCTAGCTTGCATTGCTTCTTATTTGGTGAAATGGTTTCTGCTTAGTTTACACAAACAGTTGTGAATATGCCATGCTGTCCTGTTTTTCGTATTATTCCATCCTGGAATCATGTGTTTGCCTTACATCAAAGTAGTGATTGTCAGTATCATGCACGAATGAGTTCTGAAGAGTGAATTTTATTGCTTTTTCTTGTCGGTTTTACCTGACAATTCAAAATCAATAAAGCGGAAGGAAGTTAGCAAGGCAGCGGATGAAGGTGCTCCTTCCAAATGGAGGGCCTCTACAGATTCTACTCCTCCATCCCCCAAGATGATTTCCAGGACAACACATGCATAGACACTCAATGTAGTTATGTTGGTGATGAGCACATCTCCCCTAGTGCACCATCATAGGTGCTCCCTCTAACTTGGCACTGTTATATGTGGTTGCATGTTATGTATGATGTCTAGCTTGTATTGCTTCTAATTTTGTTGAATTTCATCTGCTAACTTTACACATTATACTTGTGACTAAGACAGGTGTTCCTGTTTCTAGAACATACAATATCTGTCGATCACACCATGTTCTTACATCAAAGTACATTTGTTATGAACAACTAAATTGTTATTCGTTTTTCTTGTCGGCTTGACTTAACATGGCACAGAGAAAGAGGAAGCAAGACAGAACGACAGGGAAAGGGAAGCGGAACAATCCTGCAGATTCTGTTGGTACTGATGGTGCAATAGAAGGTCAAAGTCCAGTGGAAAATTGTACCGATAGGGTATCCCATGCTACACGAGCTGCAGAACAAGCCAAATAGAAACAAATAGCTGCCACCAAACAAGCAGAGACAACCCTAGTTGTTGCAACACCTTCCACAGTACCACCAGTTGCACGATTTACTCGTTCGTCAACTCAGCTAGCAGCACGTTCCCAAGCTCCCTTGCCACCTGACACTACTTCCGAAGCACTCTTGACACAAGATGAGTTGGCAAGATCAGATGAACTTTGTGAGCTTCAACAGCAAGAAGGTAGTTGCTGGAGTCAAGTTACAGTTGCATGCTTCTTTATATGTAGTCTCACAGTTTGATGTACACTAACACTTCCTATGTTTGTTGTTGGACTAGCACCTAGGCGCAAGAGGAAACAAACATCTGGGATAATGCTCGATAGGTTTGCTAAATCTAGAGGAGGAAGAATGGAGATTCGTTTTGAGGCAGGTTTAAAAAGGCCACGTGATGCTACAGAGTCAGCCAAGTTAGTATCAGAGGCATCAGTTGCTATTAGGTGTCATGTACGTATCCTCCCAACATGGAGTCAGTACAGGAATGACAAAGACGAAACCCAGTTCAACACCTTCCTCGACCATTTATCTGTAAGTATGGTTATGTATGGTAACTAGTAATATCGTCTTGCTCTGTCCAATACTTTCTAGGTTGTTGATAATGAGACTCCCATAACTTTCAATAGATGAGGTTCAAGTTGGATAGCCAAGATGATGCAACCTGACAAGCTTGCACCCATGTTTTCAAGTCTGCTCTGTGACAGTATCGGTATAACTTGAGGAAAACTCACTTTGAAGGCAAGGCTAACAGTGAACTTGCCCAAACATCTCAAGTGGAAAATATATCTGATGAAGACTGGAGAGGCCTCATTAAACACTGGTCCGATCCGAAGTATCAGGTACATTATATATATGTGATCAGATCACATGTTGAAGTCCTATTTACGCATGTGCCACACAAATCTATCTTCTTGTAGGTGAACTGTTCAAAGAATAAGGCCAACCGTACGAAAGTGAAATTCCAACAGACGACAGGATCTCGTAGATATATTGCACACTTTGAGGCTCTTGTAATTAGCTGTTGTTTCACTCTTTTCGTTGTACCATATTATCAGATCTATATTGACTTGTTCCAAATGCAAAGGAAAGCCCGCAAGGACCAAAAAGTACCTGAACCAAATGCTGTCGAAATCTTCAAGGACTGTCACACCAGCAAGAAGAAGGGCATGACTACACCAGCCAAAGCCGCTGTTGTAAGTCCTTAATCCTCATGCCTTTTAACTACTACTTACTCTGACTTGTGCCTTGAACTGCATGGTTTGCAGCCAATGTCTATTACTCTTTTCATTTTTTACACAATTGTCTTAGTGTATAATTGCACCTTACAAGGTTTAAAAGAGAGGAGTGATGTTCCTTTGATCTTGACCTGTAATCTAGTTCCGTGCTGGACTTGCCCACACAACGTTACAATTGCCTGTTTGATTGTTCTCAGTTGTTTTGTGATATGAATGATGTCATACTATGCTTACCGTATTATAAACTTTGTCTCTTTAGTCTCTTTATCCTTAGCCCTCAATACAATGTGAAGAAATAAACAATACATTAGCGATGGTACATGGTCATATGTTTGGAACCTAGTTTTATTATGTACTTTGCAATAAAATACAGCTATTATTTTACATGGGTTCACCAGAATAAGTTCTGTATATAGACCAAAGCTATTTTGTTTGGTTTTGCTGCCTCCTTAATATCTTCTGTTCTGGTACTACTAATGTAAAACCACAACTTTTCAGCGAGCTATGGAAAAACGGTGGAACTGACACTGTAGCGACCAGACCTCAAACGGTCTGATCTCTGTGCTCAGGTGTCATCCCTGGATCAGTAATGCTGACACCACACAGTACTTGGAGGATTTATAACAGAGTAGCAATCACACACTTATTACATCCTGAGTGTCTCAAAAGAGAACTTATTACAATAAATATGGCTTAAGTCCATCTAATAACGATAACAGCGGAAGGCTTGGAAGATAAGTGAGTCCATCAACTCCAACGGCATCGCTGAGTATAGAACCACGACCTAAAAACTCCTTAATCATCGTCTAAAAAATCTACAACATTAACGTTGCAGCCCGAAATGGGTCAGCACATGGAATATGCTGGCAAAGTAACACATAGAGAGTAATGGAATGAAACAACTATACTATATGCATATTTGGCTGGTGGAAAGCTCTATGGTTACAATTTTGCGTAAAGCCATTTTTTCCTTACTGCAAAGGAATAAATTTTATTTAACTATCATGGTAGTTGTTAAACATTGAGAATGGTTGACACATTCTCAATCCCAATTAAGCATCATCATTAACAAAACCCAACAAAATTAATTTAGAGTAACATGTTGAGATTCACATGATAATCCAAGTACTAGATACTCAAGATGTCCATAACCGGGGACACGGCTAACCATGATTAGTTTATACACTCTGCAGAGGTTTGCGCATTTTTCCCCACAAGACTCGATCGCCTCTGTTGGTTTCTCGCACTACATGGTGTTTGAGAAGACGGATGACCGAGACACAGTCTTTCAGAAGCGCTAGCACCTTACGATGGATAGACCGTTACACCTACTTTCCCCTACATCTGCTAGTCTACCCTGTAAGAGTTCGCACGACTTAATCAACTATGCTAGAGCCCATAATAGCTTGTGGCTGCACACGGAAGTTTCTAGTATGAAAAATCTCATGATCCCGTTGGGCCTGGGTGGCGGTCCATAAAGAAAAATAGGCAATCCTGGAATACCCAGGTACCTCAATCCACCTGTGACGCCCCCGATTCAATCGTACACTAATCATGCATGCAAATGTGTACGATCAAGATCAGGGACTCACGGGAAGATATCACAACACAACTCTAAAACATAAATAAGTCATACAAGCATCATAATACAAGCCAGGGGCCTCGAGGGCTCGAATACAAGTGCTCGATCATAGACGAGTCAGCGGAAGCAACAATATCTGAGTACAGACATAAGTTAAACAAGTTGCCTTAAGAAGGCTAGCACAAACTGGGATACAGATCGAAAGAGGCGCAGGCCTCCTGCCTGGGATCCTCCTAACTACTCCAGGTCGTCGTCAGCGGGCAGCACGTAGTAGTAGGCACCTCCGGTGTAGTAGGGGTCGTCGTCGACGGTGGCGTCTGGCTCCTGGACTCCAACATCTGGTTGCGACAACCAGAACGAAAGGAAAGGGGAAAAAGGGGAAGAAAGCAACCGTGAGTACTCATCCAAAGTACTCGCAAGCAAGGAACTACACTACATATGCATGGGTATATGTGTAAGAAGGCCATATCGGTGGACTGAACTGCAGAATGCCAGAATAAGAGGGGGATAGCTAATCCTGTCGAAGACTACGCTTCTGGCAGCCTCCGTCTTGCAGCATGTAGAAGAGAGCAGACTTAAGTCCTCCAAGTAGCATCTCCAAGTAGCATCTCCAAGTAGCATCGCATAGCATAAACCTACCCGGCGATCCTCTCCTCGTCGCCCTGCGGAAAAGCGATCACCGGGTTGTCTGTGGAACTTTGAAGGGTGTGTTTTATTAAGTATCCGGTTCTAGTTGTCATAAGGTCAAGGTACAACTCCAAGTCGTCCTGTTACCGAAGATCACGGCTATTCGAATAGATTAACTTCCCTGCAGGGGTGCACCACATAACCCAACACGCTCGATCCCATTTGGCCGGACACACTTTCCTGGGTCATGCCCGGCCTCGGAAGATCAACACGTCGCAGCCCCACCTAGGCAAAACAGAGAGGCCAGCACGCCGGTCTAAACCTAAGCGCACAGGGGTCTGGGCCCATCGCCCATAGCACACCTGCATGTTGCGTACGCGGCCGAAAGCAGACCTAGCCTAGTGGCGTTCCAGTCCAATTCGGCGCGCGCCGCTCCGTCGCTGACGTCTGAAGTGCTTCGGCTGATACCACGACGTCGGGATACCCATAACTACTCCCACGTAGATGGTTAGTGCGTATAGGCTCGTAGCCAGACTCAGATCAAATACCAAGATCTCGTTAAGCGTGTTAAGTGTCCGCGAATGCCGAACAGGGCCAGGCCCACCTCTCTCCTAGGCGGTCTCAACCTGCCCTGTCGCTCCGCCACAAAGATCCACACAGAGGGCCGTCGGGACAAAGGTCCTTTCAGCCCCCAATCCGTGAATCACTCGCGGGTACTCTTCGAGCTGACCCGACTTTAGTCACCATCTGTATAGTATGTATGTATGTATAGTATATACCCGTGATCACCTCCCGAGTGATCACGGCCCAATAGTATAGCAAGGCAGACTGACAAGAATGTAGGGCCAATGATGATAAACTAGCATCCTATACTAAGTATTTAGGATTGCAGGTAAGGTATCAACAGATGTAGCGACAATGTCAGGCTATGCATCAGAATAGGATTAATGAAAGCAGTAACATGCTACACTACTCTAATGCAAGCAGTATAGAGGAGAATAGGCGATATCTGGTGATCAAAGGGGGGGGCTTGCCTGGTTGCTCTGGCAAGAGAGAGGGGTCGTCAACTCCGTAGTCGAGCTGGGCAGCAGCAGCGTCGGTCTCGGAGTCTACCGGAGAGAAGAGGGGGAAGAAACAATGAATACCAAGTAAACAGATGCATATCGATGCATGACATGTCAAGAAGCGATGCTAGGCGTGCCCTAACGTGGTATGAGGTGGTACTGGTTAAGGGGGGAATCATCCGGGAAAGTATTCCCGGTTCCGGACGTTTGTCAGACAGATGAACCGGAGAGGAAAGTTTGCAGGTTCGATAGGTTAGGGGGGTGTGGTGGACGAACGGACTGCGTATCCGGAATCGTCTCGTCGTTCTGAGCAACTTTCATGTACAAAGTTTTTCGATCCGAGCTACGGTTTACCTTATATTAATTTTAAAAGATTTAATCAACTTATAAATTATTATTATTAATTTAATCCGAAAATGGCATTACTGCATCAGCATGACGTCAGCATGACATCATCAGTCAACAGAGGTGTTGACTGGGTCAAGCTGACATGTGGGTCCCGCATGTCATTGACTGTTTCAGTTAATTAAGTTAATTAGTTAATTAGGTTAATTAATCTTATTTAGTTAATCTAATCAGAATTAATTAAGTTAATTAATTAGTTAATTAATTAATTCATTCATTAATTTTATTATTAATTATTTGCTTATTATATTTATTATTATTTTTTTAATTCTTTTTTTTTCGTTCTGGGCGTGGGCCCCGTTTGTCATAGGCCCATAGGGGCCTTAGTGGTTATGGGCGTGTGGGCGCGCGGGCTCACGGGCACGGCCACGAGCGCCCACCGGGGCAAGCCCAAGCGATGGCCTCGGGCGCGGCCAGTGGCGCTGCCGCCGGCGACAAGGAGGCAGCCAGGGGCGGCGAGGTACCGGGACGCCACGCACGTGGTCTCGGCGAGGTGCGGGCGAAGGGGCACCCGCACGCGAGGCCACCAGGGGCGAGGCGGGGCGCTAGAATCCGGCGGGGTAGGGGGGAAGGGGCCGGCCAGCTCCGGCGAGCGGCGGGAACGGC
>NC_041382.1:181531799-181630708 GCF_002162155.2 Triticum dicoccoides | reverse complement strand
GGGAGTGGCCGGCTGGGCCCTGTGGTGGCCCAGTTGGCCTGTGGTCAGCTGGGCCGAAGCCCAAGGGGTTTCTTTTCTCTTTTTTTTATTGTTTTCTGTTTTCTTTTTATTTATTTTCTTTTATGTTTTTTTTAACTATCTATAAACACTTAGGCATTTTATAAAATTGTGAACCTTACACCATAATTATCTTTGTAATATTTGGCAACCACCGAACATTTTTGTTTTAATTTTTGAAAACTTTTATTATTTTCTTTTATTTAAATTTTGAATTTGTTTCGGTTCTGAACTATCGAGAGTTTATCACAGTAACCGTGGTGACGTGGCATCATTAGCGGGGAATCACTGTAGCTTAATTATCCGGGCGTCACACCACCCAAATGTGTGTTTAAGTTGCCACCTTAGATAAACCATTGAATTAACAAACTCACATCTGTCATGGATATCACTCACCCAATCCACGTCTACTAGCATAGCATGGCACAATAGGCAAACGTAGAAGTAACTCCCAAAGGTTTGATAATAAACAGGTAATAGGTACTACCTCAACTACTTCCCATCCCACAATTTAATTAGATCCTAATCATGCAATGTTTGAGGATTGATCTAATGCAATAAAACTGGGTAGTAGGAGGTATGATCAAAGTGTTACTTGCCTTGCTGATGATCCGCGAAACCTAGAGATTCGAAGTAACAGGCGGCGCACTCCGGGTATTCTATCGCAGACAAACAAACAAGCATACAATAAGTATTCATATAATGCACGGGTAAAACTCAAATAAGAGATCTAACCAGAAGGTTCGACTTAAGAACTCCGGTTTGCAAAAAGAATCAAATCAAACGAAGCAACGAAAGTCAAACGGCAAAAGAAACAGGCTTCATTTACTATTTTGGATCTAGAGCAATTTTTACTGTGGCAAAAACTTGTTTAAGTTGGTTAGACAGATAGAGGGTTTCGAGATGAAACTCCAGGCGCTTGAATCGCCTGATTCCGATAAACGAGCGAAAAGTTATACTAAAACGAAAATCAGATCAGGAATCGCGATCAGAAAAATCGCAGATTTAAATCCGAGAAAAAGAAAAAACGACGAACGTTCGCTAGAACGAACGAACGGACGAACGCCCGTTAATTAAATAAATCGGAAAAACCGATCTATTTAAAAAACCGAAACTCAAAAATGACAAAACCGTCGCAAAAACCAAACGGTTTTTCGAAAAAAAAACGGCGAAAAAAAAACTACCGGTAACTCCGGCGAGAACTCCGGCGGCGGCGACGAGGGTCGGCGGCGGGGCGGCGACGGCGGCCGGCGGGGCGGGGCTGGGGCTAGGGTTTGGGTGGGGAGGCTCCCGGGCTGGGCTCCCGGCTTATAAAGCCCGATCGGGCCTAGTGTCCAGGTCGGACACGGCCCGTAGGTCGGTTGCGTTTTTTTAATTATTCCGCGCAGAAAAACAAATAAAAGAAATACTAAACGGACTCCAAAAATCCCGAAATAAATTTTCCCGGGATTCTAAAATCAAGCCGCACAAGGTGAACATTTATTTGGGGCCTAAATGCAATTTTGTAAAACGCACATTTTTCCTAAATTCAAATAAAATAACGAAAAACTCTGAAATAAAACCTTATTTGATTTTATTATTAAATCCTCAATATTTCTTTATTTTGGGAAGTCATTTTATTCCCTCTCTCATATTTTTGAATAGAAATAATTGATGATAAAATAATTAAAATCAAATGATCCTATTCTAAAAATTTGAGAAAACTCAAATATGAAAATAACGAAATCCCCAACTCTCTCCGTGGGTCCTTGAGTTGCGTAGAATTTCTAGGATCAAAACCAAAAGCAAATAAAGTATGATATGCAATGATGATCTAGTGTATAACATACCAAATTGAAAATTTGGGATGTTAAAAACCTACCCCCCTTAAGATGAATCTCGCCCTCGAGATTCGGGTTGGCTAGAAAATAGGTGAGGGTGGTCCTTGAGCAAATCTTCCTCTCGCTCCCAGGTGGCTTCATCCTCCATGTGGTGGCTCCACTGAACCTTGCAAAACTTGATAACCTTGCTGCGGGTGACTCGGCTGGCATATTCTAGGATCTTAACTGGTTTCTCCTCATAGGTCAAATCACTGTCCAACTAAATTGCTTCCAATGGCACGGTATCTCTCAAGGGTATGTCAACCATCTCTGCGTAGCACTTCTTTAACTGAGAAACGTGGAACACATCATGAACTCCTGACAATCCTTCAGGTAATTCCAACTTGTAGGCCACTTCTCCCATACGTTCCAATACTCGGTATGGTCCTACAAATCATGGCGCTAACTTTCCCTTAACACCAAAATGCTTTATTCCCCGATGTGGGGATACTCGAAGATAAACTCTGTCCCCGATTTCGTAAACTGTCTCCTTGCGTTTAGAATCTGCATAACTCTTCTGTCTGTACTGGGCTACCTTAAGCCTATCGCGAATTAATTTCACCTTCTGTTCAGACTCCTTAATCAAATCAGGTCCAAACAACTGGCGGTCTCCAACTTCATCCCATGACAATGGTGTCCTGCACCTCCTTCTGTACAAGGCTTCGAAAGGGGCCATCTTTAAACTGGATTGATAGCTATTGTTGTAAGAGAACTCTGCATACGGCAAATTCTCGTCCCAACTAGATCCATAATCTAGCGAACAAGCTCTCAGCATGTCCTCCAAAATCTGATTGACTCTCTCGGTCTGTCCATCTGTCTGTGGATGAAAGGCTATGCTGAACTCTAGCCTGGTACCCAAAGTTTCGTGCAACTGATTCCAGAACTTTGAGGTAAACTGGGTTCCTCTATCTAATACTATACTCCTCGGAACTCCATGTAAGCATACAATCCTGGTCATGTATATCTTTGCCAACTTAGCACTGGTGTAAGTGGTCTTTACCGGGATGAAATGAGCTACTATCATCAACCAATCGACTACAACCCAAATCGAGTCATAGCCTGAACGAGTCCTGGGTAATCCCGTGATAAAATCCATGCCTAACTTATCCCACTTCCATTCGGGTATCGGCAATGGTTGTAGCAATCCTGCTGGCTTCTGATGCTCTGCCTTTACTCTCTGACATACATCACAAACTGCTACATACTCCGCAATGTCTTTCTTCATTCCGGTCCACCAGAAAATATCCTTCAAATCCAAATACATCTTCATATTTCCTAGGTGAATCGAATATGGTGAATCGTGTGCCTCTTGCAGAATCAACCTACTGATCTCCGGGTCATTGGGCACATAAACATGGTCTTCAAACCATAGGGTGTCGTGCTCATCCTCACGGAATCCTTTAGCCTTTCCTTCGCTCATTTTCTCCTTTATAGAGGCAATCTCCTTGTCAGTCTTCTGAGCTTCTCTGATTCTATCCATCAAAGTTGACTAAATCTCCAATGCTACTACATAGCCTCTCGGAACTATTTCTGAACATAGTTCACGAAGATCCTCGGCTAACTCCTTTGGTATTTCTACCGTCATTAGTGTATTGACATGGCACTTACGGCTCAATGCGTCAGCTACTACATTAGCCTTTCCGGAATGGTAATGCAATCTCATATCATAATCCTTGATGAGCTCCAACCATCTCCTTTGTCTGAGGTTTAACTCCTTCAGCGTGAAAATGTATTTCAAACTCTTGTGGTCCGTGTACACCTCACAATGATTTCCAATCAGAAAATGTCTCCAAGTCTTCAGTGCATGCACTACAGCTGCTAACTCCAAATCATGCGTAGCATAATTCAACTAATGAGGCTTAAGCTGTCTTGAGGCATATGAAACAACTCTCCCTTCCTGCATAAGCACTGCTCCAAGTCCTCGACGTGAAGCGTCATAGTACACCTCATAGTCCTTGGTCTGGTCTGGCAAAATCAACACTGGTGAAGTAACCAAGCGTTTCTTCAACTCCTGGAAACTAGCCTCACACTCCTCGGTCCATATGAACTTGGTATCCTTCTTCAACAACTCAGTCATAGGCTTCGCAATCTTTGAGAAATTCTCAATAAATCTCCGGTAGTATCCTGCGAGTCCAAGGAAACTCTGGATCTCGCCAACTGTGGTTGGTGCTTCCCACTTGGTCACGGTATCAACTTTAGTGGGATCTACAGATATACCTTCTCCGGATATAACGTGTCTGAGGAATCCTACTTTCTTCAACCAAAACTCACATTTGCTGAACTTGGCATAAAACTGATGTTCTCTGAGCTTCTCAAGTACCAATCGCAAATGTTCCTTATGCTCCTCTTCATTCTTCGAGTAAACCAGGATATCATCAATGAACACCACGACGAACTTATCCAAGAACTCCATAAACACTTTTTCATCATGTTCATAAAATAGGCAGGTGCGTTAGTCAGACCAAAGACATAACGGTATACTCGTACAGCCCATACCTGGTGGTAAAAGCCGTCTTAGGTATATCCTGTTCTCGAATCTTCAAATGGTGGTATCCTGATCGTAGATCGATCTTGGAAAACACTTTAGCTCCTTGTAATCTATCAAACAGATCATTGATCATTGGTAGTGGGTACTTGTTCTTGATCGTTACTTCATTCAATCCATGATAATCAACAACCATCCTTAACGATCCATCCTTCTTCTCCACTAGAAGTACTGGCGATCCCCAAGGCGACGAACTTGGGCGAATGTAACCTTTATCCAGTAACTCCTTAATATGCTTCTTAATCTCCACCAAATCCTTTGCAGGCATCCTATATGGTCTCTTCGATATTGGCCCTGTGCCTGGCAATAGCTCAATCAAAAACTCAATATCTCTATCCGGTGGCATGCCTGGCAACTCTTCTGGAAATACTTCAGGGAAATCCCTTACCACTGGTACTTCCTCCTGCACAACTCCTGTTAAACAATTTACTTGAGTCCCTTTTGGCACATGTCGGGATACATACTTGATCCTTCTCCCTTCTGGGGTGGTAAGCAAAATTGTCTTACTGGCGCAATCGATGTTTCCTCCATACATTGACAGCCAATCCATACCCAGAATTACATCCAATCCTTGTGATTCCAAAATGATTAAATCTGAGGGAAACACATGCCTACCTATACTCAATGGCACTTGAAAACATCCTTGACTGGCCATATACTCCACTCCTGGTGAGCTTACTAGCATAGGTGTTCTAAGAACCTTAGTGGGCAAGTTATACTTATACACAAATCCCCTTGATATGTATGAATGTGATGCACCAGTATCAAAAAGAACGAGTGCAGTAAATGACTTAACCAAAAACTTACCGATTACGGCATTCGGCTACTCCTCAACCTCCTCCACGTTAACGTGGTTCACCTGTCCCCTGTTGAAAGGGTTCGGCTTCTTCCCTGAGCTTCCATTGCCATTCCGGCCTTCAGGACATTCATTGGTATAATGTCCGGTCTTCTGACACTTAAAGCAAGTGACTTGGCTCAGGTCTTTCTTGGCTGGGGTTGATGGATTGGTACGGTTCTGGTCGTTGCTTCCTCCATTGCCATTACCATTCTTGGTGCCATTGTGATTGTGCGAGCTACCTCCTCCATGGGTATGCTGAAAATGTCCTCCCGATCTAAGGGTAAAATGTGGCTTCTGCTGAGCTCCAGAATTGTACTTCCCTTGTCCATACTTCCTCTTGCGGTTCTCAATTTGCTGCTACTTGCCTTCAATCATAAGAGCGCGATCTACCAACTCCTGGTAGTTGTTGAAGGTTGCTATCATCAACTGCATGCTCAACTCATCATTTAGTCCTTCTAGAGACTTCTCCTGCTTAGCTGCATCTGTAGCAATGTCATCTGGGGCATAACATGCTAATTTACTAAAGTCCTCCACATACTGGCCAACTGTTCGTCCTCCTTGGCGCAAGTTGCGAAACTCTCGCTTCTTCATGGCCATAGCTCCTGCTGAAACATGGGCAGTATGAAAAGCCTGCTGAAACTGGTCCCATGTGACAGTGTCGACAGGGAAAGTGGCGGTGAAATTCTCCCACCATGATGCTGCGGGTCCTTCAAGCTGATGTGCGGCAAACTTCACCTTCTCCGCATCTGTGCATCCTGCTATGGTCAACTCTCTAGCTTTCTTGCGGAGCCAATCATCTGCTACTATCGGCTCGGTGCTACTGGAAAACACCAGCGGATTCAGCCTAAGAAAACGGACTAAGTGATCAACAGGTGGTGGTGGTGGTGGTGGGTTGTTGTTGTTGTTCCCCTGATTCTGATTCTGGATCAACTGGGTGAGCTCCGGTGGAAAGGTAAATCCGGGGTCACGTCTCGGAGGCATCTGAGGGTTTAGAAAAGATGAGATTTAAGAATAGAGGGGGTCTAAAGAGAAAACACTACCCATATGCACATGAGGCAAAAGCAAACAATTCACTTCATTCAATCAACAAGGGCATACAATCGATCTAACTATCGCAATAGTGCTCGGACTACTGTATTTACATGGTGGACTACTACTACTAATGAGGTGGTCTACTAGAAATATTCTTCGGTTGCAGACTCCATGATATCTGCTCCGGCTTCATCAACATAGTCATCATCGCTATCATCTGGATCCGAGTCGGTGTCGTTGATGATGATGTAGTCTTCCGGGCGAATCTCCTTGGGTTCTTCGTCTTCATCTACTGGTGTAGGGCCTCCCATAAATATTCCGATCTTCTTGATCAGATCGTCATTCTTCTCCACCAATACTTCAATTTCTTCCTCATAATCTTCACGTGTAGCCTTGAGTTCTTCCTCCAGTTCCTTGATTCTTGTCCTTGCCTTCTTCAGGTCTATCATGTCGGCGCACATCTGGTTCTCCTGTCGTCGAATATGCTGGTTTAACTCCTGGATAAAAGCTGCAATTGATCTATTCTTTCTAGTGCTGATCATCTCCTAGTGCTCATCTCAGCGCCCACAAATCTAGTAGATAGTATCCTTGAGATCATTGCGGTAGACTTCTCCAATGCGTCCCATGGCTATGTGAGCTGCCATGCTCTTTCCTAGACTCCAAGTTGGTGCATCAAAAGAAAACTCTATGGGCTCAGTGACTGGCATGAACGTCCTTCCTGGAACTTGAACTTGAATCGTCCAGCGCTCTTCTTCAGGTAAAGTGGCGTTGTAGGTTCCGGTGAAGCTTGGTACTCATATGTTCAGGTATCTAGTGACTTCCTTCAGGTGACGTCCAAAGGGTGTATCTTCATCCGGTTGCGTGAACTTGTTCCTTGCATCCGCCATGCTAAAGATTAGAAAAGATGAGAGGTCAGAAGAGAAGAGAGTGAATAGTGATATAGGTATTTAGCTTAGTGGTCGTGTCCTACAGTCAGCGTGTGCTCTAATACCATCTCTGTAGCGACCAGACCTCAGACGGTCTGATCTCTGTGCTTAGGTGTCATCCCTGGATCAGTAATGCTGACACCACACAGTACTTGGAGAATTTATAACAGAGTAGCAATCACACACTTATCACATCGAGTGTCTCAAAAGAGAACTTATTACAATAAATATGGCTTAAGGCCATCTAATAACGATAACAGCGAAAGGCTTGGAAGATAAGTGAGTCCATCAACTCCAACGGCATCACTGAGTATAGAACCACGACCTAAAAACTCCTTAATCGTCGTCTGAAAAGTCCGCAACATTAATGTTGCAGCCCGAAACGGGTCAGCACATGGAATATGCTGGCAAAGTAACACATAGACAATAATGGAATGAAACAGCTATACTATATGCATATTTGGCTGGTGGAAAGCTCTATGGTTACAGTTTTGCGTAAAGCCAATTTTTCCCTACTGCAAAGGAATAAATTTTATTTAACTATCATGGTAGTTGTTAAACATTGAGAATGGTTGACAGCATTCTCAATCCCAATTAAGCATCATCATTAACAAAACCCAACAAAATTAATTTAGAGTAACATGTTGAGATTCACATGATAATCCAAGTACTAGATACTCAAGATGTCCATAACCGGGGACACGGCTAACCATGATTAGTTTATACACTCTGCAGAGGTTTGCGCACTTTCCCCCACAAGACTCGATCGCCTCCGTTTGGTTTCTCGCACTACATGGTGTTTGAGAAGACGGATGACCGAGACACAGTCTTTCGGAAGCGCTAGCACCTTACGATGGATAGACCGTTACACCTACTTTCCCCTACGTCTGCTAGTCTACCTTGTAAGAGTTCGCATGACTTAATCAACTATGCTACAGCCCATAATAGCTTGTGGCTGCACACGAAAGTTTATAGTATGAAAAATCTCATGATCCCTTTGGGCCTGGGTGGCGGTCCATAAAGAAAAACAGGCAATCCTGGAATACCCAGGTACCTCAATCCACCCAGATGTGTGTTTAAGTTGCCACCTTAGATAAACCATTGAATTAACAAACTCACATCTGTCATGGATATCACTCACCCAATCCACGTCTACTAGCATAGCATGGCACAATAGGCAAACACAGAAGTAACTCCCAAAGGTTTGATAATAAACAGGTAATAGGTACTACCTCAACTACTTCCCATCCCACAATTTAATTAGATCCTAATCATGCAATGTTTGAGGATTGATCTAATGCAATAAAACTAGGTAGTAGGAGGTATGATCAAAGTGTTACTTGCCTTGCTGATGATCCGCGAAACATACAGATTCGAAGTAACAGGCGGCGCACTCCGGGTATTCTATCACAGACAAACAAATAAGAATACAATAAGTATTCATCTAATGCACGAGTAAAACTCAAATAAGAGATCTAACCAGAAGGTTCAACTTAAGAACGCCGGTTTGCAAAAAGAATCAAATCAAACGAAGCAACGAAAGTCAAACGGCAAAAGAAATAGGCTTTGTTTACTATTCTGGATCTAGAGCAATTTTTACAGTGGCAAAAACTTGTTTAAGTTGGTTAAACGGATAGAGGGTTTCGAGTTGAAACTCCAGGCACTTGAATCGCCTAATTCCAATAAACGAGCGAAAAGTTATACTAAGACGAAAATCGGATCAGGAATCGCGATTAAAAAAATCGCGGATTTAAATCCGAGAAAAAGAAAAAAACGACGAACGTTCGCTAGAACAAACGAACGGACGAACGCTCGTTAATTAAATAAATCGGAAAACCCAATCTATTTAAAAAAACTGAAACTAAAAAATGACAAAACCGTCGGAAAAACCGAACGGTTTTTCGGAAAAAACTGGCGAAAAAAAACTACCGGCAACTCCGGCGAGAACTCCGGCGGCGGTGGCGGTCGGCGGCGGCACGGCGGCAGGGCGGGGCTGGGGCTAGGGTTTGGGTGGGGAGGCTCCCGGGCTGGGCTCCCGGCTTATAAAGCCCGATCGGGCCTAGTGTCCAGGTCGGACACGACCCGTAGGTCGGTTGTGTTTTTTTAAATTATTCCGCACGGAAAAACAAATAAAAAAAATACTAAACGGACTTCAAAAATCCTGAAATAAATTTTCTCGGGCTTCTAAAATCAAGCCGCACAAGGTGAACATTTATTTGGGGCCTAAATGCAATTTTGAAAAACACACATTTTTCCTAAATTCAAATAAAATAACGAAAAACTCTGAAATAAAACCTTATTTGATTTTATTATTAAATCCTCAATATTTATTTATTTTGGGAAAGTCATTTTATTCCCTCTCTCATATTTTTGTAATCGAAATAATTGATGATAAAATAATTAAAATCAAATGATCCTATTCTCAAAATTTGAGAAAACTCAAATATGAAAATAACGAAATCCCCAACTCTCTCAGTGGGTCCTTGAGTTGCGTAGAATTTCTAGGATCAAAACCAAAAGCAAATAAAATATGATATGCAATGATGATCTAGTGTATAACATAGCAAATTGAAAATTTGGGATGTTACAGCCACCTTCTGAAGGTGGCGAGGCAACTATAACCGCAATGTCAGCTCTTGTTGCAGTGGGTCAGTACCTGTCCACTAACAGTGCCAAAAGCACATTCCTGCGTAATACTGGCTTGGTTGTTAAGGCAATCTCATCCAAACTGCCTCATGATCAAGATATGCAAGCTCAAAACAATGTTGTATCTGCGCTCCAGACACAAGTCCATTCCCTTACAAAGACCCTTTGTGAAACAAGCAGAGACATTGTTCGATGTTGTCAAGATATGCATGGTTTTGAAACCAGACTATCAGACATTTTCTATGTTGTTCAGGAGCCTAGGAGAACTGAAGGCGAAGGTTATGGTGCTCCATCGGACAATACAACATGAAAACATAACAGTCAGGTCAACTGAACTGAGCTTCTGAACTTCTGGTGGTGCATTTATCTGCTAGACTGTTAACTTTTATGCCAACCTTCCTTTTGTTTTATAGTTGTAATTTGTTTGGTGTGATACAAAATTTGTTCTTAACGTGCAGCCATCGGCTGAAGAAAACAGCAAGCCATTTTTGTATAGTGTAGGGTGTTCCCTATATTTTCACTGGTGGCGAACTTTGATGCCCACCGACAAGAAACAATGGGCCTTCTAAGGGCCGTAGAAACAATGAGCCTTCTACGTGGCGTAGAAACAATGGGCCTTATACGGGCCGTAGACACAATGGGCCTTCTATGGGCCGTATCATCAATGGGCCTTCTACGGGATTATGATCGGTTGGCAAAACATGGCCGTAAATGGGCTAGAGTTGAAATCGTCCGTTCATGGGCCTACCATAACGGGCCGTCGTTAATCGGCCGTATTTTGATGACGCTATGAAAACAACCCAACGTATTAACGGGCCACAAACGGGTTGACTGTAACCACAAGCTGAATTTGGCCCACAAGCAGAAAATGACAGTAACGGGCCGTTAGTAAACGAATGTGGAAATGAGCCCAAGAATAAATAGTCCTCGAGAAGGCCGAAAGATAACATGGGCTGGAAATGGCCCAATAGAATAATGGGTCGTTAATGGGTTTAAAGTGATACACTGTTCATTACGGGCCAGTTTCACCATGTGCCGTTAATGGTTATAAAGTGATACACTGTTCATTATGGGCCAGTTTTACCATGGGCTGTTAATGGGACGAGAGTAATAAGGGCCTCATACGGGCCGAAATACGTCATGGGCCATACATGGGCCGGAAGTTAAAACGGGCTGGAATTATATTGGACGGCCCAGATGACGCTACTGGGCCTAATTCGGATAGGCCGTAAACGGGCCCTGGGTTAGCGGGCTGTAAATGGGCTATATGCGAACAAGCCGTTAACAGGCTTGCCGTGGGCCAGCCCGCCACCTTTTGACCAAGTCAAACGGGTCGGCCATTTCACAGGAATGGGCCTCTATTGGGTCGTGCCACATGTCGACGTATCATAGGCGCTTTGGGTCTAATGAGTGGATGGCATCTGTCCCAACGGCGAGCCGACACATGTTTCCTCCAGCCAATGATGATTTTACACGTGGAAAATCCCCATTGGTCGGGGCTGTTAACGGGTTATCGGATCCAAAATCGGACCCGATAGCTTAACGGTGTTCCGTTACAGTGGATGCCACGTGTCGGTCACCCTTAACGAAAGCACTTCTGTGACGCATGATTTATCATCATGGAAGTGGACACTTCCGTGATGATAATTTTGGTAATGTCATGGAACACTTCTACGACAGCATAGGTATGACTATCTTCATTCTGTCATAAATTTGTCATGGATGTACATGCATGACAGAAAACGTGACCTACTATGACAAACATGTATCATCACGGAAGTGTATTTTTTTGTAGTGTGGGGAGCTATTGTTTGCCTTCAAAATGTTGTACCAACCACGTCAGGACCTTTCTGTCGGTGTCAAAACCGACGGATCTCGGATAGGGGGTCCCGAACTATGCGTCTAAGGCGGATGGTAACAGGAGGCGAGGGACACGATGTTTACCCAGGTTCGGGCCCTCTCGATGGAGGTAATACCCTACTTCCTGCTTGATTGATCTTGATGATATGAGCATTACAGGAGTTGATCTACCACGAGATCGTAGAGGCTAAACCCTAGAAGCTAGCCTATGGTATAATTGTTTGTATATCTATCGACTAGCCTGGCCCTGGTTTATATAATGCACCAGAGGCCTAGGATAACAAGAGTCCTAGCCGAATACGCCGGTGGGGGAGGAGTCCTTGTCTTGACCACCAAGTCTTGTGGAATCTTCCTTGTATGCGGAAGCTGTCCGAACTGGCCCATGAGTATACGACCATGGGGGTCCTCGGCCCAATCTAACTGACTGGAGACGACGTGGTGAGTACCCCCTAGTCCAGGACACCGTCAGTAGCCCCCTGGACCGGTCTTCAAGTTGGGGACGCTCCTCGGTTCTTCCGAACTGTTCTTTGTCTTCGGTCGTCGGTCTTGAAAACTGGTTCAACAAATCTTCCCATCTTCTATCTTGAGGATTGCCGAGCTAACTCTGACGATCTCACACATCGGGTATCCGAGGAGCCCTTTAAGTCTTCGACCTTTATCAATGTTTTGTTATTTTTATTCCACACCTCGGGTTTGAAGTTGTTCCCGGGCGGCAGCGTCCTCTTGCGTCCGAGCTCCAACGCCGGACTACATTCGAGGTGTCTTTTACAGCCGAGCACCAACGCCGGGCCGCTTTCCGAGCTCCAACGCCGGACCGCTTTCCGAGCTCCAACACTGGACTATGTCCAAACTCCAACGCCGGACTGTATCCGGGCTCCAACGCCGGACTATATCTGAGGTGTCATATCACCTTGGTTCAAAAAATTCAAAGGAGTTTAGCCGAGCTTAATGCCGGAAATTCCCTCTATGGAGCCAGCCACTCGCGCCTGAGCTTTATGTCGGACTGCTTCTGAGGTGGTGCACCACCCCGACTGTGGGTCGATTTTTGTCAATATTTTTTATTGGTGCAATTTATTCTCTGCCGAGATATATAGCCAGTGGCCCTCAAGGTGTGTAAAACCCGAGATGCACCTGAAGGATGACGTAAGACTGCTGATCCCCGTAGCCACTGCGACTCAGGTTGATTTGCAAAATTGGCCTGAGGATCAAGTCCTAGCTCGGCAGAATACTTTGGGACACAGAAAGCGGCATGCCCAGTCCTCGAGACTCAGGTTGGGTGCGGCTGACCAACCTGAGGATCAAAATCTCCTCGGAAACTGTATTGCACTTAAAATTTTCTGTATTGGACAGGGAATGCAGTAGCCCCGAAGACACTGGTCGGGTGGCAACACCAGATCAGGGGATCGATGTGCCCCTTTAATATTTGTAAATAATAAGCCCAAAGCCCAGTAGCCCCCGAGCCTTAATGCGGGCATGGGTGGCCGTATTAAGGATCATATCCATAGTAAAATCACAAATTATGTGTAATGACTCTATGTATCCAATTACTTTATCTCATTAATGCTCGGATCCGCATTGTACAAAACTTTGTTGACCGACCATCGACTTCCACCTCCTCGGCCAGTAGCCGAGGAGTGTTTGTCTTACTTTATAAAGCCTTTATGAGGGCAAAGATTTATGACAAATAAGGAAATCTGGCCATACGGCTTTATAAACAAAGGTACGCAGAGAGATATGTTATATTACTGTTTAACATAAGAAATGTCTTCTAAAGAAAATAGTCCCGCTATCGGTTCCTTTCTTTGGGTTGTTATGCTAAGCATGATCATGAAACCTCAGCTCTAATGTAAGAGCAGAATATTGAGGATTTAGTTTGGGAGGCCAGTTACTAGCCCCCGGTAGTGTTCAGCGACAGTCGAGGTCAAGCCGTAAACACTTCGGCCAATGTTATGAATGGCCCGTCATTTAACACAGTCATCGGATTGCTGACCAGTTTACGCTTATTGTGACAGTCAGTTTTCAGCTTTCTCCACTGAGGTGCTTAACCATGTGAGCTAGAAGCACAATCGCAGTGGTTCTCCCTTTGCACACCTAGCCAAAAAAGCGGAACGTAGGAGGCAAGCGCAGGAGCCGGGCAACCCAACTATTGACTGAAGACCCAATTCGAAACCGATGCATATATAGCAATATCCGAGAATCTTTTCTGCCCAATCTCTAAAGGTGTCCGGCGTTGCACTATGAGACTTGTGCTGAAAACACACAAATAGTTTGAAAGTGCCATAAGCTTGGAAAACCAAAAAACATTAGTAAAAACTTGACGTCCGAACAAGATCAAGTGTCCGGTGCCAATCCAAAAATAGGAAAAAAATTGTGCTTCTGTCGTGCTTTAGCATGACACATCCGATCTCAAGACTTCACGCGGGCTAGCCTACGACTTCAAGCTCCTTATCCCAAAGGCGGAGTACTTCTCCGAGATCAATTTAGCAAACTAAACTCAAGCGGCTTTCAGAGAGAAGACAGGCTATCTGGCTATTGACCATAAACTCGAGTCGAAAAAGGAGCGGTAGAAAAAGACTTTGCAATGACCAGGAAGAAAACACATTTACTATAAAACAACTCATATAAATTTTAAGAGCCCCCAAGTGACTTGGGTCAAAGAATTTTATGTATAATGATTGTATGTACCGAAGTACTTATATCATATCTGTGTTCACCCGAACTTTAAACGCGTCTTAACCGACCGTCGGCTTCTCCCTCTTCATCCAAGGGCCGAAAAGTGTCATGTACTCCACCTGTCGAGAGTATCGAAGGTGTTTCCGATGACCAGGCTATCAGGCCATAAGGCTGTAACAGACAGAGCGCGCTCAGGGAACTTATGCTATATTACTGACGAAGTGTAAGAAGCATCTTCGAAGAAAATAGTACCCCCACCGATATCTTTCTTCGGTGCTCATTATTACTATGAGACTTGTGCAATAGATTTTTTGTACTCATGAGTTCCGTTGTGTGCCGACCATGATTGAAAACAATAAGAGCGCTAGGTTTCGGCTTCACCCAGTCTGAGGTCAGAGCTCGGATGACCCGGTCGTGACAATCACAGAGGTGCTCCCTTTACTCCCTAGCCAAACAATCGGGAAAGTAGGGGTAAGCATAGGAGCCAGGCAACCCAGCTTGCAAATCGCTTAGGTCAATATGGTGCATATTGTGGCATAATACACGAACAAGGAACGAAGCCGTACAAGTATAATCATATGCAAGAGGAAAAGCTCCATCAAGGGAGCCCCCAAATAAACGGGGTATTTGAATATGCGCGTCACAAACAAAGTTTTGACAAGGAACTTTGTCACAAACAACTTTGTGCCGAAAAGTATAATGCTTGGTCGAACTGAACAAAATTTAAAACTGAAAGCTTTTGAGCAGGAAAGCAACTTAGTTGGTTAATGTGCTCGGTGTTGATGACGCGATTCGGGTTTGTGGCGGGACGAAGATGCCCATTAATCTATGACAGATCCGACAAGGTTCGCAGTCCTCGGCATGGCCGAGGTCCCAGCCCCCAGGCCCGAGGTGTCCGGGCAAGGAGTTTGGCACTCCGGAGTAGTGACCACCTAACGCAGTCAAAATCGATTACCTGCACACATTAAACAGTGCGGTCCAGGAAATAATAATAATAATATATATAATCATTGCATAATTGCTTTACGCAAAAATAATTTATTTAAAGAAATGTGGCCTGGCGCTGAAGCCAATGTCGATGCAGGGCGTCAGCGTGACGCAGTGAAGGCGTGACAAAGCCTGAATTTGCAGGGCGGTCCAGGCTCCGGATGCGGCGTTCGCCGAACTATGTACGGAAACTGACCGAACCACCACGCGACCGTTTTTCATGTGGCCGCCATTTGATAAACCTGTGTACAGATGATGGAACAAGCCAGAGTAATAATTCCTTAAGAAAAATAAACCCAACAAGTAAAAATTGTTAGGATTAATAGCACCTGGTTTATTTGTTGTAGCATTCCGAAGAAAAGCGACTCCCAAAATAGGGAATTGACCCGCACACCCATTGCATGATGGGCGATAAAGTGATGGCCTGGTGATGCTGGCAAAGGTTGGCTTGCCGAGGCGAAGCCCTCGGTCCAGCTAACATGATGAAGCTGGTCGGCTGGTGATGCCGAAGTCACCGGAGTATGTTGATGAAGAAATAGCCAAGTCCCTGGTCTAGCCGAGGTGACGGAGCAGGCCGGTGAGGAGTTGTTGTAGCTACCATGTCAGCCGAGGTGTTGAAATAGTTCGGTGTGATGGACATTGGCTCGAAGAAGCAATAGTGCGGCCGTGCCGACCCATGTCGTAACTTGTGACGCGGCCAATGCTGGTCTGATGAAGTGACCATGCAACGATGCCGGTGTGCCTGCTCCGTGTAATCCTTAGGGCGGCAATGTTGATGATAATTTATCCTTGGCGATTCCAAACTCTTATTCGGCTCGCCGAGGTGAGAATCCGAAGAAGTTGAGCTCGGCTAAAAAAGCGACGACATGTCTAGCGCAGGTCGGCAGTCATGGAACTATATTGCCGGACTGGTTTGACACCAGTGTGATGGCGAAGATTACCTTAGAGGAGGATTAAAATTTTATGTGCACGTGTTAATAACAATGCACAATACCTTAGAAGAAAATTCCTTTTAAAAAGGTTGTCATATATCACGTTCATAAAGAACCATGAATTCGGGTCGGATCCGTAATCGGAAGGTTTCTGGAGTTTGGACGGTCGGATCGAGCTGAAATTTTGAGGGGTGGTAGATATGGGAATTCCGAAGCAGATGAACGGTTGGATCTTCCAAAGGAGTTCCGAGCTGGGCTCTGGAGACCACGCCCTAAACTCGTCCAGATTCCCGTATGGATTTGATATGGCTCCGGTATATCGTAGATTGTCAGAGATTTCTCTATCGGAACTCGACGAAATTTTCCAGGGTTGTTGTAGACTTGATTCCGCACAATTCCACCGAAGCGATTGATAAAACAACACTCAAGGAGGCGGTGGTGGCGGATACGCGTCCGCTGTCCAAAAAAATAGCACGGTCGCCCGAGGGCAATGTTGACGTTGAGCCCCCGAGCTCCCTGGACGATTCCTCCATAATCTTGATAGAGATCGGAGTTGGTGTTGATGAAGGCCCTCGTCCGAACATGACGATCGGAGGCAGGGCACAGTCCTCAGTCAAGCCAAGGTGACCAGTCGAGCCGGTGATGAAGATGTCGACGTCGCAGTCAATCTACACACGAGCCATCGATCCTTTTGCCGATCACACAGCGGAACTCTCAATGAAAGCACCAATATCAGTGTTAAAACCGGCGGATCTCAGGTAGGGGGTTCCGAACTGTGCGTCTAAGGCGGATGGTAACAGGAGGCGAGGGACACGATGTTTACCCAGGTTCGGGCCCTCTCGATGGAGGTAATACCCTACTTCCTGCTTGATTGATCTTGATGATATGAGTATTACAAGAGTTGATCTACCACGAGATTGTAGAGGCTAAACCTTAGAAGCTAGCCTATGGTATAATTGTTTGTATATCTATCGACTAGCCTGGCCCTGGTTTATATAATGCACCAGAGGCCTAGGATAACAAGAGTCCTAGCCGAATACGCCGGTGGGGGAGGACTCCTTGTCTTGACCACCAAGTCTTGTGGAATCTTCCTTGTATGCGGTAGCTGTCCGAACTGGCCCATGAGTATACGGCCATGGGGGTCCTCGGCCCAATCTAACTGACTGGGAGACGACGTGGTGAGTACCCCCTAGTCCAGGACACCGTCACTCTCCTTTCATTGCCAAGGTCTTCTCCTCCTTGGCCGCCGGTATCCGGAGTAAAACCCTGGCTGGGATTGTCATCTCGTGCACCAGTGGTCTGTGATGACCTAAAAGTATAGGGGATCAATCATAGTCCTTTAGATAAGTAAGAGTGCCGAACCCAACGAGGATCAAAAGGAAATGATAAGTAGTTTTTACCAAAATATTCTCTGCAAGTACTGAAAGTGGCGGTGATAGATAGTTTTGTAGCAAGATAATTCGTAACAAGTAACAAGTAGAAATTGTAACAAAGGTGTAGTAAGGTGGCCCAATCCTTTTTATGGCAAAGGACAAGCCGAAAAGTTCTCTTATATAAAGCAAAGTGCTCTCGAGGACACATGGGAATTGTCGTCACGTTCATCATGTTTAGTTGATTCGCGTTCGTTACTTTGATAATTTGATATGTGGGTGGACCGATGCTTTGGTGTTGTTCTTACTTGAACAAGCAACCCATTTATGATTAATTCCTCTCGCAAGCATCCACAACTACGAAAAAAGAATTAAGATAAATCTTACCATAGCATGAAACATATGGATCCAAATCAGCCCCTTACGGAATAATGCATAAACTAGAGTTTAAGCTTCTATCAATCTAGCAACCCATCATCTACTTATTACTCCATAATGCCTTCCCTTGGGCCAAAGTATGGTGAAGTGTCATGTAGTAGATGTTCACATGACACCACTCAAGGAAGCAACAACATACATATCATCAAAATATCAAACGAATACCAACTTCACATGATTACTTATAACAAGACTTCTCCCATGTCCTCAAGAACAAAAGTAACTACTCACAAATCATATTCATGTTCAAGATCAAAGGTGTATTGAATATGCTTGAGGATCTAAACATTTAGTCTTCCATCAAATAAACCAACTAGCATCAACTACAAGATGTAATCAACAATGCTAGCAACCCATAGGTGCCAATCTGAGGTTTTGGGACAAAGAATGAATAGAAGAGATGAAGTAGGGTTTGAGATGAGATGGTGCTGATGAAGATTGGTCCTCCCACGATGAGAGGGTTGTTGGTGATGTCGATGGGTTCAGTTTCTCCCTCCTAGAGGGAAGTTTCCCCGTTAGAATCGCTCCGTCGGAGAGCAAAAGTGCTCCTGCCCAGGTTCCGCCTCGAGACGGTAGTGCTTCGTCCCAAAATTCTTCTTCTGATTTTTTTCTAGGGCGAATTGCTCCTATATTCGAAGATGGGCACCGAATGCCTGCTAGGGGGCCCACAAGCTCATAGGGCGCGCCCAAGGGGTAGGGAGCGCCCCTGAGCTTGTCGCTCCCTGCTGCCCCCCTGATGGTATTTGTTCCGCCAATATTTTTTATATATTCCAAAACAATTCTCCGTAAATTCTCAAGTCATTTGGAGTTGCGTGGAATAGCTATCTCTGTTGTAGCCTTTTTCGATCCAAAATTCCAGTTGCCAGCAATCTCCCTCTTTTTGTGAAACTTGCAAAATAAGAGAGGAAAGACATAAGAATAGAATCATAAAGTAAAATAATGACCAGAAACATAATAAATAACAATAGGAAAACATGATGCAAAACGGATGTATCAGTCTATCGTTGTGATGGACAAGTTTGCTGACATGTTCTAGGAGCAATTGTCTCCTGATGCCACTATTGCCATCCGTGCTTTGTTCAGGATGGAGGACGCGCAAATAGTGGCCATTTAAGACGTCCTTGTCGACCATGGTGGTGCTGCTACCCTGGACCACAAAGATGCTCTTCATGTGCTACGAGGACAGCTGCATCCGTCTGGCGATAGTCTGTGTTCCATGCCTAGGCATGTTGTTTCCCCACGTTACCTTCTTATTTTATGTTGTGCTATGTGGGCTACATAGCTACCAAACGCGAGATGGGTTGGATGTTGTGTTCTGAGTGTGTTCTATTGTTCATGTAGCTGGTCTGCTAGCAGAACCTCTTGTAGGTGTCTCAAAAATGTATGTATGTGATGTTCTAGCTGGTTGAACTATTATGTTATGTTGCAATGTTTCATGGGTTGTGTAGTTTCCTGGTAAAGCGGAAGTACATTATTGGGCTTCTCCAAAAAAAGAGGGTTCCTGATACGTCTCCAATGTATCTATAATTTTTTATTGTTCCATGTTGTTATATTATCAATCTTGGATGTTTTATATACATTTACTAGCAACTTTATATCATTTTTTCGGACTAACTAATACGTCCATTTTGCATCATGTTTTCCTACTGTTATTTCTGAAGTTTTGATCCATAATAATGCTTTTCAGAGTAATCCTAATGCCTTTTCTCTCATAATATGCAAGGTATACACAAAGAGGTAGAATTCTGACAGCTGGAAATCTAGACCTGGAAAAGCTACGTCATGCTACCTATTCTGCACAACTCCAAACAAGCTGAAACTTCATGAACAATTTTTATGGAATATATGATGAATAGTGGAGCAAATAAGTACCGGAGGAGGCCCACCAGGTGGGCACAACCCACCTGGGCGCTCCAAGGAGCCCAGGCGCGCCCTGGTGGGTTGTGCTCATCCAGGCCCACCTCCGGTGCCCATCTTCTGGTATATAAGTCATTTTGACCTAGAAAAATATAAGGGGAGGACTTTCGAGACGGAGCGACGCTGTCTCGAGGCGGAAAATGGGCAGGAGCACTTTTGCCCTCCGGCGGAGTGATTCCGCCGGGGGAACTTCCCTCCCGGAGGGGGAAATCATCATCATCATCATCACCAACAACTCTCCCATCTTGGGGAGGGCAATCTCCATCAACATCTTCAACAACACCATCTCATCTCAAACCCTAGTTCATCTCTTGTGTTCAATCTTGTTATGGGAACTATAGATTGGTGCTTGTGGGTGACTAGTAGTGTTGATTACATCTTGTAGTTGATTACTATATGGTTTATTTGGTGGAAGATTATATGTTCAGATCCAATATGCTATTTAATACCCCTCTGATCTTGAGCATGATTATCATTTGTGAGTAGTTACTTTTGTTCTTGAGGTCACGGGATAAATCATGTTGCAAGTAATCATGTGAACTTGATATGTGTTCGATATTTTGATAGTATGTATGTTGTGATTCCCTTAGTGGTGTCATGTGAATGTCGACTACATGACACTTCACCATATTTGTTCCTAAGGGAATGCATTGTGTATTAGCAATTAGATGATGGGTTGCGAGAGTGACATAAGCTTAAACTCCAGTTTATGCGCTATTCCGTAAGGGACCGATTGGATCCAAAAGTTTAATGCTATGGTTAGAATTTATTCTTAATACTTTTCTCGTAGTTGTGCATGCTTGCGGGAGGGTTAATCATAAGTAGGAGGTTTGTTCAAGTAAGAACAGAACCTAAGCACCGGTCCACCCACATATCAAATTATCAAAGTAGCAACCACATATCAAACCAACATGGTGAAAGTGACTAGATGAAAATCCCGTGTACCCTCAAGAAAGGTTTTCTTATCATTAGAATCCGTTTGGACTGTTCTTTGCCTCAAAAGGATTGGGTTACCTTGCTGCACTTTTGTTACTATTATCGTTACTTGCTCGTTACAAATTATCTTGCTATCAAACTACTCTGTTACTTACAGTTTCAGCACTTGCAGACATTACCTTGCTGAAAACCACTTGTCATTTCCTTCAGCTCCTCGTTAGGTTCGACACTCTTACTTATCAAAAAAGCTACAATTGATCCCCTATACTTGTGGGTCATCAAGGATATTTTCTGGCGCTGTTGCCGAGGAGTGAAGCAGCTTTGGTAAGGAAACATTTATATAGTGTGCTGAAATTTATTGTCACTTGTTATTATGGAAAACAATCCTTTGAGGGGTTTGTTCGGGGTATCTTCACCTTGACCGGAACCACAAATAGCTACCCCTCAACCTACTACACCTACTGAAAATATTGAATATGAAATTCCATCGGGTATGATAGAACAACTGCTAGCTAATCCTTATGCAGGAGATGGAACCGAACATCCTGATATGCACTTGATATATGTAGAACAAATTTCTAGATTGTTCAAGCTTGCAGGTTTACCCGGAGATGAAGTTATGAAGAAGGTTTTCCCTTTATCTTTGACGGGAAAAGCATTGGCATGGTATAGGCTATTGGATCCTGGAATTGGAATCGATCGAAATTGGAGTTCCATCAAAAAATTATCCTATGCATTTAGTTCATCGTGATCAGAATTATATATATAATTTTTGGCCTCGTGAAGGAGAAATTATCGCTCTAGATTGGGGGAGGCTGAATTTAATGTTACACTCGTGCCCCAATCATGAGCTCTCAAGAGAAATTATTATCAAGAATTTTTATGCTTGCCTTTCTCGTAATGATCAAACCATGCTTGATACTTCTTGTGTTGGTTCTTTTATGAAGAAGACTATTGAATTCCGGTGGGATCTTTTGGAAAGAATTAAACGCAACTCTGAAGATTGGGAACTCGAAGAAGGTAAAGCGTTAGGTATTAAACTTAAGTATGATTGTGTTAAATCTTTTATGAATACCGATGCTTTTCAAAAGTTTAGCACTAAATATGGACTTGACTCTGAGATAGTAGCTTCCTTTTGTGAATCATTTGCTACTCTTGTTGATCTCCCTAAAGAGAAGTGGTTTAAATATCACCCACCTATTAAAGAAGAAATTAAAGAACCGGTACCAGTTAAAGAAGAAACTATAATTTATAATGTTGATCCAGTTGTTCTTACTGCTTATATTGAGAAACCACCTTTCCTTGCTAGGATAAAGGAACATGCTAAAGTTTCAATTGTGGTCAACAAAAGCTATATTAGAACACCTAAACCTGATGAACAAATTAAAGTAGAACCTGTTATTGCTATGGTTAAAGATCTCTTGGAAGAAGATGTAGATGGGCATGTTATTTACTTCTATGAAGAAGCTGCTAGAATTTCCAAACCTGATAAAAAGGATAAACATAGACCTATTGTTGGCATGTCCGTTGTCTCAGTTAAAATATGAGATCACTGTTATCATTGTTTGTGTGACATGGGTGCTAGCGTGAGTGCTATTCCTTATTCCTTATACCAAGAAATTATGAATGACATAGCACCCGCAGAGATAGAAGACATAGATGTTACTATCAAACTTGCTAATAGAGACACAATATCACCAATTGGGATTGTTAGAGATGTTGAAGTCTTGTGTGGGAAAATAAAATACCCTACTAATTTTCTTGTTCTCGGTTCCCCACAAGATGACTTGTGTCCCATTATTTTTGGTATATCTTTCTTGAACACTGTTAATGCTAAGATAGATTGTGAGAAACAAATTGTTGGTGTTAGTTTTGGTGATGAGTCTCATGGGTTTAATTTTTCCAACTTTAGTAGAAATTTTCATGAAAAAGAATTGCCTAGCAAAGATGAATTAATTGGTCTTGCTTCTATTGATGTGCCTCCTACTGATCCTTTAGAACAATATATTAGTTAGACCATGAAAATGATTTACATATGCATGAAAGAAATGAAATAGATAAGATTTTATTTGAACAACGTCCTCTGATTAAACACAATTTGCTTATTGAAACTCTAGGAGGTCCTCCTCCACCTACAGGTGATCCCGTGTTTGAATAAAAACAACTGCTAGACACTTTGAAATATGCTTATCTTGATGAAAAGAAGATATATCCTGTTATTATTAGTGCTAACCTTTCAGAACATGAAGAAGAAAGATTATTGAAGGTTCTAAGGAATCACCGAGCTGCTATTGGATATACTCTTGACGATTTAAAGGGCATTAGTCCCACTCTATGTCAGCACAAAATTAATATGGAACCTGATACTAAACCCGTTGTTGATCACCAACGTCGGTTAAATCCTAAGATGAAAGAAGTGGTAGGAACGGAAATATTAAAACTTCTGGAAGCAGGTATAATCTATCCCATAGCTGATAGTAGATGGGTAAGTCTTGTTCATTGTGTCCCTGAAAAGGGAGGTATTACTGTTGTTCTATAGCGACCAGACCTTAAACGGTCCAATCTGTGTGCTCAGGTGTCATCCCTGGACCAGTAATGCTGACACCACACAGTATTGAAGGATTTATAACATAGTAGAAATCACACACTTATTACATCGAGTGTCTTAAAAGAGAACTTATTACAATAAATATGGCTTAAGGCCATCTAATAACGATAACAACGAAAGGCTGGGAAGATAAGTGAGTCCATCAACTCCAACGGCATCACTGAGTATAGAACCACGACCTAGAAGCACCTTAATCATCGTCTGAAAAGTCTGCAACATTAACATTGCAGCCCGAAACGGGTCAGCACATGGAATATGCTGCCAATGTAACACATAGAGAGTAATGGAAGAAATAAGCTATACTATATGCATATTTGGCTGGTGGAAAGCTCTATGGTTACAGTTTTGCGTAAAGCCAATTTTTCCCTACTGCAAAGGAATAAATTTTATTTAACTATCATGGTAGTTGTTAAACATTGAGAATGGTTGACAGCATTCTCAATCCCAATTAAACATCATCATTAAACAAAACCCAACAAAATTTATTTTTAGAGTAACATGATGAGATTCACATGACAATCCAGGTACTAAATACTCAAGATGTCCATAACCGGGGACACGGCGAACCATGATTAGTTTATACACTCTGTAGAGGTTTGCGCACTTTTCCCCACAAGACTCGATCGCCTCCGTTTGGTTTCTCGCACTACATGGTGTTTGAGAAACGGATGACCGAGACATAGTCTTTCAGAAGCACTAGCACCTGACGATCAGGTAGACCGTTACACCTACTTTCCCCTACATCTGCTAGTCTACCACTGTAAGAGCTCGCACAACTTAGTCAACTATGCTAGAGCCCATAATAGCTTGTGGCTGCACACGGAAGTTTCTAGCATGAATAATCTCATGATCCCTTTGAGCCTGGGTGGCGGTCCAAAAGAAAAATAGGCAATCGCTGGAATACCCAGGTGCCTCAATCCACCCAGATGTGTATTTAAATTGCCACCTTAGATAAACCATTAATTTAACAATCTCACATCTGTCATGGATACACTCACCCAGTCCACGTCTACTAGCATAGCATGGCATAATAAGCAACGTAGAAGTAACTCCCAAAGGTTTGATAATAACAGGTAATAGGTACTACCTCATCTACTTCCCAAACCCACAAAATTAATTAGATCCTAATCATGCAATGTGTG
The DNA here is from genome assembly GCF_002162155.2 of Triticum dicoccoides. NCBI lineage: Eukaryota > Viridiplantae > Streptophyta > Magnoliopsida > Poales > Poaceae > Triticum > Triticum dicoccoides. Next base: position 181,605,942 of record NC_041382.1, on the reverse strand, counting down.
AGGATTGATCTAATGCAATAAAAACTGGGTAGTAGGAGGTATGAGCAAAGTGTTACTTGCCTTGCTGATGATCCGCAAAACCTAGCGATTCAAAGTAGCAAGCGGCGCACTCCGGGTACTCTATCGCAAACAAACAATCATACAATAAGTACTCAACTAATGCACAGGTAAAACTCGAATAAGAGATCTAACCAGAAAGTTCAACTTAAGAACTCCGGTTGGCAAAAAGAAACAAATCGAACGAAGCAACGAAAGACAAACGACAAAAGAAACAAACTTCGTTTACTATTCTGGATTTAGGGCAATTTTTACAGTGGCAAAAACTTGTTTGAGTTGGTTAAACGGAAAGAGGGTTTCGAGACGAAACTCTAGGTGCTTGAATCGCCTGATTCCGATAAACGAGCGAAAAGTTATACTAGAACGAAAAACGGATCAAGAATTGCGATCAGAAAAATCATGAATTAAATCCGAGAAAAAGAAAAACGACAAACAGATTAACGAACGAGCGTTCGTTATCTGGACCTAAACGATGAATGCGTTCGTTAAAACGAACAAACGAGTGAACGCTCGCTAATTAAATAAACCAGAAAACCGATCTATTAAAAAACAAAACTAAAAAAACCGAACAAACCGACGGAAAACCAATCGGTTTTCTAAAAAAACCCGGCGGCGAGATCTACCTACGGCGGCGGCGGCGGGTGGCGGCGCGGCGGCACGGGCGGCGACACATGGCGCGACGGCGGCGGGGCGGCGGCGGCGGGCAGGCGGCGGGGCTAGGGTTAGGGTTTGGGGGTGGGGTGGCTTGGGCTGGCTTGGGCCTCGGGCGGCTCTATTTAAAGGCCCGGCCAGGCGGAGTCCTGGCCGGTTACGGCCCAGAGTCGGTTCAGACTTTTTTTTAAAAATAATTACGCTCAGAAAAAAAACAAAAGGAATACTAAACAGACTCCAAAAATCCCGAAATAAATTTTCCCCTGCTTCTAAAATTAAGCCGCACAGGATGACCATTTATTTGGGGCCTAAATGCAAGTTTGAAAAACACGCATTTTTCCTAAATTCAAATAAAATAGCAAATAAAACCAAAATAAAATCTTATTTGATTTTTTTATTAAATCCTCAATATTTATTTATTTTTGGGAAAGTCATTTTATTCCCTCTCTCATTTGGATAATAGAAATAATTGAAGATAAAATAAATAAAATCAAATGATCCTGTTTTCAAAATTTGAGAAAACTCAAATATGAAAATAACGAAATCCCCAACTCTCTCTGAGGGTCCTTGAGTTGCTTAGAATTTCTAGGATCAACCAAAATGCAATAAAATATGATATGCAAATGATGATCTAGTGTATAACATTCCAAATTGAAAATTTGGGATGTTACAAACCTACCCCCCTTAAGATGAATCTCGCCCTCGAGATTCGGGTTGGCTAGAAAATAGGTGAGGGTGGTCCTTCAGCAATTCTTCCTCTCGCTCCCAGTGGCTTCATCCTTCGTGTGGTGGCTCCACTGAACTTTGCAAAACTTGATAACCTTGCTGCGGGTGACTCGACTGGCGTACTCTAAAATCTTGATTGGTTTCTCCTCATAGGTCAAATCACTATCCAACTAAATCGCTTCCAGTGGTACTATATCTCTCAGCGGTATATTAGCCATCTCGGCGTGGCACTTCTTCAACTGGGAAACGTGGAACACGTCGTGAACTCCTGACAATCCTTCGGGCAATTCCAACTTGTAGGCTACTTCTCCCATACGCTCCAAAACTTTGTATGGTCCCACAAAACGTGGCGCTAACTTTCCCTTAACTCCAAAGCACTTAACTCCTCGAAGGGGAGATACTCGAAGATAAACTCGGTCTCCGACTTCGTAAACTGTCTCCTTGCGTTTAGAATCTGCGTAGCTCTTCTGCCTGGATTGAGCTACCTTGAGCCTATCACGAATCAATTTCACTTTCTGTTCAGACTCCTTAATCAGATCTGGTCCAAACAACTGGCGGTCTCCAACTTCATCCCATGACAATGGGGTCCTGCACCTCCTTCCATACAAGGCTTCGAAAGGGGCCATCTTCAAACTGGATTGATAGCTGTTGTTGTAAGAGAACTCTGCATATGGCAAATTCTCGTCCCAACTAGATCCGTAATCTAGCGCACAAGCTCTCAGCATATCTTCCAAATTTTGATTGACTCTCTCGCTCTGTCCATCTGTCTGCGGATGGAAAGCTGTACTAAACTCCAGTATGGTACCCAAAATTTCATGCAACTGATTCCAGAACTTTCAGGTAAACTGGGTTCCTATATCTGATACAATGCTCCTTCGAACTCCATGCAGACATACGATTCTGGTCATGTATATCTTTTCCAACTTTGCACTGGTATAGGTAGTCTTCACTGGAACGAAATGAGCTACCTTTGTCAAACGATCGACTACAACCCAAATCGAGTTATAGCCTGAACGAGTTCGGGGAAAACCCATAATAAAATCCATGCCTAGCTTATCCCACTTCCATTCGAGTATTGGCAATGGCTGTAGCAATCCTGCTGGCTTCTGATGCTCTGCCTTTACTCTCTGACATACATCACAAACTACTACATACTCCGCAATATCCTTCTTCATTCCGGCCCACCAGAAAATATCTTTCAAATCCAAATACATCTTGATATTTCCTGGGTGAATTGAATATGGTGAATCATGGGCCTCTTGTAGAATTAACTTCCTGATCCCCGAATCATTAGGCACATAAACACGGTCTTCAAACCATAAGGTATCGTGCTCATCTTCACGAAATCCCTTGGCTTTTCCTTTGATAATTTTCTCCTTAATAGAAGCAATCTCCTTGTCAGTCTTCTGGGCTTCTCTGATCTTATCCATCAAAGTAGACTGAATCTCCAATGCTGCTACATAGCCTCTTGGTACTATTTCCAAACATAGCTCACGAAGATTTTTGGCTAACTCCCTTGGTAAATTTCCCGTCATTAGGGTGTTGACATGACTTTTACGGCTCAACGCATCGACTACTATGTTAGCCTTCCCGGGGTGATAATGCAATCTCATATCATAATCCTTGATGAGCTCCAACCATGTCCTTTGCCTAAGATTCAACTCCTTCTGCGTGAAAATATACTTCCAGCTCTTGTGATCCGTGTACACCTCACAATGGTTTCCAATGAGAAAGTGTCTCCAAGTTTTCAATGCATGCACTACGGCTGCTAACTCCAAATCATGCGTAGCATAATTTAACTCATGAGGCTTAAGCTGTCGTGAGGCATATGAAACAACTCTTCTTTCCTGCATAAGCACTGCTCCAAGTCCTCGACGTGAAGCGTCGCAATACAACTCATAATCCTTGGTCTGATCTGGCAAAATCAACACAGGTGATGTAACCAAACGTTTCTTCAACTCCTGGAAACTAGCCTCACATTCCTCGGTCCATATGAACTTGGTATCCTTTTTCAACAACTCCGTCATAGGCTTTGCAATCTTCGAGAAATTCTCAATAATTCTCCGGTAGTATCCTGCAAGTCCAAGAAAACTCCGGATCTCTCCAACTGTTGTTGGGGCTTCCCAATTTGTCATGGTATCAACCTTAGTGGGATCTACTGCTATACCTTCTCCAGATATAACGTGTCCGAGAAATCCAACTTCCTTCAACCAAAATTCACATTTGCTAAACTTGGCATATAGCTGATGTTCTCTGAGCTTACCAAGTACCAAACGCAAATGCTCCTTATGCTCCTCTTCGTTCTTCGAGTATACCAGGATATCGTCAATGAACACCATGACGAACTTATCCAAAAACTCCATGAATACTTTGTTCATCATGTTCATAAAATATGCAGGTGCGTTAGTCAGACCAAATGACATAACGGTATACTCGTACAACCCATACCTGGTGGTAAAAGCCGTCTTAGGTATATCCTATTCTCGAATCTTCAACTGATGGTATCCTGATCGCAGATCAGTCTTGGAAAATACCTTAGCTCCTTGCAATCGATCAAACATATAATTGATCATCAGTAGTGGGTACTTATTCTTGATGGTTACTTCATTCAATCCTCGATAATCAACAACCATTCTTAACGATCCATCCTTCTTTTCCACTAGAAGCACTGGCGATCCCCAAGGCGAAGAACTTGGGAGAATATATCCTTTATCCAGTAACTCCTTAATCTGCTTCTTAATCTCCACCAAATCCTTGGCGGGCATCCTATATGGTCTCTTTGATATTGGCCCTGTGCCTGGCAAAAGCTCAATCAAAAACTCAATATCTCTATCCGGTGGCATGCCTGGCAACTCCTCTGGAAATACATCAGGGAAATCCTTCACCACTAGTACTTCCTCCTGCACAACTCCTGTTAAACAATTTACTTGAGTCCTTTTGGCACATGCCGGGATACATACTTGATCCTTCTCCCTTCTGGGGTGGTAAGCAAGATTGACTTACTGGCGCAATCGATGTTTCCTCCATACATCGACAGCCAATCCATACCCAGAATTACATCCAATCCTTGTGATTCCAAAATGATTAAATCCGAGGGAAACACATGCCTACCTATACTCAATGGCACTTGAAAACATCCTTGGCTAGCCATATACTCCGCTCCTGGTGAGCTTACTAACATAGGTGTTCTAAGAACTTTGGTGGGCAGATTATACTTATCAACAAATCCCCCTGATATGTATGAATGCGATGCACCAGTATCAAAAAGAGCGAGTGCAGTAAATGACTTAACCAAAAACTTACCGATTACTGCATCCGGCTGCTCTTCAACCTCCTCCACGTTAACGTGGTTCACCTGTCCCCTGTTGAAAGGGTTCGGCTTCTTCCCAGAGCTTCCATTGCCATTTCCATTCTGGGATTCAGGACATTCATTGGCACTTCCTTCAAGTGACATCCAAAGGGTGTATCTTCATCCGGTTGAGTGAACTTGTTCCTTGCATCCGCCATCCTAAAAGAGTAGAAAAGATGAGAAGTCAGAAGGAGAAGAGAGAGTAGTGATCTAGGTCTTTTGCTTAGTGGTCGTGTCCTACAGTCAGCGTGTGCTATGATACCATCTTGTAGCGACCAGACCTCAAACGGTCCAATCTCTGTGCTCAGGTGTCATCCCTGGATCAGTAATGCTGACACCACACAGTACTTGAAGGATTTATAACAGAGTAGCAATCACACACTTATTACATCGAGTGTCTCAAAAGAGAACTTATTACAATAAATATGGCTTAAGGCCATCTAATAACGATAACAACGGAAGGCTTGGAAGATAAGTGAGTCCATCAACTCCAATGGCATCACTGAGTATAGAACCATGACCTAAAAGCACCTTAATCATCGTCTGAAAAGTCTACAACATTAACGTTGCAGCCCGAAACGGGTCAGCACATGGAATATGCTGGCAATGTAACACATAGAGAGTAATGGAAGAAATAAGCTATACTATATGCATATTTGGCTGGTGGAAACCTCTATGGTTACAGTTTTGCGTAAAGCCAATTTTTCCCTACTGCAAAGGAATAAATTTTATTTAACTATCATGGCAGTTGTTAAACATTGAGAATGGTTGACACCATTCTCAATCCCAATTTAACATCATCATTAAACAAAACCCAACAAAATTTATTTTTAGAGTAACATGATGAGATTCACATGATAATCCAGGTACTAAATACTCAAGATGTCCATAACCGGGGACACGGCTAACCATGATTAGTTTATACACTCTGTAGAGGTTTGCGCACTTTTCCCCACAAGACTCGATCGCCTCCGTTTGATTTCTCACACTACATGGTGTTTGACAAACGGATGACCAAGACATAGTCTTTCAGAAGTGCTAGCACCTTACGATCGGGTAGACCGTTATACCTACTTTCCCCTACATCTGCTAGTCTACCACTGTAAGAGTTCGCACAACTTAGTTAACTATGCTAGAGCCCATAATAGCTTGTGGCTGCACACGGAAGTTTCTAGCATGAATAATCTCAAGATCCCTTTGAGCCTGGGTGGCGGTCCAAAAGAAAAATAGGCAATCACTGGAATACCCAGGTGCCCCAATCCACCCAAATGTGTATTTAAGTTGCCACCTTAGATAAACCATTAATTTAAAAATCTCACATCTGTCATGGATACACTCACCCAATCCACGTCTACTAGCATAGCATGGCATAATAAGCAACGTAGAAGTAACTCCCAAAGGTTTGATAATAACAGGTAATAGGTACTACCTCATCTACTTCCCAAACCCACAAAATTAATTAGATCCTAATCATGCAATGTGTGAGGATTGATCTAATGCAATAAAAACTGGGTAGTAGGAGGTATGATCAAAGTGTTACTTGCCTTGTTGATGATCCGCAAAACCTAGTGATTCGAAGTAGCAAGCGGTGCATTCCGGGTACTCTATCGCAAACAAACAAGCATACAATAAGTACTCAACTAATGCACAGGTAAAACTCGAATAAGAGATCTAACCAAAAAGTTCAACTTAAGAACTCCGGTTGGCAAAAAGAAACAAATCGAGCGAAGCAACGAAAGACAAACGGCAAAAGAAACAAACTTCGTTTACTATTATGGATCTAGGGCAATTTTTACAGTGGCAAAAACTTGTTTGAGTTGGTTAAACGGAAAGAGGTTTTCGAGACGAAACTCCAGGCACTTGAATCGCCTGATTCCGATAAACGAGCGAAAAGTTATACTAGAACGAAAAACGGATCAAGAATCGCGATCAGAAAAATTGTGGATTAAATCCGAGAAAAAGAAAAACGACGAACAGATTAACGAAGGAACGTTCGTTATCTGGACCTAAACGATGAACACGTTCGTTAAAATGAACGAACGAGCAAACGCTCGCAAATTAAATAAACCGGAAAACCGATCTATTTAAAAAACAAAACTAAAAAAACTGAACAAACCGACGGAAAACCGACCGGTTTTCGAAAAAATTCGGCGGCGAGATCTACCTACGGCGGCGGCAGCACGGGGCGGCGGCGGCGCGCGGCGCGGCGACGGCGGCGGCGGGGCGGCGACGGCGGGCAAGCGGTGGGGCTAGGGTTAGGGTTTGGGGGCGAGGCGGCTTGGGCTGGCTCGGGCCTCGGGCGGCTCTATTTAAAGGCCCGGCCAGGCGGAGTCCTGGCCGGTTATGGCCTAGAGTCGGTTCGGACTTTAAAAAAAAATAATGCTCAGAAAAAAAACAAAAGGAATACTAAACGGACTCCAAAAATCCTGAAATAAATTTTCCCCGGCTTCTAAAATCAAGCCGCACAGGATGAACATTTATTTGGGGCCTAAATGCAATTTTGAAAAACGCGCATTTTCCTAAATTAAAATAAAATAGGAAATAAGACCAAAATAAAATCTTATTTGATTTTTTATTAAATCCTCAATATTTCTTTATTTTTGGGAAAGTCATTTTATTCCCTCTCTCATTTGGATAATAGAAATAATTGAAGATAAAATAAATAAAATCAAATGATCCTGTTTTCAAAATTTGAGAAAACTCAAATATGAAAATAACAAAATCCCCAACTCTCTCTGAGAGTCCTTGAGTTGCTTAGAATTTCTAGGATCAACCAAAATGCAATAAAATATGATATGCAAATGATTATCTAGTGTATAACATTCCAAATTGAAAATTTGGGATGTTACATGTTCCTAATGATAAGTATGAACTTATTTCACAAAGAATTGTTACAGGTTATAGAATGGTAATTGATTTTAGAAAATTAAACAAAGCAACTAGAAAAGATCACTACCCTCTGCCTTTTATTGATCAAATGGTAGAAAGATTATCTAAGCACACACATTTTTGCTTCCTTGATGGATATTCTGGTTTTCCACAAATACCTGTTTCTCAACCTGATCAAGAAAAGACCACTTTTACTTGTCCCTTTGGAAATTATGCTTATAGATGTATGCCTTTTGGTTTATGCAATGCACCTGCTACCTTTCAAAGATGTATGACTGCTATATTCTCTGACTTTTGTGGAAAGATTGTTGAGGTTTTCATGGATGATTTCTCTATTTATGGGAAGTCTTTTGATGATTGTTTAAGCAATCTTGAAAGAGTTTTGCAGAGATGTGAACAAACAAATCTTGTCTTGTATTGGGAGAAGTGCCACTTTATGGTTAATGAAGGCATTGTCTTGGGTCATAAAATTTCTGAAAGAGGTATTGAAGTGGACAAAGCTAAGTTTGATGCAATTGAGAAAATGCCATGTCCTAAAGATATCAAAGGTATTCGTAGTTTCCTAGGTCATGCTGGTTTCTATAGGAGATTTATCAAAGACTTTTCTAAAATTTCTAGGCCTCTTACGAATCTTTTGCAAAAGGATATTCTTTTTGTTTTTTATGATGATTGTTTAGAAGCCTTTGAAACTCTCAAGAAAGCCTTAATTTCTGCACCTATTGTTCAACCACCTGATTGGAACTTGCCTTTTGAAATTATGTGTGATGCTAGTGATTATGTCGTTGGTGCTGTTCTAGGACAAAGAGTTGATAAGAAACTGAATGTTATTAATTATGCTAGTAAAACTCTAGACAATGCTCAATGAAATTATGCTACTACTGAAAAAGAATTCTTAGCAGTGGTGTTTACTTGTGATAAATTTAGACCTTACATTGTTGTTTCAAAAGTAACTGTTCAAACTGATCATGCTGCTGTTAAATATATTATGGGAAAGAAATATGCTAAACCTAGACTTATTCGATGGGTTCTCTTGCTACAAGAATTTGATTTACATATTACTAATAGAAAAGGAGCTGAGAACCCCGTAGCTGATAACTTGTCTAGGTTTGAAAATGTGCCTGATGACCCACTACCTATTGATGATAGTTTTCCTGATGAGCATTTAGCTACAATAAATGTTGCTCACAACACTCCTTGGTATGCTGACTATCCTAATTACATTATTGCTAAATATTTACCACCTAGTTTTACATAACAACAAAAGAAAACATTCGTCTATGATTTAAGACATTACTTTTGGGATGACCCACATCTTTATAAATAATGAGTAGATGGTATTATTAGACGTTGTGTACTTGAGCATGAACAGGGACAAATCCTACGGAAATGTCACTCCGAAGCTTATGGAGGGCATCATGTTGGAGATAGAACTGCTCACAAGGTATTGCAATTTGGATTTTATTGGCCTACTCTCTTCAAGGATGCCCGTAAGTTCGTCTTATCTTGTGGTGAATGCCAAAGAATAGGTAATATCGGTAAGCGTCAAGAAATGCCTATGAATTATTCACTTGCTCTTGAACCATTTGATGTTTGGGGATTTGATTACATGGGACCTTTTCCTTCCTCTAATGGGTATACACATATTTTGGTTGCTGTTGATTATGTTACTAAATAGGTAGAAGATATTCCAACCAGTAGTGCTAATCACAACACCTCTATTAAAATGCTTAAGGAAGTTATTTTCCCAAGGTTTGGACTCCCTAGATATTTAATGACTGATGGTGGTTCACACTTTATTCATGGTGCTTTCTGTGAAATGCTTGCCAAGTATGATGTTAACCATAGAATTGCATCACCTTATCATCCTGAGTCTAGTGGTCAAGTTGAACTTAGCAATAGAGAAACAAAATTAATCTTCTAAACGACTGTCAATAGGTCCCGAAAGAATTGGTCTAAGAAATTAGATGAAGCACTTTGGGCTTATAGAACATCATATAAAAATCATATGGGTATGTCTCCTTATAAAATGGTTTATGGAAAAGCTTGTTGATGACCCACAAGTATAGGGGATCTATCGTAGTCCTTTTGATAAGTAAGAGTGTCGAACCTAATGAGGAGCAGAAGGAAATGATAAGCGATTTTCAGCAAGGTATTCTCTACAAGCACTGAAATTATAGGTAACACATAGTTTTGTGATAAGATAATTGGTAACGAGCAACAAGTAACAAAAGTAAATAAAGTGCAGCAAGGTGGCCCAATCCTTTTTATAGCAAAGGACAAGTCTGGACAAACTCTTATATGATGTAAAGCGCTACCGAGGACACATGGGAATATCGTCAAGCTAGGTTTCATCACGTTCATAAGATTCGCGTTCGGTACTTTGATAATTTGGTATGTGGGTGGACCGATGCTTGGGTGCTGCCCTTACTTGGACAAGCATCCCACTTATGATTAACCTCTATTGCAAGCATCCGCAACTACATCAAAAGTATCAAGGTAAACCTAACCATAGCTTGAAACATATGGATCCAAATCAGCCCCTTACGAAGCAACGCATAAACTAGGGTTTAAGCTTCTGTCACTCTAGCAACCCATCATCTACTTATTACTTCCCAATGCCTTACTCTAGGCCCAAATAATGGTGAAGTGTCATGTAGTCGACGTTCACATAACACCACTAGAGGAGAGACAACATACATCTCATCAAAATATCGAACGAATACCAAATTCACATGACTACAAATAGCAAGACTTCTCTCATGTCCTCAGGAACAAACATAACTACTCACAAAGCATATTCATGTTCATAATCAGAGGTGTATTAATATGCATATAGGATCTGAACATATGATCTTCCACCAAGTAAACCAACTAGCATCAACTACAAGGAGTAATTAACACTACTAGCAACCCACATGTACCAATCCTGGACTTGGAGACAAGAATTGGATACAAGAGATGAACTAGGGTTTTGAGAGGAGATGGTTCTGGTGAAGATGTTGATGGAGATTGCCCTCTCCCGATGAGAGGAGCGTTGGTGATGACAATGGCGATGATTTCCCACTCCCGGAGGGAAGTTTCCCCGGCAGAACAGCTCCGCCAGAGCCCTAGATTGGTTCCGCCAAGGTTCCGCCTCGTGGCGGCAGAGTCTCATCCGGAAAGATGGCTTATGATTTTTTCCTCATCGAAAGACTCCATATAGCAGAAGATGGCCATCGGAGGGCCACTAGGGGGCCCACGAGGTAGGGGGGCGCGCCTAGGGGGGTAGGGCGCGCCCCCACCCTCGTGGGCAGGGTGTGGCCCCCTGTTAAACTTCTTGCGCTCAGTATTTTTTATATATTCTGAAAATGACTTCCGTGAAGTTTCAGGACTTTTGGAGCTGTGCAGAATAGGTCTCTAATATTTGCTCCTTTTCCAGCCCAGAATCCCAGCTGCCGACATTCTCCCTCTTTATGTAAACCTTGTAAATAAGAGAGAATAGGCATAAGTATTGTGACATAATGTGTAATAACAACCCATAATGCAATAAATATCAATATAGAAGCATGATAAAAAATGGACGTATCAACTCCCCCAAGCTTAGACCTCGCTTGTCCTCAAGCGAAAGCCGAAATCGAAAAATATGTCCACATGTTTGGAGATAGAGGTGTTGATAAAATAAAATACGAACATGAGGGCATCACGATCATTCTTAGAACAACAACCTATATAATTCTTGTCATATGATCTCTTTTGCTAGAGTAACAATTCAATCACAATTTCAAGTATGAATCATAAACTTCATTGAAAACTAACAAACTGTAATCTCAGTCATTGGAGCAATTGCAATTTATCATAACATAGGAAAGAGTTAATATAAGAGCTTTTCAGCAAGTCCACATACTCAACTATCATATAGTCTTTCACAATTGCTAACACTCACGCAATACTTATGGATATGGAGTTTTAATCAGACACAGAGAAAGAGAGGGGCTTATAGTTTTGCCTCCCAACGTTTTACCTCAAGGGTAATGTCAACAATAATAGTTCATGAAAACTCACATCCGATTAGCCATATATACCAGGATCTTTCCAACATGTTGTGCTTGCCAAAAGATAAAATGTAAAAAGGAAGGGTGAAGATCACCATGACTCTTATGTAGGGTAGGAGATAAAAGTAAAAGATAGACCCTTCACAGAGGGAAGCAAAGGTTGTCATGTGCTTTTATGGTTGGATGCACGAAATCTTAATGCGAAAGAACGTCACTTTATATTGCCACTTGTGATATGGACCTTGATTATGCAGTCCATCGCTTTTATTTCTCCCATATCACACGATCATATAAAGCTTATTTTCTTCCACACTAATAAGTCATACATATTTAGAGAGCAATTTTATTGCTTGGACCGATGACAACTTACTTGGAGGATCTTACTCAATCCATAGGTAGGTATGGTGGACTCTCATGGCAAAACTGGGTTTAGGGATATTTGGAAGCACAAGTACTATCTCTACTTGGTGCAAAGAATTGTCTAGCATGAGAGGGAAAGGCAAGCTCAACCATGTTGGATGATCCATGACAATATAATTTATCTCAGATGTAAGCAAACATAACCCATTACGTTGTCTTTCTTGTCCAACGTCAACTTTTTAGCATGTCATATTTTAATGAGTGCTCACAATCATAAAAGATGTCCAAGATAGTATATTTATATGTGAAGACCTCTCTTTCTTTATTACTTCCTATTAATTGCAACGATGACCAAAACTATGTTTGTCAACTTTCAACAACTTTTATTCATCATACTTTTTATATGTGAGCTCATTACTCTCCATAAGATCCATATGATCCCTTTTTATTTCTTTTTATTCTTTCTCTTTTCTTTTATTAACTCAAGATCATAGAAAAATAATCAAGCCCTTGACTCAACACCAATCTTTATCATATATAGCTCACGGACTCGATTACATAGAAGGATCATAAAGCAAAACTCACAACTAGATCATACTAAAAACTTTTATTCTACTAGATCAAGATATTACCAAAAGGATCGAACTAAGAAAAACGGTAAAGATAAAAGTGATGATGATACGATACCGGGGCACTCCCCCAAGCTTGGAAGTTGCCAAGGGGAGTGCCCATACCCATGTGATTATGTCTCCTTTGTTGGTGAAGAAGGTGGAGGTGATGATGGATAGTCGCACATCGAGCGTAAGAGGTCCTCCAACTTGCGGATAATGCCCTTGAGTGCAACGATATGCTCCTTCAACAAAATATTTTCACGTGTGAGATACTTGTTTTGTATACGAGCTAACTCAATCATCTTGAAAGCTTCAATCTCAGTTGGGGTAAGAAGATTGTGATCGAGTTGAAGGCTATCTTCTGCTGCAGGAGCTTGATCCTCCGTGGCCTTCTTGATCCCTTCATCCTTGTTGATCTCCATGGGTTCTTCCCTCTTCAGCTCTATCTTCATTAGCCAAGCATCGTTGTCACCATTGTTGGAGGAGGGGGACGACATGATGCCTGGCCTTGACAAACCTGACAGGAAATAGCCCAAAACAAGAACAGAGGATAATTGCATGATACGGTGGTCAAAACCTTCGGGAGGTTATATAATGAATTTTTACCGACCAAAATACGTGTCGTGTAATAAAACGGAGTACTGAGAGCACACGAGGTGTCCACGAGGTAGGGGCACGCCCTCCACCTCGTGGAAGCCTCGTGTCCTTCCCGGACTGCTTCTTATTTTTCTATTTTTCTAAATATTCCAAAATGGAAGAAAATTGCCATTAGAACGGTTTTGGAGTCGGTTTACTTACCGTACCACATACCTATTCCTTTTCGGAGTCTGAAATGTTCCGGAAAGTGTCCCTTATGTATTCCTCCGGGGTTACGGTTTCAATAACATTGGTTTCAACATTTATAGGATTACCTGAGATATAATGTTTAATTCTTTGACCGTTCACCACCTTCGGATTTGTGCCTTTGAAGTTGTTGATTTTTATGGCACCGGAACAATAGACCTCCTCGATAACGTAAGGACCTTCCCATTTAGAGAGAAGTTTTCCTGCAAAAAATCCTAAACGAGAGTTGTATAGCTATACATAATCACCTACATTAAACTCACGCTTTTGTATTCTTTTGTCATGCCATCTTTTAACTTTTTCTTTAAATAATTTGGAATTCTCATAGGCTTGGGTTCTCCATTCATCAAGTGAGCTAATATCAAATAACCTCTTCTCACCGGCAAGTTTGAAATCATAATTTAGCTCTTTAATAGCCCAATATGCCTTATGTTCTAGTTCTAGTGGTAAGTGACATGCTTTCCCATAGGATTTTCCTATGCAGTTCTATAGGCCCATAATGCATCATCAAGTTTCTTGGACCAATTCTTTCTAGATCTAATAACAGTCTTTTGCAAAATTAATTTGAGCTCTCTATTACTCAATTCTACTTGAACACTAGACTGTGGGTGATACGGAGATGCAATTCTATGATTAACATCATACTTAGCAAGCATTTTATGGAAAGCACCATGAATAAAATGTGAACCACCATTAGTCATTAAATATATAGGGACTCCAAACCTTGGAAAAATAACTTCTTTAAGCATCTTAATAGAGGTGTTATGATCAGCACTACTAGTTGGAATAGCTTCTACCCACTTAGTAACGTAATCAACAACAACTAAAATATGTGTGTATCCATTGGAGGCAGGAAAAGGTCCCATATAATCAAAGCCCCATACGTCAAATGGTTCAATAACAAGTGAATAATTCATAGGCATTTCTTGACGTCTACTAATATTACCAATTCTTTGACATTCATCACAAGATACAACAAACTTACGGGCATCCTTGAAGAGAGTAGGCCAATAAAAACCGGATTGCAATACCTTATGTGCAATTCTATCTCCAGCGTGGTGTCCTCCATAAGGTTCGGAGTGACACTTGCATAGGATCTGTTCACGTTCATGCTCAGGTACACAACGTCTAATAACACCATCTACTCCTTCTTTATAAAGGTGTGGGTCATCCCAAAAGTAATGCCTCAAATAATGGAAGAACTTTTTCTTTTGCTGGTATGTGAAACTAGGTGGTATAAATTGAGCAGCAATGTAATTAGCATAATCAGCATACCATGGAGCAGTATGAGAAGCATTTATGACATTTAATTGTTCATTAGGAAAGCTATCATCAATAGGTAGTGGGTCATCAAGCACATTTTCTAACCTAGACAAGTTGTCTGCAACGGGGTTCTCAACTCCCTTTCTATCAATAATATGCAAATCAAATTCTTGTAGCAAGAGAACCCATCTAATAAGTCTAGGTTTAGCATCTTTCTTTTCCATAAGGTATTTAATAGCAGCATGATCCGTGTGAATAGTTACTTTAGAATCAACAATATAAGGTCTGAACTTATCACAAGCAAATACAACTGCTAAGAATTCTTTTTCAGTAGTAGCATAATTTCTCTGAGCATTATCTAGAGTTTTACTAGCATATTGAATAACATTTAATTTCTTATCAACTCTTTTCCCTAGCACAACACCTAGAACATAATAACTAGCATCACACATAATTTGAAAAGGTAAATTCCAATCAGGTGGCTGAACAATAGGTGCAGATATCAATGCTTTCTTAAGTATTTCAAATGCTTCTACACAATCATCATCAAAAACAAATGGTATATCTTTTTGTAATAAATTAGTCAGAGGCAAAGAAATTTTGGAGAAGTCCTTAATGAACCTCCTATAAAACCCGGCATGACCAAGGAAACTTCTTATACCTTTGATGTCCTTGGGACATGGCATCTTTTCAATAACATCAACCTTGGCTTTATCAACCTCAATACCTTTTTCAGAAACTTTATGCCCCAAGACAATACCTTCATTAACCATAAAGTGGCACTTTTCCCAATTCAAGACAAGATTAGTTTCTTCACATCTCTGCAAAACTCGGTCAAGGTTGCTTAAGCAATCATCAAAAAGAGGATCCATAGACGGAAAAATCGTCCATGAAAACCTCACAAATCTTTTCACAAAATTTAGAGAATATAGCCGTCATGCATCTTTGAAAGGTAGCAGGTGCATTACATAAACCAAAAGGCATACGTCTATAAGCAAAAGTACCAAAAGGGCAAGTAAAAGTAGTCTTTAATTGATCATTGGCTGACACATGTATTTGAGAGAACCCAGAATAACCATCTAGAAAGCAAAAATGTGTATGTTTGGATAATCTTTCTAGCATTTGATCGATAAAAGGTAAGGGGTAATGATCTTTTTTTATTAGCTTTATTTAATTTGCGGAAATCAATTACCATCCCATAACCTGTAATAGTTCTTTGCGGGATCAACTCATCTTTATCATTAGGAACGACAGTAATACCTCCCTTCTTAGGGACACAATGGACAGGACTTACCCACTGACTATCAGCAACGGTATAAATTATACCTGACTCAAGAAGCTTTAGTATTTCCTTTCTTACCACTTCCTTCATCTTAGAATTCAGCCATCGTTGATGATCACGAACTGGTTTGGCATCTTCGTCCAAATTTATTTTGTGTTGACAGAGTGGGACTAATGCCCTTAAGATCATCAAGCGTATATCCAATAGCAGCACGGTGCTTCTTCAGAGTTTTCAATAAACTCTCTTCTTCATGCTCTCAAAGGTTAGCACTAATAGTAACAGGATATATCTTTTTCTCATCAAGATAAGCATATTTAAGAGTATCGGGTAACGGTTTAAGCTCAAACACGGGATCACCCTTGGGTGGAGGAGGACCCCCTAGGATTTCAACAGGCAAATTGTGTTTCAGGATGGGTTCCTGTTTAAAGAATACTTCATCTATTTCCCTTCTTTCATTCATAAACATATCATTTTCATGGTATAGAAAATATTGTTCTAAAGGATCACTAGGAGGTACGACAATAGAAGCAAGACCAATAATTTCATCTTTACTAGGCAATTCCTCTTCACGGTGTTGTCTACAAAATTTAGAGAAATTAAATTCGTGAGACATATCACCTAAACCAATAGAAACAACATCCTTTTTGCAATCTATATTAGCATTAACTGTGTTCAAGAAGGGTCTACCAAATATAATGGGACAAAAGCTATCTTGTGGGGAACCAAGAACAAGAAAATCAGCAGGATATTTAGTTTTCCCACACAAGACTTCAACATCTCTAACAATTCCCATTGGTGAAATAGTATCTCTATTGGCAAGTTTAATTGTGACATCAATATCTTCTAACTCAACAGGTGCAATATCATGCATAATTTCTCTATATAGGTCAATAGGTATTGCACTAGCACTGGCACCCATATCACATAAGCCATGATAACAATGATCTCCTATTTTAACAGAAATAACGGGCATGCCTACCACAGGTCTAGGTTTATCTTTAGCACAAGGTTTAGCAATTCTAGCAGTTTCATCACAGAAATAAATAACATGCCCATCAATATTATCAGACAAGAGATCTTTAACAATAGCAATATTAGGTTCAACTTTAACTTGCTCAGGAGGTGTATAAGTTCTAATATTGCTTTTACGAACCACAGTTGAAGCTTTAGCATGATCTTTTATCCTAACAGGAAAAGGTGGTTTCTCAACATAAGCAGTAGGAACAATAGGATCATTATAAATGATAGTCTTTTCTTCAACTTTAATAGGTGCAACTACTTTTACTTCTATGGGAGGATGATATTTAAACCACTTCTCCCTAGGGAGATCAACATGAGTAGCAAAAGATTCACAGAAAGAAGCTACTATCTCAGAGTCAAGTCCATATTTAGTGCTAAATTTACGGAAAACATCGGTATCCATAAAAGATTTAACACAATCATACTAAGGTGTCATACCTGACTCCTTACCTTCGTCAAGGTCCCAATCTTTAGAGTTGCGTTTAATTCTTTCCAATAAATCCCATTTGAATTCAATAGTCTTCATCATAAAAGAGCCAGCACAAGAAGTATTGAGCATGGTGCGATTGTTATCAAAAAGCCGAGCATATAAATTTTGAATAATCATTTCTCTTGAGAGCTCATGATTGGGGCATGAATATAACATTGATTTAAGCCTCCCCCAAGCTTAAGCGATGCTTTCTCCTTCGCGAGGCCAGAAATTATATATATAATTGCGATCACGATGAACAAGATGCATAGGATAAAACTTCTGATGAAATTCCAATTTCAATAGTTTGTAGTTCCATGACCCCGTATCATCACATAGCCTATACCATGTCAATGCATCTTCCTTCAAAGATAAATAGAAGACCTTCTTCTTAATAACATCTCCGGGTACACCTAAAAGCTTAAATAATCCACAAACTTCATCCACATATATTAGGTGCTCATCAGGATGCACTGTTCCGTCTCCTGCAAAAGGATCAGCTAGCAGTTTTTCTATCATACCCGAAGGAATTTCAAAGCAGACATTTTCATTTTCAGTAGGTTCAATAGGTTGAGGAGCAACTCTTTGCTCTACTGGTCGGGGTGAAGATACCCAGAACAAGACCTTCAGAGGATTACTTTCCATAGTAACAAGTGACAGTAAATTTCAGCACACTATATAATTTTTTCCTTACCAAATTCCACCTACCAAAGGCGCTTCACTCCCCGGCAACGGTGCTAGAAAAGAGTCTTGATGACCCACAAGTATAGAGGATCTTTCATAGTCCTTTCGAAAAGTAAGAGTGTCGAACCCAACGAGGAGCAGAAGGAAATGATAAGCGGTTTTCAGCAAGGTATTCTCTTCAAACACTAAAATTATAGGTAACAGATAGTTTTATGATAAGATAATTGTTAACGAGAAACAAGTAACAAAGTAAATAAAGTGCAGCAAGGTGGCCCAATCCTTTTTGTAGCAAAGGACAAGCCTGGACAAACTCTTATATGATGTAAAGCGCTCCCGAGGACACATGGGAATATCGTCAAGCTAGGTTTCATCATGTTCATATGATTCGTGTTCGGTACTTTGATAATTTGGTATGTGAGTGGGCCGGTGCTTGGGTGCTGACCTTACTTGGACAAGCATCCCACTTATGATTAACCTCTATTGCAAGCATCCGCAACTACATCAAAAGTATTAAGGTAAAACTAACCATAGCATGAAACATATGGATCCAAATCAGCCCCTTACGAAGCAACACCTAAACTAGGGTTTAAGCTTCTGTCACTCTAGCAACCCATCATCTACTTATTACCTCCCAATGCCATCCTCTAGGCCCAAATAATGGTGAAGTGTCATGTAGTCGACGTTCATATAACACCACTAGAGGAGAGACAACATACATCTCATCAAAATATCGAAGGAATACCAAATTCACATGACTACTAATAGCAAGACTTCTCCCATGTCCTCAGGAAAAAACGTAACTACTCACAAAGCATATTCATGTTCATAATCAGAGGGGTATTAATATGCATATAGGATCTGGACATATGATCTTCCACCAAGTAAACCAACTAGCATCAACTACAAGGAGTAATTAACACTACTAGCAACCCACAGGTACCAATCCCGGACTTGGAGACAAGAATTGGATACAAGAGATGAACTAAGGTTTTGAGAGGAGATGGTGCTGGTGAAGATGTTGATGGAGATTGCCCTCTCCCGATGAGAGGAGCGTTGGTGATGAAGATGGCGCTGATTTCCCCTTCCCGGAGGGAAGTTTCCCCGGCAGAACAGCTCCGCCAGAGCCCTAGATTGGTTCCACCAAGGTTCCGCCTCGTGGTGGCGGAGTCTCGTCCGGAAAGATGGCTTATGCTTTTTCCTCATCGAAAGACTCCATATAGCAGAATATGGCCATCGGAGGGCCACCAGGGGGCCCACGAGGTAGGGGGCGCGCCTAGGGGGGTAGGGTGCGCCCCCACCCTCGTGGGCAGGGTGTGCCCCCCCTGGTGAACTTCTTGCTCTCAGTATTTTTTATATATTCTGAAAATGACTTCTGTGAAGTTTCAAGACATTTGGAGCTTTGCATAATAGGTCTCTAATATTTGCTCCTTTTCCAACCCAGAATCCCAGCTGCCGGTATTCTCCCTCTTTATGTAAACCTTGTAAAATAAGAGAGAATAGGCATAAGTATTGTGACATAATGTGTAATAACAGCCCATAATGCAATAAATATTGATATAAAAGCATGATGCAAAATGGACTTATCACTTGTCATTTGCCTCTTGAGTTAGAACATAAAGCATATTGGGCAATCAAAGAACTCAGCTATGATTTCAAACTTACCAGTGAAAAGTGGTTATTTGATATTAGCTCATTAGATGAATGGAGAACCCAAGCTTATGAAAATGCCAAGTTGTTTAAAGAAAAAGTCAAAAGGTGGCAATGCTAAGAGAATCCAAAAGCGTGAGTTTAAAGTAGGAGAATATGTTCTTGTGTACAACTCTCATTTCAGATTCTTTGCAGGAAAACTCCTCTCAAAATGGGAAGGCCCCTATGTCATCGAGGACATTTATCGTTTTGGAGCCATCAAAATAAATAATGCCAAAGGTACTAACACCAAGGTTGTTAATGGGCAACGAATAAAACATTATATCTCAGGTATGCCCATTAATTTTGAAAGTAATATTATCCAAACTAGGACACCGGAAGAACACATAAAATAGTCCTTCCAAAACACTCCAGAATCATGAAAATAAGGAGGTACGTGATACGGTAAGTAAACAGACTAAGAAAGATCCGCAAAAATATTTTTTATCAGTTTTGGAATATTTAGAAAAATAGGAAAATAAGAAACTTCTAGGAAGCGTACCCTGGTGGGAACAATACACCAGGGTGTGCCTGGCTTGCCAGGCACGCCCAGGTGAGTTGTGCCCACCTGGGGTACCTTTCGGACTCTGTGTTTCTACAATTTGCTTGTTTCCTAAGATAAAAAATCTTTATATACCGCCGAATCTGTTCACCACCATATCACAAAGAAATCTTCTGTTCTCTTGTCTTGTTATTTTTGGTCAGATCTGTTGAGCCAGGCATCATGTCTTCTTCTTCCTCCAACAACGTGGAAGAGGATGCTTGGTTGATGAAGATCGAGCTGAAGAGAGAAGAGCCCGCAGAAGCCGACAAGGGAGACGAGAGCAAGGAGGTTACCGTAGATCAACCTCTGGTCTTCGAGCAAGCACTGCCAGCCGAGGAGGAAGAGGAAGATATCCTTAAACCTTAATATGCTTATCTTACTCCTACTGAGATTGAAGCCTTTCGCATAATTGAAACGGTTCGTGTGCAAAATAAGTATCTCACCCGTGAAAATATTCTGCATCAAGAGCTGATACGTCCATTTTGCATCGTGCTTTTATACTGATATTTATTGCATTATGGGCCGTTATTGCACATTATATCACAATACTTATGCCTATTCTCTCTTGTTTTATAAGGATACATGAAGAGGGAGAATGCCAGCAGCTGGAATTTTGGACTGGAAAAGGAGCAAATATTCGAGACCTATTCTGCACAACTCCAAAATTCCTGAAACTTCACGGAGCTTATTTTTGGAATATATAAAAATTTTGGGCGAAGAAAGAACCAGAGGGTGGCCACCTGCCAGCCACAAGGGTGGAGGGCGCGCCCTACCCCCTGGGCGTGCCCCCGACATTGTGGGACCCTCGCAGGCCCCCGGTGCCCATCTTTGGCTATATGGTGTCTTTTACCCTGGAAAAAATAAAGAAGAAGCTTTCAGGACGAAGCGCCGCCGTGTCGAGGTGGAACCTGGGCAGAACCAATCTAGGGCTCCGGCAGAGTTGTTTTGCCGGGGAAACATCCCTCCGGGAGGGAGAAATCGTCGCCATCGTCATCACCATCGATCCTCTCATTGAGAGGGGGTCAATCTCCATCAACATCTTCACCAGCGCCATCTCCTCTCAAACCCTAGTTCATCTCTTGTATTTGATCTTGGTCCCAAAACCTCAGATTGGTACCTATGGGTTACTAGTAGTGTTGATTACTCCTTGTAGTTGATGATAGTTGGTTTATCCGGTGGAAGATTATATTTTCATATCCTTAATGATAATTAATACTCATCTAATATTGATCATAAATATGTTTTGTGAGTAGTTACGTTTGTTTCTGAGGACATGGGAGAATTCTTGTTATAAGTAATCATGTGAATTTGGTATTCGTTCGATATTTTGATGAGATGTATGTTGTCTCTCCTCTAGTGGTGTTATGTGAACGTCGACTACATGCCAGTTCACCATTATTTGGGCCTAGGGGAAGGCATTGGGAAGTAATAAGTAGATGATGGGTTACTAGAGTGACAGAAGCTTAAACCCTAGTTTATGTGTTGCTTCGTAAAGGGCTGATTTGGATCCATATGTTTCATGCTATGGTTAGGTTTACCTTAAGTCTTCTTTAGTAGTTGCGGATGCTTGCGAGAGGGGTTAATCATACGTGGGAGGCTTTTCCAAGGAAGGGCAGCACCCAAGCACCGGTCCACCCACGTATGAAATTATCAAAGTAACAAACGCGAATCATATGAGCATGATGAAAACTAGCTTGGCAACAATTCCCATGTGTCCTCGGGAGCGTTTTGCTTTATATAAGAGTTTGTCCAGGCTTGTCCTTTGCTACAAAAAGGATTGGGCCACCTTGCTGCACCTTAGTTACTTTATTTATTTTTTACCCGTTACGATTTACCTTATCAAAAACCTCTTTGTTACCGATAATTTTAGTGCTTGTAGAGAATACCTTGCTGAAAACCACATGTCATTTCCTTGTGGTCCTCGTTGGGTTCGACACTCTTACTTATCGAAAGGACTACGATAGATCCCCTATACTTGTGGGTCATCAAGACTCTTTTCTGGCACCGTTGCCGGAGTGAAGCGCCTTTGGTAAGTGGAATTTGGTAAGGAAACATTTATATAGTGTGCTGAAATTTACTGTCACTTGTTACTATGGAAAATAATCCTTTGAGGGGTTTGTTCGGGGTATCTTCACCTCGACCGGAATCGCAGTTAGTTTCTCCTCAACCTACTGCACCTACTAAAAATATTTATTATGAAATTCCTTTGGTTATGATAGAGAAACTGCTAGCTAATCCTTATACAGGAGATGGAACATTACATCCCGATATGCACACAATCTATGTGGATGAAGTTTGTGGATTATTAAGCTTGTAGGTATGCCCGAGGTTGTTGTCAAGAAGAAGGTCTTCTCTTTATCTTTGAAGGGAAAGGCATTGACATGGTATAGGCTATTGGATGATATTGGATCATGGAACTACAACCGATTGAAATTGGAATTTCATCAGAAGTTTTATCCTATGCATTTGGTTCATCGTGATCGGAATTATATATATAATTTTTGGCCTCGTGAAGGAGAAAGTATTGCTCAAGCTTGGGGGTGGCTTAAGTCAATGTTATATCATGCCCCAATCATGAGCTCTTAAGAGAAATTATTATTCAAAACTTTTATGCTCGGCTTTCTCATAATGATCGATCCATGCTCGATACTTCTTGTACTGGTTCCTTTATGAAGAAGGATATTGAATTCAAATGGGATTTACTGGAAAGAATTAAACACAACTCTGAATATTGGGACCTCGACAAAGGTAAGGAGTCAGGTATAAACCTTAAGTTCGATTGTGTTAAATCTTTTATGGATACCAATGCTTTTTGTGATTTTAGCACTAAATATGGACTTGACTCTGAGATAGTAGCGTCTTTCTATGAATCTTTTTCTACTCATGTTGATCTCCCTAAGGAGAAGTGGTTCAAATATAATCCTCCCATTGAAGTTAAAGTAGTAGAACCTATTAAAGTTGAAGAAGAAACTATTACTTATAATGTTGATCCTATTGTTCCTACTGCTTATATTGAGAAACCACCTTTACCTTTCAGAGCATGAAGAAAATAAATTATTGAAAACTCTGAAGAAGCACTGTGCTGCTATTGGATATACTCTTGATGATCTTAAGGGCATTAGTCCCACTCTATGTCAGCATAAAATTAAACTGGAGAAAGATACTTAACCGGTTGTTGATCATCAACGACGGTTAAATCCTAAGATGAAAGAAGTGGTAAGAAATGAAATACTAAAGCTTCTGGAGGCAGGTATAATTTATCCTATTGCTGATAGTCAATGGGTAAGTCTTGTTCATTGTGTCCCTAAGAAGAGAGGTATTACTATTGTTCCTAATGATAAGAATGAATTGATTCCTCAAAGAATTGTTACATGTTATAGAATGGTAATTGATTTTCGCAAATTAAATAAAGCTAATAGAAAATATCATTACCATCTACCTTCTATTGATCAAATGCTAGAAAGATTATCCAAACACACACATTTTTGCTTTCTAGATGGTTATTATGGTTTCTCTCAAATACATGTGTCTAAAGAAGATCAAGAGAAAACCACTTTTACTTGCCCTTTCGGTACCTTTGCTTATAGACATATGCCTTTTGGTTTATGCAATGCACCTGCTACCTTTCAAAGATGTATGACTGCTATATTCTCTGACTTTTGTGAAAAGATTGTTGAGGTTTTCATGGATGATTTCTCCGTTTACGGAACTTCTTTTGATGATTGCTTAAGCAACCTTGACCGAGTTTTGCAGAGATGTGAAGAAACTAATCTTGTCTTGAATTGGGAAAAGTGCCACTTTATGGTTAATGAAGGTATTGTCTTGGGGCATAAAGTTTATGAAAGAGGTATTGAACTTGATAAAGCTAAAGTGGATGCTATTAAAAAGATGCCGTGTCCTAAAGATATCAAAGGTATAAGGAGTTCCCTTGGTCATGTTGGTTTCTATAGGAGGTTTATTAAAGACTTCTCTAAAATTTCTAGGCCGCTCACTAATCTCTTGCAAAAAGATATTCCTTTTGTTTTTTATGATGATTGTGTAGAAGCATTTGAAATACTAAAGAAAGCCTTGATCTCTGCACCTATTGTTCAGCCACCTGATTGGAATTTGCCGTTTGAAATTATGTCTGATGCTAGTGATTATGCTGTTGGTGATGTTCTAGGACAAAGAGTTGATAAGAAAGTTAAATGTTATTCAGTATGCTAGTAAAACTCTAGACAGTGCTCAGAGAAATTATGCTACCACTGAAAAGGAATTTTTAGCAGTTGTATTTGCATGTGATAAGTTTAGACCTTATATTGTAGATTCTAAAGTAACTGTTCACACTGATCATGCTGCTATTAAATACCTTATGGAAAAGAAAGATGCTAAACCTAGACTTATTAGATGGGTTCTCTTGCTACAAGAATTTGATTTGCATATTATTGATAGAAAATGAGCTGAGAACCCCGTTGCAGACAACTTGTCTAGGTTAGAAAATGTGCTTGATGACCTACTACCTATTGATGATAGCTTTCCTGATGAACAACTAAATGTCATAAATGCCTCTCATAATACTCCATGGTATGCTGATTATGCTAATTACATTGTTGTTGCTAAATTCATAACACCTAGTTTCACATACCAGCAAAGGAAAAAGTTTTTCTATGATTTAAGACATTACTTTTGGGATGACCCGCACCTTTATAAAAAAGGAATCGATGGTGTTATTAGACATTGTGTACCTGAGCATGAACATGAACAGATCCTACGCAACTGCCACTCCGAGTCTTACAGAGGACACCACGCTGGAGATAGAACTGCACATAAGATATTGCAATCCGGTTTCTATTGGCCCACTCTCTTTAAAGATGCCCGTAAGTTTGTCTTGTCTTGTGATCAATGTCAAAGAATTGGTAATATTAGTAGATGTCAGGAAATGCCAATGAACTATTCACTTGTTATTGAACCATTTGATGTTTGGGGCTTTGATTATATGGGATATTTTCCTTCCTCTAATGGGTATACACATATTTTAGTTGCTGTTGATTACATTACTAAGTGGGTAGAAGCTATTCCAACTAGTAGTGCTGATCATAACACTTCTATTAAGATGCTTAAAGAAGTTATTTTTCCAAGGTTTGGGGTCCCTAGATATTTAATGACTGATGGTGGTTCACATTTTATTCATGGTACTTTTCGTAAAATGCTTGCTAAATATGATGTTAACCATAGAATTGCATCTCCTTATCATCTTCAGTCTAGTGGTCAAGTAGAATTGAGCAATAGAGAGATTAAATTAGTTTTTCAGAAGACTGTTAATAGATCTAGGAAGAATTGGTCTAAGAAACTTGATGATGCATTGTGGGCTTATAGAACTGCTTATAAGAATCCTATCGGTATGTCTCTGTATAAAATGGTTTATGGAAAAGCATGTCACTTACCTCTTGAGTTAGAACATAAGGAATATTGGGCTATTAAAGAGCTCAATTACGATTTCAAACTTGCCAGTGAGAAGAGGTTATTTGATATTAGCTCACTTGATGAATGGAGAAACCAAGCCTATGAGAATGCCAAGTTGTTTAAAGAAAAATTTAAAAGATGGCATGATAAAAGGATACAAAAGCATGAGTTTAATGTAGGTGATCATGTTTTGCGATACAACTCTCGTTTCAGATGTTTTGTAGGAAAACTTCTCTCTAAATGGGAAGGCCCTTACATTATCGAGGAGGTCTATCATTTCGGTGCCATAAAAATCAACAATGCCAAAGGCACAAATCCAAAGGTGCTAAACGGTCAAGGGACCAATCATTATATTTCAGGTACTCCCATAAATGTTGAGACCAATATAATTAATATCGTAACACTGGCGGAGTACATAAGGGACACTTTCCATAATGTTTCAGACTCTGAAAAAGAATAGGTATGTGGTACGGTAAGTAAACTGAGTCCAAAATGTTTCCATTGATAAATTTTCTCCGTTTTGGAATATTTAATAAATTAGGAAAATTAAAAGTAGTCCGAAAGAGACACGAGGCCACCACAAGGGTGGAGGGCGCGCCCTACCCCTGGGTGCGCCCCCCGTCCTTGTGGCCTCCTCATGTGCCTTTCGGACTCCGTTTTCTTGCAAGATACTTCTTATGGTCGGTAAAAATTCATTATATAATCTCCCGAATGTTTTGACCACCGTACCACACAAAAATCTCCTATTTTTGTTTCGAGCTGTTTTTCCTGAAAGATCTAGATCGCCATGGTGTCTCCAAGCGCCCCCAAGGACAAGTTTTTGGAGAAGGTCATCAATCCCTACCTTGCGGAGGTCCTGCGGCACCCTCAAGCCATTGAGTTGCGTGAGGGGGTGCTGCAAATCCGCGACGTTGAGGGGCCGAAGAAGACCGAAAGCGTTACATAGCGCACATGAACTCGTTCCAGATTACAGGATCACATGAGTACATTCATTCAAATATTACATCCTTAGCACATTCCTCCGCCACAAGGCAATCACCCTTCAGGACACTGTCATAATACTTTTCGGGGTGGCGATGCTCCTTGCCCTCCGGCGGCCCCTCATTCACCAGCTTTTCGGCGTCCATCTTCGCCCAGTGCACTTTCGCCCGGGCAAAAGCCCTGCGCCCACCCTCAATGTAGACGGACCACTTTATGACTTCAAACCGTGGGCAGGTGTTCACAAGCCGCCTTACCAGGCCGAAATAGCTGCCAGGCAGGGGCTCGCCAGGCCACATCCGGACTATGAGGCCCTTCATGGCCAGTTCGGCCGCCTTGTGAAGCTCGACCAATTGCTTCAACTGGTCGCTCAAGGGCATCGGATGTTCGGTCCCAGTATACTGAGACCAGAACAACTTCTCCATCGAGCTCCCTTCCTCGGCTCGGTAGAACTCCGCGGCATCCGACACACTGCTGGGTAGATCTGCGAATGCTCCTCGAGAGCTCCGAATTCGGGTAAGTAAAAGGAAAATTTCCTTCACATGCTTGCTTTGCATAATGAATGCCTTACCCGCCGCTATCTTCCTGACCGCCTCAATTTCCTGGAGGGCCTTTTGGTCTTCGGCCTTGGCATTTTGTGCGTTCTCGAGGGCCTTCGCAAGCTCTGACCCTTGTGTCTTAGAGTCATGCTCCAAGGACTCGTACTTCTTGAGAAACTCCTGGAGCTCTTGCTGAACCTCGCCGACTCGGGCCTCTTGCTTCTCGCGCTCGGCGCACTCCTTGGCCGCTTTGCCTTTGGCCTCGGACAACGCCTTATTCAGGGCCGCCACTTTGGTCGTGGCCCCTAGAAAAATTCATGACAATCATGTGATCTAACAACCAGTTTCCTTTTTCTTTATCAATAAACAGACGAGGTATTACTTACCTTTGTTCTCTTCGAGCTGCCTCTTGGTAAGGCCGAGCTCTTCCTCAGACCGCTCAAGGTCCCGCTTCAGTGCGGAGACCTCCACCATGTGAGCGGTAGCGGCCAGCAGTGAAGCCCGCTTATTCACATAGACATATTCTGATTAGACTCCTGTGATTATTATTTGATCCTCTCTTTGGCCTTTCTTTGCGAACATCAAACAGAGCATCAGGGGCTACTGTCTATGCCGTAACATTTTCTCATAATTTGATTCCTTACCTCAAAGCCTGTTAGGAGGCTGGCACACGCTTCAGTCAGTCCACTTTTGGCGGACCGAACCTTCTTGACCACCGCACTCATGATAGTGTGGTGCTCTTCGTCAATGGAAGCATCGCGAAGTGCTTCCAGCAAATTGTCTGATGCCTCTGGATGGACAGAGGCCATCGGCACAGACGGCTTGTCCCCCTTGACGAGGGGTCGCCTAACAGAATCCGAAACCACTGGAGGTTCCGGTGCAGTGTTCGGCTGGTGGCTAGACTTGCTGCCCCCAGCATTAGAGCCCATGGGAGTCTTGCCCCTCGTGCTCCCAGCGTCCGGAATGTCGCCTTGGGGCGCCTCCGGAACTATCTCCCCTTGGTCCAGTACCCTTTGAGACAACACCTCGACATCGTCCGTAGGGCGGGGGGAGGAGGCGGTCGGGAGTGAATCTCTGTTCATCTCCGACGGGCCCAAAGACTCATCCGAGGAGGATACGTCGATATGGGCTTTGGATGGGCTGCATGATCATGTTCGGCATGATAAGAAGCAATAAAATAAAACATACCAAGAACTATTATGGTATCCGGATACTTACGACTTCGCTAGGGGCTTGTCCCTGGGTAACCACTCCTCGTCGCTAAAAGCGGCCGCTGTGGAGCGGTCCGGAAGGAGAGTCCTTCCCTTCTTGGACCCTTCGGCTTCCCTTGACGGGGCGGCCTTCCTTTTCTTGTCTCCCCTGGCTGGGGGCGGGAGAACTTTCCTCTTCCTCCTCGTTTTCGTGGGAGGAGGGTGCCTTGGTGTTATCGGATGATGAGTCCGATACGACCTTGCGCCGGAGACCTTTCCTGGTCCCCATGGCCTTCTTCTTGGCCTTCTTCTCCGGCACCTCATAGGGCGCCGGAACCAGCATCTCCGTTAAGAGAGCCCTTGTTGGATCCTCGGGCAGTGGGGCCGGACAATTGATTCGCTCCGCTGTCGTGACCCAGTCCTGTTAAATGGCGTGGAGGCTTAGACCCCCCACATGATTATACTGGGGAAAGAAACATCTTATGAGATATAAGGAGCTTACCAGATTGGCAGGGCGCTTTGCGCTAAGTCCGTGATCCTTGGTAAGGGGAGGAGGTACCTCGGCGGACTTGAATAGCACCTTCCAGATGTCCTGGTGTGTCATGTCAAAGAGCTCTCACAGCGTCTGGTGCTTATCCGGGTCGAACTCCCACACATTGAATGCCCGTCTTTGACACGGGCGGATCCGGCGGAAGAGCATGACCTGGATCACGTTGACAAGCTTGATTTTCTTTCTTATCATGTTTTTAACATAGTTCTAGAGTCCAGTCAGCTCCATCGATGAACCCCAGGATAGGCCCTTCTCTTTCCAGGAGGTGAGCCGCATGGGGATGCCGGATCAAAATTCGGGGGCCGCCACCCAGTTGGTGTCACGCGGATCGGTGATGTAGAACCACCCCAATTGCCACCCCTTCACGGTCTCCACATAGGAGCCTTCGAGCCAAGTGGCGTTGGGAATTTTACCCACCATGGCGCCTCCGCACTCCGCTTGCTGGCCGACCACCACCTTCGGTTTAACGTTGAAGGTCTTCAGCCACAGGCCGAAGTGGGGCTTGATGCGGAGGAAGGCCTCACACACGACGATAAATTCCGAGATGTTGAGGATGAAATTGGGGGCCAGATCGTGGAAGTCCAGCCCGTAGTAGAACATGAACCCGTGGAAAAATGGGTGGAGGGGAAATCCCAGCCCACGGATGAAATGGGTAAGGAATACAACCCTTTCATGGGGTTAGGGGGTAGGGACGATCTGCCCCGCGTCTGGGAGCCGGTGCGCTATATTTGCAGCCAGGTATCCGGCTTCCTGGAGCTCCGTAATGTTCTTCTATGTAACGGAGGAGACCATCCACTTGCCTCCCGCTCCGGACATGTTTGGCGTGGTTTTACGGAGAAAATGCGAACTTGGGCGCTGGAGCTCGAGTGCGCGAGAATGGATGGGCAGGGAAGAAGAAGGCGTGGGTGAAAAGGAGGAGTCCTTGTCCCTTTATAAGGGTGGAAGAAACTGTGCGCCTCCCCACCTTCCTGGTAAACTCGCTTATTCCCCAAGCGCCGTGATTGATGGCGCGGTTGGGTTACCCACACCCGTATTGATGAGAATCCCGTGACAAGGGGACACGATCTCTGCTTCGACAAGACGTGCCAAGAAAACCGCCTCGCAACACGTGCGGTGGCAGGCTGGGAAAAATGGTTCATAAGGACCGGACCATGGCAGGATGTCACGTTATGAAAAGTTGTCGGCAGATTAGATTTGTGGAATATTATACTCTTTACGATGGTATGTGGAATTTGTTTTGCAGAGCCGGACACTATCCTTGTGTTCGAAATCTTCTATGGAGTATTCGGAGGAAGAACCGCCTTGCAATGCCGAAGACAATCTGCGTGCGGGACTCATCATCATTGAAGCCTGGTTCAGGGGCTACTGAGGGAGTCCTGGATTAGGGGGTCCTTGGACAGCTGGACTATGTCCTTTGGCCGGACTATTGGGATATGAAGATACAAGATTGAAGACTTCGTCCCGTGTCCGGGTGGGACTCTCCTTTGCGTGCAAGGCAAGCTTGGCAATTCGGATATGTAGATCTCCTCCCTTATAACCGACTCTGTGTAACCCTAGCCCCCTCCGGTGTCTATATAAACCGGAGGGTTTAGTCCGTAGGACAACAACAATCATAATCATAGGCTAGCTTCTAGGGTTTAGCCTCTACGGTCTCGTGGTAGATCAACTCTTGTAATACTCATATCATCAAGATCAATCAAGCAAGAAGTAGGGTATTACCTCCATCGAGAGGGCCCGAACCTGGGTAAACATTGTGTCCCCCGCCTCCTGTTACCATCCGCCTTAGACGCACGGTTCGGGACCCCCTACCCGAGATCCGCCGGTTTTGACACCGACAATCACCTCTTCACATGTAATACCCAGATCTACCTGGGGGCTCTTTTCAAGAAGCCAATCAATATACTCTTCATGAATTTGTCTCTGCCGTGTTTGCACCCTTCCCATACCCTTAAGCCATTATATGCACCAATTTGACTTAAGTTTTTGCCAAGCTGGGTTGACTGGCTCCTGTTTTTACCCACTACGTTCCCGATTGTTCGGCTAGGGAGTATAGGGAGCACCTCTGTGATTGCTACAACTGGGCTAGCTGTGTACGTACCTCAGATGGGTGAAGCCAAAAGCTAGCGTTCTTCAGAAAATAATGGGTCGGCCGTGAGGGAAGTGAAAATAATTAGGCGTTTACCGCCAAATACTAGGGTTTGATTCCCACAATGAATAAAGACCGCATACTATCAGTATTCGGATGCCATGTCTATGATCAACATGACGAGCTCGAAGAAAGGAACCCTTCGAGGAACTATTTTCTTCGGAAGATGTTTCTTACCTTAAAAACTAATATAACATAACTCTCCGTGCGCGCTTTTGTCTATTCACACCAAATAGCCAGATCGCCTGGTTACCCGAAGTGATTTCCTATTTTACACATCACACAGTGCGGAACACTCTGTCGGCGTTCTGGGAACGGGGGTCCCAGACTTGCCTGCCTGCGGCCCATGGGATGGCTTTGCTGGCAGGCCTGTACGACCCATCTTCATCAACAAGGAATCAAGACCCTCGCGAGGGGCCAAGCCTCGCGAGGTGGACGACACAAGACCTCCTCAGGAGCAGCCTCATCAGGCCGGCTCATGAGGGGCGGAGAGTTCAAGGTTGGGCAAACCTCGTGAGGTTTCCGTGATGTAAGCCATGACGATCGAGACCAGGTGGGCGCCAGGCGGGTGCCAGCGTGCGCAGCATCCTTGTTTCCTCTTTGGTGCTAAGGGGGCAAGCGCAGGCGCAGACTAACGAGGCATCAAGCAAAGGTTTCCATATTGGTGCAACAAGACCAAGACCAGAAGGACGACAAGACAGAGGTCACCATGGAGCCCAGGGCGGCGTCACCACCAGAGCCTTTGGCAGGCCAAGACCACCTTTTGTCAGGATAGCTTGTACTAGTTGTCCCCTTTCAAATTGGCCGTTGTTGGCTCCCTTCCCGCTCAATATTTGGGGAGAGGACCAGGGCCTCTATAAATAGGACTAGCTACCACCATAGGCGAGAGGATCCAAGATCATCCTCAGCCACACAAGTGCACCAAGCACAAGAACACCTCAACCTAAGGAGGCTGTTCTTACCCTTGTACTGTTCATCCTCAGCCCAAGAGGCAATCCACCACCACCACACTGGAGTAGGGTATACACCACAACGGTGGCCCAAACCAGTATAAATTTCGTGCTCCTTGTGTTGCGAGTTTGTTGAGTTAGTTCGTGAGATCTAGGCTAAGTTAGGACGCGGATCGATAGGGAGGGGAGATCTTCGCGTGCACCCCAGAGTTCGAACCTTAAGGGTTTTGCCGGAACCCGTGATCCGACATTTGGCGTGCCAGGTAGGGGTGTGCTAGAGCTTCTTCCCCACCAGGCGATCCGCCGACGCTTCGAAGTTCCGATGTCTGATGACCCGAGGGCTGACAACGACTGATGGGCAGCCTGGCCCGCCCGGGCGGCGCCGCCCGCCTAGGAAGACCTCAACCCCACATCTCAGGCGGCGCGTGCCCCAAACACCACGGGGCGTGGGCGGCGTGGCCACTCACCCTCTTCTCTTACCCCCCGACAGACGCGAGGTGCTGCAAGGGCCGCAAGCCACGCCACAACAACGACACCGCACACCAGGAGGGAGCAGGCGAACTTGCAGTCCACGCTCACAGTGGCTCAGGAGCTGCTGCGGTGTCGGCTGATGGAGAGCGGCTGGGATGCACTGCTGGAACGCGCCGCCGAGCTCCTAGAAGTGGCGGCCACGGGAGCACCGCCCTTCTGCTACCAGCTCATGCCCCAGGCAGCGGCAAGATCCCACAACGGGCCACGCCGCGCCCGCGTACCCCCAAGTGCGCCCGGGGGCTTTGTCGACATCAGCACGGTCCACGGCGGAGGGCGCCCCCTCGCATCTGAGCCACCTTGGACGGGCGCGGGCACAAGCATCCTTGCACACGGCCTCATCGGAGCAGCGCCCCGTCATCCTCAGGACAGCGTGACGGGCCGAGTAACATGGAGTGTGGGGCACTTCGGTGAGGTCTTCGGGGCAGCGGCCTCGGAGGCCTACGTGCCCCGCGTGATGGATCAGGAGTAAACGCCAGAGGACGACCCCGGCTCGTTCCTCGGGCCAGGATGGGAGGAGGAGGCGTTAGGAGCTGAAGCCTTCCAGGAGCCGCCAGAGAGCCCCGACGGCCACGCCATCGACGACACATACAGGGTACCATTAATCCTTCAGGGACAAGCTCACGCTAACCATGAGTCACATATGAACCAGGTCACAGCGCCAAATGATGGTTCCAGCAAGGCAATGCCCCCCCGACAGGAGAGACCCATTGGGGGTTGCGTGGAAGGGGCCAGGAGCAAGGCCCCTCCCCGTGTCGCACGGAGCAACGCAACGCCCGGAGGTAGGCCCTCTGCCTGGGTGGCGACGGCGACCTTTCCCCCGACAGAGGACCCGTGGTCGCCGAGGCCGCCGCTGGCGTCCCCTCTGCCCCCGTTGGGCTGTCCTGGTTTCCGATCGTCCCAGCGGTGGTAGGGGTGGCGCAAGGCGGGGCCCTCATCAGGCGATACAAAGTAAGGCTCACGCCTGTGAAGATCGCCGCCCGTGACACTCTCACGTAATAATGAGTGGGCTTGTACATGCCTCGGAGCCTCAGGAGAGCTGCCCTCGGGCCTCGGGGGCTCCCTCCAACGCCAGTGGCAGCACTTAGCTCCGTGCTAGTGAGAAGACGTCAAAGACTAGACTAGGCGCCGGACGCGGCCATTTGCTTTGGATCTCTTTTCTATAACCCTGCCTTCTGGATTTGGATTTCAGTTGAAGTTGAATTTTATTTGATGCATGCAGTGGGGATGCCTTTTCTCGTTTGAGCTATTTCTCAGAGTCTATTTCTTGCCTTACTTTGGAGTTCATGCCAGTCGCTCCCCCCTCGCGGGCCCCTCGCAAGCCGGGCTGGGCATGAAGCACATGAGCCATGCAAGCCCTAAGCCGTGGTTGGCGCTTGCTTATCACCCGCCCCCCTCGGGCGTGTCGACGAACTCCTCAGGAGCTCCTCAAAAACCCGCAATCCCTCGGGCCGGTTTTGGGCTCGTCCAAGCTAAGGTGAACCGCAACAGCAACCTTGCCCCGACATGCTTAAGCCTGTGAAGATGCATACTTAATTTGATACAGAAGGATAAAAGCTACGATTGTTTACATGAGGGTCTCCCCCTCTCAAAATGCTCTTACAATCTTCTGGGGCCACGCCCAAGTTATTTACAGGGTAAACGGCAGGGGAACAAGGAATCAGCCAGATATGTCGCTCGCTGTGTCTCCCATATCATCTTCTGATGCACCGCTGGCATCGCTGTCGCCATCCTTGGCGTCGCCTCCACCTTCACCGGCGCCGGCGTCGCCGACGTGAACCTCGACGCCTTTGTCTGCCACGACCACTACCCCATCATCGTCAGAAGCGAAGGCACTGACCAGCGCATCCACATTGTCTTCAACCCATCACGCCAGATCACCCCAGATGGCTTCTGGTACGGGAGCAATGGCGGCGTCAAAATCGAAGTTGGGGTCGATGTTCCGGAGGTGGCTGAAGACGCGGGAGAATGCGCGCCTGAGCAGACTGCGACTCCTCTCCTCAACAAGTTGGCGAGCCCTCTCGGAATGGTTCTGCAGGCGCGTCACCACATCCCCAAAGAAGCGGAGGTGGCTGGCGTAGTCGTTTGCATGGGGATGAGGAGCATTCTCATTGCAGATATGGCTTAGGGCGGTGTTGGACCTGTCCCTGAGGTCCTCAAGCATGGGGGCATGCACACGCTCCAAGGTCCGCCACTCAAGCACTTCGTCCCTGTTCTGCCACGCGACAGACTCGGTGTCGGCGACCCGCTGCCGAAGAGAGAGCAGCTCAGCACGGGATGAAACCAGCTCATCCTGCACCGAGGCCAGGGCTGATGCGGTGGCCTCCTCGCGCCGCTCCACCTCGACCAGCCGGGACTTGAGGGCAGCAGTCCTACCAGTGGCCCCAGCTTCCACGAGCTTCAGCTTCAGGTTGTGCCTGCTCTCGAGATCCGCACGTGCCTCGGCCACACGGCGGTCGACCTCCTCCTGGGCCCTGACCTCGCGCGTGACGACGTCGTCCTCTACATGAGCAACCTGGCGCTCCCTCGTCTCCAATCGTTCGAGTTCAAGGCTGCGCTCCACGGCTTTCAGTGCCAGCACCTCCTCGCGCTTCCGGATCTCTTCCTCCTCGGTGGGCAACCCCCTCAACGACGCAAGAGCAGCCCTGTGTGCCTCCACCTACTGATACAAGACAGTGCTCCAGGCTTGGAGCTCCCACGCACGTTTCTCCATGGCCTCTCGATGGTGGTCAGCTTCCCGAGCCTCCTCCACGGCTCGGGAGCAGGCCTCACGGGAGGCTGCAAGAGAAGCCTCGGCCTTCATGTTGTCCAGCTCACGCTAGTGGTGCCCAAGGTTGATGGCCACCCTCAGCTTGTGCCACTCCTCCGCCAACCGAAGACCCTCGGCCTCGAGGCGCGCGTCAACACCCTCAAGTTCTTCACCGAGTCGGTTCATCGCACCCATCGCCTCCTGGAGGAGCTCATGACGAACAACGCTCCGCCCATGCTCGAACTCGAGCGCACGGTTCATCTCTCCCTCTGCTACGGGGGCTGTGGGTGATGCCCGACGCGGTACGTCCCCTCTCAGTAAGGGGGCAGGGGGTTGGCGCTGCCCCAGGCGTTGTCTGGGTCTCACGAGGGGCCCGAACTAAATGGGGCCCGCTGCTTGAAGAGGACCCCAGGATCGAAGCCAGCCAGCCGCCGGCAGTGATCAGGGGAGGAGCCCTTGGCATGCTTGCCACGCTCCGAGCCAGGCCGCGAAGGAAGGACGGCGAAGGCACGAGCTCAAGATGCCCTGATGAGGGGCCAACTCCTGCGGTGGACCCCGCGCTGTGGGCGGCGCACGAGCCTGCGGCACTCGAGCTTGGCGTGTGCAACAGGATGAAAGGGAGCTGCTTCTCAGGAGATTTTACGGCCTTGGCAGAAGGGGTCCTGAGGGGGCAATCGTCGGGAAGGAAAGTGGCACACAGAAGATCACCAAGATAAGGTACTTACTTATCAACAACGATATACTTCCTCTGTTTCAACGGCCCGAAGGTGCCGCTGCCGCAGCTTGGGGACCCCTTTCTCTTGCGAAGTTCTGCGAAATCCACGCACAGCCGGCCAAAGTGCTGGACATGGAGGCAACATGAGGCGCCGCTGGAGAAGTGCTCGGAGGGGCAGCCTTAGAAGTGCCAGGCTGAGGAGAACTGGCCGGCTCTACCTCGCAGTGACTTGCCCAGGCCTCAGGAGCCCGGGCCGCGGGAGACGTGGGCTGCATCGCCCCTTCAACCGCCGCCCCAGGGCAAGAGTCACGGGACCCCGAGGTCAACGCTTCGGGAGCCCTGGGCGGAATAAGCATCTCGGCACCTTCACTATCGGGCCCCAGCGGTGCACGCCCCCTGCACCAACACTTGGGGCGAGCTCTGCGCCAGTGTCGAGGAAAGGAACCACGACGATGGGGTTCTCGCGGGGCCCCACGAGGCCAGTTGGGCGCAACCCCCACTCGTCGAAGGAGAGCATCTGATCCGCGAAGGACATCTTGTTCGAGCAGCGGTACAAAACACAACTCTTCCTCGGCAAGTCGTCCGGCAACAGGACGCCCATCAGGACCTCAAACACCGTTCACCGCACCTCATGGGGAAGCTTAGACTCCTGAAGTCTCATGTGGTCCTAGCTGGTGAGCAAAGCCCACATTGGCCGAGAGTGGCGCTGAAGCGGAGCAATTCGACGCCGGACGAACTCCCCCACCACCATAGGCACAGTCACACCAAGGTCTTTGAGCCATCTCAACCTCAGCCAGACGGGGACAAGGCATGGACTGGTGAGCCTCTGGTGGCACCAGCCGGAGTTAGGAATGGCGGGCTCAAACGGAGAAGAGAGCAGGGGGCTGAGCACTCCAGCGTCAACAAACACCCACTGTGTCTGGAACCGCTCGCGGATGGTGGAAGCTCAAAGTCAATCCAGTCGCCGGCCGTCGCCGCCACGGCCTGGAAGCTCAGGCACCCGGAGCTCTGCCTAGGATCAATCAGATGCAGCGAGAAGAAGTGGCGGAAAAGAGCCACGAAGGGGCAATGCTGACCATGGCCTCACAAACAAAGGCGAAGACGGCAAGCAGGGTCACGGATTGGGGATCAAGGTGCAGCATGTGGATCTGGTAATGGGAAAGCACTACGTTGAGGAAGGTAGAGAAAGGAGGGACCAAGCCGGCCCAGAGGGCGTCGATGAAGAAGGGGACCTCAGTGGCCGTTTGGTCAATGCGAGCACGGGAAGAAGGCCAAGCCACCGTCTCTCCCCACTCGTTGAAGATGGATGCGAGCATGGGACGCACCTTGCCCATGGCCTCATTGTTGAGCACCCGTGATCGGCCTACTGCGGGCTCGGCGGCTGGGGGCGCACTAGCCGAACACAGAGGCTTCTTCCCTTTATCCGCTTGCGTCAGTGCCATGGCGATGGGGCGAGCAGAGCTAAGGTCAGATTGGAAAGGGGAGAAGAGTCTGGGGGAAGCAGAGGAATTGGAGGAGAATGGCGAAGCGATGGAAGAATAACTGTGTAGACCGCGGTGGCCATTTAGCCAGGTGGGTATCAAGGCAGCGTGAGGAAGCGGAGACGCCCACGTCCAATCAACTGCCACGCATCGACCGAGGCAGCAGGCTATTGGGCCCCGCAGCGCTCCGCACTTGACCCTTGGCTTCGCCTCGAAGCCAAGCCCGAGCGTTCCTTGGGCCCGAGGGCTACTGTCGGCGTTCTGGGAACGGGGGTCCCCAGACTTGCCTGCCTCCGGCCCATGGCGTGGCTTTTCTGGCAGGCCTGTACGGCCCATCTTCATCAACAAGGAATCAAGACCCTCGCGAGGGGCCAAGCCTCGTGAGGCAGACGACACAAGACCTCCTCAGGAGCAGCCTCATCAGGCTGGCTCATGAGGGGAGGAGAGTTCAAGGTTGGCCAAACCTCGTGAGGTTTCCGTGACATAAGCCATGACGATCGAGACAAGGCGGGCGCCAGGTGGGTGCCAGCGCGCGCAGCGTCCTTGTTTCCTCTTTGGTGCTAAGGGGGCAAGCGCAGGCGCGGAGTACCAAGGAATCAAGCAAAAGTTTTCATATTGGTGCAACGAGACCAAGACCAGAAGGACGACAAGACGGAGGTCACCATGGAGCCCAGGGCGGCATCACCACGAGAGCCTTTGGCAGGCGAAGACCACCTTTTGTCAGGATAGCTTGTACTAGTTGTCCCCTTTCAATGACAAGATTCAGCAAAGCAGTATTAATTTCACAAGAATCAGCATCGGTAAGAGGAGGAATCGGAGTGCTAATAAAATCATTGTTGTTGGTATTGGTGAAGTCACACAATTTAGTGTTATCTTGAGGTGACAAGCAAGCAAACTAACACACAAGCAAACAAAAAGCAAGCGGGAAAAAAAGAGGCAAATAGAGAAAGAGAGGGAGGATAGAGAGAGAGGGCGAATAAAACGGCAAGGGTGAAGTGGGGGAGAGGAAAACGAGAGGCAAATGGCAAATACTATAATGCAGGAGATAAGGGTATGTGATGGGTACTTGGTATGTTAACTTTTGCGTAGACCTCCCCGGCAACGGCGCCAGAAATCCTTCTTGCTAGCTCTTGAGCACTGCGTTGGTTTTCCCCGAAGAGGAAGGGATGATGTAGCAAAGTAGCGTAAGTATTTCCCTCAGTTTTTGAGAACCAAGGTATCAATCCAGTAGGAGGCTACGCGCCAGTCCCTTGCACCTGCACAAAACAAATAAATCCTCGCAACCAACGCGATAAGGGGTTGTCAATCCCTACACGGCCACTTACGAGAATGAGATCTGATAGATATGATAAAGATAATATTTTTGGTATTTTTATGATAAAGATGCAAAGTAAAATAAAAGAAAAGTAAAAAGCAAAGGAAATAACTAAGTAGTAGGAGATTAATATAATGAAGATAGACCCGGGGGCCATAGGTTTCACTAGTGGCTTCTCTTGAGAGCATAAGTATTCTATGGTGGGTGAACAAATTACTGTTGAGCAATTGACAGAATTGAGCATAGTTATGAGAATATCTAGGTATGATCATGTATATAGGCATCACGTCCGAGACAAGTAGACCGACTCCTGCCTGCATCTACTACTATTACTCCACTCATCGACCGCTATCCAGCATGCATCTAGAGTATTAAGTTAAAAACTGAGTAACACCTTAAGCAAGATGACATGATGTAGAGGGATAAACTCATGCAATATGATGAAATCCCCATCTTGTTATCCTCGATGGCAACAATACAATACGTGCCTTGCTGCCCCTACTGTCACTTGGAAAGGACACCGCAAGGTTGAACTCAAAGCTAAGCACTTCTCCCATTGCAAGAAAGATCAATCTAGTAGGCCAAACCAAACCGATAATTCGAAGAGACTTGCAAAGATAACCAATCATACATAAAAGAATTCAGAGAATATTCAAATATTGTTCATAGATAGACTTGATCATAAACCCAC
This sequence comes from Triticum dicoccoides, assembly GCF_002162155.2. NCBI lineage: Eukaryota > Viridiplantae > Streptophyta > Magnoliopsida > Poales > Poaceae > Triticum > Triticum dicoccoides. The sequence continues at coordinate 181,566,203 of NC_041382.1, read as the reverse complement.
AATTCATCGATCTCAACAAACACACTGCAAAAAGAAGATTGCATCGAATAGTTCTCCACAAGAGAGGGCGAGAACATTGTATTGAGATCCAAAAAGAGAGAAGAAGCCATCTAGATAATAACTATGGACCCGTAGGTCTGAGGTGAACTACTCACACTTCATCGGAGGGGCTATGGTACTGATGTAGAAGCCCTCCATGATCGATGCCCCCTTCGACGGAGCTCCAGAATAGGCCCCAAGAAGGGATCTTATGGATACAGAAAGTTACGGCGGTGGAATTAGGGTTTTGGCTCCGTATCTGATCGTTTGGGGGTACGTAGGTATATATAGGAGGAAGGAGTACGTCGGTGGAGCTATAGGGGGCCCACGAGGGTGGAGGGCGCGCCTGGGGGGTAGGCGCGCCCCTACCTCGTGGCCTCCTCTTTTGTGTCTTGGCGTAGGGTCCAAGTCTCCTGGGTCTTGTTCGTTGAGAAAATCACGTTCCCGAAGGTTTCATTCCGTTTGGACTCCGTTTGATATTCCTTTTCTTCGAAACCCTACAACACGCAAAAAAACAGCAATTCTAGGCTGGGCCTCCGGTTAATAGGTTAGTTCCAAAAATAATATAAAAGTGGATAATAAAGCCCAATAATGTCCAAAACAGTAGATAATATAGCATGAAGCAATCAAAAATTATAGATACGTTGGTTGACGTATCACTTACTCAACTTCACACCTTGTAACATAAGCAAGAACCCTTTCTTTGCCTGATCCATTTTGAACTTCTTCAAAACTTTGTCAAGGTATGTGCTTTGTGAAAGTCCAATTAAGCGTCTTGATCTATCTCTATAGATCTTGATGCCCAATATGTAAGCAGCTTCACCGAGGTCTTTCATTGAAAAACTCTTATTCAAGTATCCTTTTATGCTATCCAGAAATTCTATATCATTTCCAATCAACAATATGTCATCCACATATAATATTAGAAATGCTACATAGCTCCCACTCACTTTCTTGTAAATAGAAGCCTCTCCAAAAGTCTGTATAAAACCATATGCTTTGATCACACTATCAAAACGTTTATTCCAACTCCGAGAGGCTTGCACCAGTCCACAAATGGATCGCTGGAGCTTGCACACTTTGTTAGCACCTTTTGGATCGATAAAACCTTCAGGTTGCATCATGTACAACTCTTCTTCCAGAAATCCATTCAGGAATGCAGTCTTTACATCCATTTGCCAAATTTCATAATCATAATATGCGGCAATAGCTAACATGATTCAGACGGACTTAAGCATCGCTACGGGTGAGAAGGTATCATCGTAGTCAACTCCTTGAATTTGTCGAAAACCTTTCGCAACAAGTCGAGCTTTGTAGATAGTAACATTACCATCAGCGTTTGCCTTCTTCTTGAATATCCATTCATTCTCGATGGCTTGCCGATCATCGGGCAAGTCAACCAAAGTCCACACTTTGTTCTCATACATGGATCCCATATCAGATTTCATGGTCTCAAGCCATTTTGCAGAATCTGGGCTCATCATCGCTTCCTCATAGTTCGTAGGTTTGTCATGGTCTAGCAACATGACCTCCAGAGCTGGATTACCGTACCACTCTAGTGCGGATCTTACTCTGGTTGACCTACAAGGTTCAGTAGTAACTTGATCTGGAGTTTCAAGATCATCATCATTAGCTTCCTCACTAATTGGTGTAGGTGTCACAGGAACCGGTTTCTGTGATGAACTACTTTCCAATAAGGGAGCAGGTACAGTTACCTCATCAAGTTTTACTTTCCTCCCACTCACTTCTTTCGAGAGAAACTCCTTCTCTAGAAAGGATCCATTCTTAGCAACAAAAGTCTTGCCTTCGGATCTGTGATTGTACCCAACTGTTTCTTTTGGGTATCCTATGAAGACAAGTTTTTCCGACTTGGGTTTGAGCTTATCAAGTTGAAGCTTTTTCACATAAGCAATGCAGCCCCAAACTTTAAGAAACGACAACTTTAGTTTCTTGCCAAACCACAGTTCATAATGAGTCGTCTCAACGGATTTAGATGGTGCCCTATTTAACGTGAATGCAACCGTCTCTAAAGCATAACCCCAAAACAATAGCGGTAAATCGGTAAGAGACATCATAAATCGCACCATATCTAGTAAAGTACGATTACGACGTTCAGACACACCATTACGCTGTGGTGTTATGGGTGGCATGAGTTGCGAAACTATTCCGCATTGTTTCAAATGTAGACCAAACTCATAACTCAAATATTCTCCTCCACGGTCAGATCGTAGAAACTTTATTTTCTTTTTACGATGATTTTCCACTTCACTCTGAAATTCTTTGAACTTTTCAAATGTTTCAGACTTATGTTTCATTAAGTAGATATATCCATATCTGCTCAAATCATCTGTGAAGGTGAGAAAATAATGATACCTGCCGCGAGCCTCAATATTCATCGGACCACATACATCAGTATGTATGATTTCCAACAAGTCTGTTGCTCGCTCCATTGTTCTGGAGAACGGCGTTCTAGTCATCTTGCCCATGAGGCATGGTTCGCAAGTATCAAGTGATTCATAATCAAGTGATTCCATAAGTCCATCAGTATGGAGTTTCTTCATGCGCTTTACACCAATATGACCTAAACGGCAGTGCCACAAATAAGTTGCACTATCATTATCAACTCTGCATCTTTTGGCTTCAACATTATGAATATGTGTGTCACTACTATCGAGATTTAACACAAATAGACCACTCTTCAAGGGTGCATGACCATAAAAGATATTACTCATATAAATAGAACAACCATTATTCTCATATTTAAATTAATAACTGTCTCGCATCAAACAAGATCCAGATATAATGTTCATGCTCAACGCTGGCACCAAATAACAATTATTCAGGTCTAAAACTAATCCCGAAGGTAGATGTAGAGGTAGCATGCCGACGGCGATCACATCGACTTTGGAACCATTTCGCACGCGCATCGTCACCTCGTCCTTTTTGGGGAACGTAGTAATTTCAAAAAAATTCCTATGCACACGTAAGATCATGGTGATGCGTAGCAACAAGAGGGGAGAGTGTGTCCACGTACCCTCGTAGACAGAAGGCGGAAGCGTTAGCACAACGCGGTTGATGTAGTCGTATGTCTTCACCATCCGACCGATCAAGTACCGAATGCGTGGCACCTCTGAGTTCTGCACACGTTCAACTCGATGACGTCCCTCGAACTTCGATCCAGCCGAGCTTTGAGGGAGAGTTCCGTCAGCACGACAGTGTGGTGACGATGTTGATGTTCTACTGTCGCAGTGCTTCGCCTAAGCACCACTACAATTTTATCGAGGTGTACTATGGTGGAGAGGGGCACCGCACACGGCTAAAAAGATCCAAGAGATCAATTGTTGTGTCTATGGCGTGCCCCTCTCCTCCGTATATAAAGGAGGGGAGGAGTGGGCCGGCCAAGGGGAGGAGGTGCGCCCAAGGGGGGGTCCTACTCCCACCGGGAGTAGGACTCCTCCTTTTCCTATTTGGAGAGGGAGAGGGAAGGAAGAGGAAGGAGGAAGGAAGGAAAGGGGGGCCGACCCCCCCTCCCAATTCGGATTGGGCTTGGTGGGGCACCCCCTCCCTTGCTCCTTTCCCCTCCTTTCCACTAAAGCCCATTAAGGCCCATATGCCTACCGGGGGGTTCCGATAACCTCCCGGTGCTCCAGTATTATCCCGATCTCACCCGGAACCATTCCGGTATCCAAATATAGTCGTCCAATATATCGTGCTTTACGTCTCGAACATTTCGAGACTCCTCGTCATGTCTGTGATCCTATCCGGGACTCCGAACTACCTTCGGTATATCAAAAACCATAAACTCATAATATAACCGTTATCGAACTTTAAGCGTGCGGACCCTACGGGTTCGAGAACTATGTAGACATGACCGAGACACGTCTCCGGTCAATAACCAATAGTGGAACCTGGATGCTCATATTGGCTCCTACATATTCTACGAAGATCTTTATCGGTCAAACTACATAACAACATACGTTGTTCCTTTTGTCATCGGTATGCTACTTGCCCGAGATTCGATCGTCGGTATCTCAATACCTAGTTCAATCTCGTTACCGGCAAGTCTCTTTACTCGTTCAGTAACACATCATCCTGCAACTAACTCATTAGTTGCAACTCTTTCAAGGCTTAAGTGATGTGTATTACCGAGTGGGCCTAGAGATACCTCTCCGACAATCGGAGTGACAAATCCTAATCTCGAAATACGCCAACCAAACAAGTACCTTCGGAGACACCTGTAGAGCACCTTTATAATCACCCAGTTACGTTGTGACATTTGGTAGCACACAAAGTGTTCCTCCGGTAAACGGGAGTTGCATAATCTCATAGTCATAGGAACATGTATAAGTCATGAAGAAAGCAATAGCAACAAACTAAACGATCAAGTGCTAAGCTAACGGAATAGTTCAAGTCAATCACATCATTCTCCTAATGATGTGATCATGTTAATCAAATGACAACTCTTTGTCTATGGCTAGGAAACATAACCATCTTTGATTAACGAGCTAGTCAAGTAGAGGCATACTAGTGATGCTCTGTTTGTCTATGTATTCACACATGTATCATGTTTCCGGTTAATAGAATTCTAGCATGAATAATAAACATTTATCATGATATAAAGAAATAAATAATAACTTTATTATTGCCTCTAGGGCATATTTCCTTCAGTCTCCCATTTGCCCTAGAGTCAATAATCTAGATTACACAGTAATGATTCTAACACCCATGGAGCCTTGGTGCTGATCATGTTTTGCTCGTGGAAGAGGCTTAGTCAACGGGTCTGCAACTTTCAGATTCCTATGTATCTTGAAAATCTCTATGTCTCCCACCTGGACTTGATCTCGGATGGAGTTGAAGCGTCTCTTGATGTGCTTGGTTCTCTTGTGAAATCTGGATTCCTTTGCTAAAGCAATTGCACCAGTATTGTCACAAAAGATTTTCATTGGACCCGATGCACTAGCTTTGACACCTAGATCGGATATGAACTCCTTCATCCAGACTCCTTCATTTGCTGCTTCTGAAGCAGCTATGTACTCCGCCTCACATGTAGATCCCGCTACGACACTTTGTTTAGAACTGCACCAACTGACAGCTCCACCGTTTAATAAAAATACATATCCGATTTGCGATTTAGAATTGTCTGGATTAGTGTCAAAGCTTGCATTGACGTAACCATTTACGACGAGCTCTTTGTCACCTCCATAAACGAGAAACATATCCTTTGTCCTTTTCAGGTATTTCTGGATGTTCTTGACCGCTGTACAGTGATCCACTCCTGGATTACTTTGGTACCTCCCTACTAAACTAATAGCAAGGCACACATCAGGTCTGGTATAAAGCATTGCATACATGATAAAGCCTATGGTGAAGCATAGGGAACATCTTTCATTTTCTCTCTATCTTCTGCAGTGGTCGGGCATTGAGTCTTACTCAACTTCACGCCTTGTAACACAGGCAAGAACCCTTTCTTTGCTTGATCCATTTTGAACTTCTTCAAAACTTTGTCAAGGTATGTGCTTTGTGAAAGTCCAATTAAGCGTCTCGATCTATCTCTATAGATCTTGATGCCCAATATATAAGCAGCTTCACCGAGGTCTTTCATTGAAAAACTCTTATTCAAATATCCTTTTATGCTATCCAGAAATTCTATATCATTTCCAATCAACAATATGTCATCCACATATAATATTAGAAATGCTATAGAGCTCCCACTCACTTTCTTGTAAATACAGGCTTCTTCCAAAGTCTGTATAAAACCATATGCTTTGATCACACTATCAAAACGTTTATTCCAACTCCGAGAGGCTTGCATCAGTCCATAAATGGATCGCTGGAGCTTGCACACTTCGTTAGCTCCCTTTGGATCGACAAAACCTTCCGGTTGCATCATATACAACTCTTCTTCCAGAAATCCATTCAGGAATGCAGTTTTGACATCCATTTGCTAAATTTCATAATCATAAAATGCAGCAATTGCTAACATGATTCGAACAGACTTAAGCATCTCTACGGGTGAGAAAGTCTCATCGTAGTCAATCCCTTGAACTTGCCGAAAACCTTTTGCAACAAGTCGAGCTTTATAGACAGTAACATTACCGTCAGCGTCAGTATTTTTCTTGAAGATCCATTTATTTTCAATGGCTTGCCGATCAATGGGCAAGTCAACCAAAGTCCACACTTTGTTCTCATACATGGACCCCATCTCAGATTTGATGGCCTCAAGCCATTTTGCGGGATCTGGGCTCACCATCGCTTCTTCATAGTTCATAGGTTCGTCATGGTCTAGTAACATAACCTCCAGAACAGGATTGCCCTACCACTCTGGTGTGGATCTTACTCTGTTTGACCTATGAGGTTCAGTAACAACTTGATCTGAAGTTTCATGATCATCATCATTAACTTCCTCACTAATTGGTGTAGGTGTCACAGGAACCGGTTTCTGTGATGAACTACTTTCCAATAAGGGAGCAGGTACAATTACCTCATCAAGTTCTACTTTCCTCCCACTCACTTCTTTCGGGAGAAACTCCTTCTCTAGAAAGGATCCATTCTTAGCAACGAATGTCTTGCCCTCAGATCTGTGATAGAAGGTGTACCCAACTATTTCTTTTGGGTATCCTATAAAGACACATTTCTCCAATTTGGGTTTGAGCTTATCAGGTTGAAGCTTTTTCACATAAGCATCACAGCCCCAAACTTTAAGAAATGACAACTTTGGTTTCTTGCCAAACCATAGTTCATAAGGTGTCTTCTCAACGGATTTTGATGGTACCGTGAATGCGGCTGTCTCTAAAGCATAACCCCAAAATGATAGCGGTAAATCAGTAAGAGACATCATAGATCGCACCATATCTAGTAAAGTACGATTATGACGTTCGGACACACCATTACGCTGTGGTGTTCCGGGTGGTGTGAGTTGCGAAACTATTCTGTATTGCTTCAAATGTAGACCAAACTTGTAAATCAAATATTCTCCTCCACGATCAAATCGTAGAAACTTTATTTTCTTGTTACAATCATTTTCAACTTCACTCTGAAATTCTTTGAACTTCTCAAATGTTTCATACTTATGTTTCATTAAGTAGATATACCCATATCTGCTTAAATCATCTGTGAAGGTGAGAAAATAACGATACCCGCCACGAGCCTCAATATTCATTGGACCACATACATCAGTATGTATGATCTCCAACAAATCAGTTGATCGCTCCATACTTCCGGAGAACGACGTTTTAGTCATCTTGTCCATGAGGCACGGTTCGCAAGTACCAAGTGATTCATAATCAAGTGATTTCAAAAGTCCATTAGTATGGAGTTTCTTCATGCGCTTTATACCAATATAACCTAAACGGCAGTGCCACCAATAAGTTGCACTGTCTTTATCAACTCTGCATCTTTTGGCTTCAACATTATGAAGTTGTGTATCACTACTATCAAGATTCATCAAAAATAGACCACTCTTCAAGGGTGCATGACCGTAAAAGATATTACTCATATAAATAGAACAACCATTATTCTCAGATTTAAATGAATAACCGTCTCGCATTAAACAAGATCCAGATATAATGTTCATGCTCAACGCTGGCACCAAATAACAATTATTTAGGTCTAAAACTAATTCCGAAGGTAGATGTAGAGGTAGCATGCCGACGGCGATCACAACAACTTTGGAACCATTTCCCATGCGCATCATCACCTCGTCCTTAGCCAGTGTTCGGTTAATCCATAGTTCATGTTTCGAGTTGCAAATATTAGCAACAGAACCAGTATCAAATACCCAGGTGCTACTGCGGGCTCTGGTAAGGTACGGATCAATAACATGTATATCACATATACCTTTGTTCACCTTGCCATCTTATCCGCCAAATACTTGGGGTAGTTCCGCTTCAAGTGACCAGTCTGTTTGTAGTAGAAGCACTCAGTCTCAGGCTTAGGTCCAGACTTGGGTTTCTTCTCCTGAGCAACAACTTGTTTGATGTTCTTCTTGAAGTTCCACTTCTTCTTCCCTTTGCCTTTTTTCTTGAAACTCGAGGTCTTATTGACCATCAACACTTGATGCTCCTTTTTGATTTCTACCTCCGTAGCCTTTAGCATTGCGAAGAGCTCAGGAATTGTCTTATTCATCTCTTGCATATTATAGTTCATCACGAAGCTCTTGTAGCTTGGTGGCAATGATTGAAGAACTCTGTCAATGACACTATCAACAGGAAGATTAACTCCCAGTTGAGTCAAGTGATTATGATACCCAGACATTTTGAGTATATGCTCACTGACAGAACTATTCTCCTCCATCTTGCAGCTATAGAACTTATTGGAGACTTCATATCTCTCAATCCAGGCATTTGCTTGAAATATTAACTTCAACTCATGGAACATCTCATATGCTCCATGACATTCAAAACATTGTTGAAGTACCGGTTCTAAGCCGTAAAGCATGGCACACTGAACCATCGAGTAGTCATCAGCTTTGCTCTGCCAGGTGTTCATAACATCTGGTGTTGCTCCTGCAGCAGGTTTGGCACCGAGCTGTGCTTCCAGGACGTAATTCTTCTGTGCAGCAATGAGGATAATGCTCAAGTTACGGACCCAGTCCGTGTAATTGCTACCATCATCTTTCAACTTTGCTTTCTCAAGGAACGCATTAAAATTCAATGGAACAACAACACGAGCCATCTATCTACAACAAACATAGACAAGAAAAATACTATCAGGTACTAAGTTCATGATAAATTTAAGTTCAATTAATCATATTACTTAAGAACTCCCACTTAGATAGACATCCCTCTAATCATCTAAGTGATCACGTGATCCAAATCAACTAAACCATGACCGATCATCACGTGAAATGGAGTAGTTTTCAATGATGAACATCATTATGTTGATCATATCTACTATATGATTCACGCTCGACCTTTCGATCTTAGTGTTCCGAGGTCATATCTGCATATGCTAGGCTCGTCAAGTTTAACCCGAGTATTCTGTGTGTGTAAAACTGTCTTACACCCGTTGTAGATGAGCGTTGAGCTTATCACACCCAATCATCACGTGGTGTCTCGGCACGACGAACTTTGGCAACGGTGCATACTCAGGGAGAACCCTTTTACCTTGAAATTTAGTGAGAGATCATCTTGTAATGCTACCGTCAAACAAAGCAGATAAGATGCATAAAGGATAAACATCACATGCAATCAATATAAGTGATATGATATGGCCATCATCATCTTGTGCCTTTGTTCTCCATCTCCAAAGCACTGTCATGATCACCATCGTCACCGGCGCGACACCTTGATCTCCATCGTAGCATCATTGTCGTCTCACCAACTATTGCTTCTACGACTATCGCTATCGCTTAGTGATAAAGTAAAGCAATTACAGCGCGATTGCATTGCATACAATAAAGCGACAACCATATGGCTCCTGCTAGTTGCCGATAACTCGGTTACAAAACATGATCATCTCATACAATAAAATATAGCATCATGTCTTGACCATATCACATCACAACATGCCCTGCAAAAACAAGTCAGACGCCCTCTACTTTGTTGAGCAAGAACCGTTCTTACCTACGCATGAAAACCACAACGATAGTTTGTCAAGTTACTGTTGTTTTAACCTTCTCAAGGACCGGGCATAGCCACACTTAGTTCAACTAAAGTTGGAGAAACTGACACCCGCCATCCACCTGCGTGCAAAGCACGTCGGTAGAACCAGTCTCGCATAAGCGTACGCGTAATGTCGGTCCGGGCCGCTTCATCCAACAATACCGCCAAACCAAAGTATGACATGCTGGTAAGCAGTATGATTTGTATCGCCCACAACTCACCTGTGTTCTACTCGTGCATATAACAACAACGCATATAACCAGGCTCAGATGCCACTTTGGGGGAACATAGTAATTTCAAAAAAATTCCTACGCACACGCAAGATCATGGTGATGCATAGCAACGAGAGGGGAGAGTGTGTCCACGTACCCTCGTAGACCGAAAGCGGAAGCGTTAGCACAACGCGGTTGATGTAGTCGTACGTCTTCATGACCCGACCGATCAAGTAACGAACGCACGGCACCTCCGAGTTATGCACACGTTCAACTCGATGACGTCCCTCAAACTCCGATCCAGCCGAGCTTTGAGAGAGAGTTTTGTCAGCACGACGGCGCGGTGACAATGTTGATGTTCTACTGTCGCAGGGCTTCACCTAAGCACCGCTACAATATTATCGAGGTGGACTATGGTGGAGAGGGGCACCGCACACGGCTAAAAAGATCAAAAGATCAATTGTTGTATCTATGGGGTGCCCCCCTCCTCCGTATATAAAGGAGGGGAGGAGAGGGCCGGCCAAGGAGAGGAGGCGCGCCCAAGGGGGGAGTCCTACTCCCACCGGGAGTAGGACTCCTCCTTTTACTATTTGGAGAGGGAGAGGGAAGAAAGAGGAAGGAGGGAGGAAGGAAAGGGGGGCCCAGCCCCCTCCCAATTCAGATTGGGCTTGGGGGGGTGCCCCCTCCCTTGCTCCTTTCCCCTCCTTTCAACTAAAGCCCATTAAGGCCCATATACCTACCGGGGGGGTTCCGGTAACCTCCCGGTGCTCCGGTATTATCCCAATCTCACCCGGAACCATTCCGGTATCCAAATATAGTCGTCCAATATATCGATCTTTATGTCTTGAACATTTCGAGACTCCTCGTCATGACCGTGATCATATCTGGGACTCCGAACTACCTTCGGTATATCAAAAACCATAAACTCATAATATAACTGTCATCGAACTTTAAGCATGCAGACCCTACGGGTTCGAGAACTATGTAGACATGACCGAGACACGTCTCCGGTCAATAACCAATAGCGGAACCTAGATGCTCATATTGGATCCTACATATTCTACGAAGATCTTTATTGGTCAAACTGCATAACAACATACGTTGTTCCTTTTGTCATCGGTATGTTACTTGCCCGAGATTCGATCGCCTGTATCTCAATACCTAGTTCAATCTCGTTACCGGAAAGTCTCTTTACTCGTTCCGTAACACATCATCCCGCAACTAACTCACTAGTTGTAATGCTTGCAAGGCTTAAGTGATGTGTATTACCTAGTGGGCCAGAGATACCTCTCCAACAATCGGAGTGACAAATCCTAATCTTGAAATACGCCAACCCAACAAGTACCCTCGGAGACACCTGTAGAGCACATTTATAATCACCCAGTTACGTTGTGACGTTTGGTAGCACACAAAGTGTTCCTCCGGTAAACGGGAGTTGCATAATTTCATAGTCATAGGAACATGTATAAGTCATGAAGAAAGCAATAGCAACAAACTAAACAATCAAGTGCTAAGCTAACAGAATGGGTCAAGTCAATCACATCATCTTATATTTATTAGTTGGAGGCACCATACGAGCCTCCACATTAATCCTAGAAAAGCTAACTAATTAACCGTCAGATCTGTAATTTAGAAATCTTTAGCCATTGGATGTACATAATGCCTTAAGCTGAATCAAAAAATTATACGCTTGAGATTTAATTTTAAAAAGCACACGGATGGAGCCCTAAACAACCACGTCTAAGTTCTGGGGGAAAATAGCTCATTTTCCCCACGTACACAAAGAGTTCCCTTGGGTTAGTAAAAAGAAGAGTCCCATTGGTGCACGTATAAAAAACTACTTTAGCAAAAATAATAATAAAATAATAAACTCCTCTAGCCTCATCACGTTAAAAGAGTTCACATCCTAATAAAAAAATGAAAATCCATGCAGGTTTAGAAAAGAGGGACCTCAAGCCTCATGATTAAAAAAGAGAGTCTATGCCTTATTTTCAGAAGGAAAGGGGTAGATCTACTAGAAGATGTTTCTTGAATTAAAAAACATCACGTACTACTCCCCAATGCACACATCTAAGATCAATAGAGAAAAATTTCCCTCAAAAAAAGTTCTCTAAAAACAAAATGAACGTGCCTTTTCCCCACATGTAGAAAAACGAGTCTCCCAGTTAAATAAAGAGTCCTCAACACGCATGTCTAAGTTATGTGAAAAATAAAACCAATGTGCCAAACAAATGAAAACCTAATTTCTTGCCACAAGCAGATGTATCTTGATCCAAGATGTATTTACCTGTTTCCACAAGGTTTCCAACACCTTAAGCATTGCACCCAATAAATCAACATGTATTTGGTAATATTTCTTCTGAAAATTTTCCATGCTAAGATTTTTTTGCATGTTTTCAATACTAATATTAGAAATAATAATTCTGTATAATTTAAAATACAAAGAAATATCAAATGACATTGGTATTTCTATTGTTGCTTGACTCCCTGATTTAACTAGCCCGTGCGGCAGCACGGGTTGACGACTAGTTCTCCTAATGATGTGATCCCGTTAATCAAATGACAACTCTTTTTCTATGGCTAGGAAACATAACCATCTTTGATTAACGAGCTAGTCAAGTAGAGGCATACTAGTGACGCTCTGTTTGTCTATGTATTCACACATGTATCATGTTTCCGGTTAATACAATTCTAGCATGAATAATAAACATTTATCATGATATAAGGAAATAAATAAATAACTTTATTATTGCCTCTAGGGCATATTTCCTTCAGTCCTTAGCTAGTCTTCGCTTAATCCGTAGTCCCTGTTTCGAGTTGCAAATATTAGCAACAGAACCAGTATCAAATACCCAGGTGCTACTTCGAGCTCTCGTAAGATACACATCAATAACATGTATATCACATATACCTTTGTTCACCTTGCCATCCTTCTTATCTGCCAAATACTTGTGGTAGTTCCGCTTCCAGTGACCAGTCTGTTTGCAGTAGAAGCACTCAGTCTCGGGTTTAGGTCCAGACTTGGGTTTCTTCTCCTGAGCAGCAACTTGCTTGCCGTTCTTCTTGAAGTTCCCCTTCTTCTTCCCTTTTACCCTTTTTCTTGAAACTGGTGGTCTTGTTGATCATCAACACTTGATGCTCCTTCTTGATTTCTACCTCCGCTGCCTTTAGCATTGCGAAGAGCACGGGAATTGTCTTATTCATCCCTTGCATATTATAGTTCATCACGAAGCTCTTGTAGCTTGGTGGCAGTGATTGAAGAACTCTGTCAATGACACTATCAACAGGAAGATTAACTCCCAGTTGAGTCAAGTGGTTATGATACCCAGACATTTTGAGTATATGTTCACTGACAGAACTATTCTCCTCCATCTTACAGCTATAGAACTTATTGGAGACTTCATATCTCTCAATCCGGGCATTTGCTTGAAATATTAACTTCAATTCCTGGAACATCTCATATGCTCCATGACGTTCAAAACGTCGCTGAAGTCCCGGTTCTAAGCCATAAAGCATGGCACACTGAACTATCAAGTAGTCATCAGCTTTACTCTGCCAGACGTTCTTAACGTCATCAGCAGCATCTGCAGCAGGCCTGGCACCCAGTTGTGCTTCCAGGAGGTAATTCTTCTGTGCAATGATGATAATGCTCAAGTTACGGACCTAGTCTGTGTAATTGCTACCATCATCTTTCAACTTTGCTTTCTCAAGGAACGCATTAAAATTCAACGGAACAACAACACGGGCCATCTATCTACAATAACATAGACAAGCAAAATACTATCAGGTACTAAGTTCATGATAAATTTTAGTTCAATTAATCATATACTTAAGAACTCCCACTTAGATAGACATCCCTCTAATCATCTAAGTGATCACGTGATCCATATCAACTAAACCATAACCGATCATCACGTGAAATGGAGTAGTTTTCAATGGTGAACACCACTATGTTGATCATATCTACTATATGATTCATGCTCGACATTTCGGTCTCAGTGTTCCGAGGCAATATCTACATATGCTAAGCTCGTCAAGTTAAACCCGAGTATTCTGTGTGTGTAAAACTGTCTTACACCCGTTGTAGATGAATGTTGAGCTTATCACACCCGATCATCACGTGGTGTCTCGGCACGACGAACTTTGGCAACGGTGCATACTCAGGGAGAACACTTTTACCTTGAAATTTAGTGAGAGATCATCTTATAATGCTACCGTCAAACAAAGCAGAATAAGATGCATAAAGGATAAACATCACATGCAATCAATATAAGTGATATGATATGGCCATCATCATCTTGTGCCTTTGTTCTCCATCTCCAAAGCACCGTCATGATCACCATCGTCACCGGCACGACACCTTGATCTCCATCATAGCATCGTTGTCGTCTCACCAACTATTGCTTCTACGACTATCGCTACCGCTTAGTGATAAAGTAAAGTAATTACAGGGCGATTGCATTGCATACAATAAAGCGACAACCATATGGCTCCTGCCAGTTGCCGGTAACTCTGTTACAAAACATGATCATCTCATACAATATAGCATCATGTCTTGACCATATCACATCACAACATGCCCTGCAAAAACAAGTTAGACATCCTCTGCTTTGTTGTTGCAAGTTTTACGTGGCTATTACGGGCTGAGCAAGAACCGATCTTACCTATGCATCAAAACCACAACGATAGTTCATCAAGTTAGTGTTGTTTTAACCTTCACAAGGACTGGGCGTAGCCACACTCCATTAAACTAAAGTTGGAGAAACTGACACCCGCCAGTCAGCTGTGTGCAAAGCATGTCGGTTGAACCAGTCCCGCGTAAGCGTACGTGTAATGTCGGTCTGGGCCGCTTCATCCAACAATACCGCCGAACAAAGTATGACATGCTGGTAAGCAGTATGACTTGTATCGCCCACAACTCACTTGTGTTCTACTCGTGCATATAACATCTACGCAATAACCTGGCTCTGATACCACTGTTGGGGAACATAGTAATTTCAAAAGAAATCCTACGCACACACAGGATCATGGTGATGCATAGCAACGAGAGGGGAGAGTGTCACTACAAAAAAAGTACACTTCCGTGATGATACGTGTTTGTCACAGTAGGTCGCTTTTTTTGTCGTGCATGTACATCCATGACAAATTTATGATAGAATTAAGATAGTCATACCTGTGCTGTCGTAGAAGTGTTCCATGACATTACCAAAATTATCATCACGGAAGTGTCCACTTTCATGACAATAAATCACGCGTCACAGAAGTGCTTTCGTCAAGGGTGACCGACATGTGGCATCCACCGTAACGGAACGCTGTTAAGCTATCAGGTCGGGTTTTGGATCCGATAACCCGTTAACAGCCCCGACCAATGGGGATTTTCCACGTGTAAAATCATCATTGGCTAGAGGAAACACGTGTCGGCTCATCGTTGGGACAGATGTCATCCACTCATTGGACAAGTGGCGCCTATGATAGGTCGACACATGGCACGGCCCAACAGTGGCCCATTCCGGTGAAAAAGGCCGGCCTGGTAAAAATTAGCAGGCCGGCCCATATAAGGCCTACTTGTGTCAGGTCCATTTAAGCCCACGTCCCATACGAGATGTGCCAATTCGGCCCGTTAAAGATTTGACACCATTGCAGCCCATCGTTAGTTCGAGCCCATTAACAGCCCGCTATATATTTGGGCTCAATATCGGCTCGATGAGATTTCGGCTTGTTAACGGCCCATTTAATGGATGGACCAATTTTCAGGATGTACATCTTTCAGCCTTTTAGCGAGCCATTTAAATGTTGGGCTAATTTCTGGCCTGTTGTGTCTTTCAGCCTGTTGATGGCCCATAAATCTGATGGGCCATTTGTAGTCGGACCTGAGTTTCGGCCTTTTAGTGGCCCAAGTGTTGGGCCAATTTCTGGCCCGGTGTCACTTTCAGCATGTTGACGGCCCATATATCTGTTGGGCCATTTGTAGTCGGACCTGAGTTTTGGCCTTTTAGCGACCCATTTAAGTGTTGGGCCAATTCCCGGCCATGTGTGCCTTTTGGCCTGTTAACGGACCATAAATGAGTTGGGCCATTTGTAGTCGGGCCTTAGTTTTGGCCTCTTAACGGCCCATGCCCTTCATGGTCCAATACCATCCCAGTTTCTCTTTCGGCCTACTAAAGGCCCACAACACAGTTGGGCCGTTTACAATACAACCTGACTTTCGGCCTCTTAGTGGCCCATGCTCTTCATGGTCCAATACAAGCCCGCTGTCTCTTTCAGCCTGCTAAAGGCCTACAGTATAGTTGGGCCATATGTAGCCCAAACTTAGTAACGGCCTGTTAACGGCCTGTGAAATAAATTGGGGCCACCGGTTGCCCGCTTTGATGTCGGCCTGTTAACGACCCGGGAGGTAAGAGGGCCGACCATTAACTTTCGGCCTATTAACGGCCCATTAACTTAATGGGCCCACTAAAGTTCGTTCATGTCTTTAGGACAAATTAGATAATTTGAGCCCATTACAACGAGCAAAGGTATGGCATACAGGGAATAACGTTGCACATCCAGAATATATTACAGGAAATTACATCCACTGGGTAATCAAAGATTGATGCCAGTGCAAATAAATGAGCAGAACCTAACCATCTACAACGTCACAATCTGTAACCTCAGCACAGATGACTCCCATAAGCATGTGGGAAAGTTCTTCATGCTTTGCCACACTGTCTCTGAAAACATTGATCAGTTGTTGTGACGCATGACTCTGCACCTCTGATTCATCCACCATTTCCATCATTGCTTCAGCCATTAATTGATTCACAAACATACATTTATTCCATCGCATTTGAGACAGAGGATACTGAACAGATTTAGATGGCGATTTCGGCAGGCTTGTATTATTGATAGTGGAGAGTGTCTTGAGCACTACATCATAACATAAATTAGGACGGGAACCAAATAGATTAATCATGAGTTATTGCCATATTACCTGGCCTAGATTTACTGGAAAGAAACAATGGGGTTGCCTTGATGTTTTCAGAGTTTGTCTTCTTATCTTCAGCAGCCTGCACAAAATTAACACACTAGCATTGCTATCATTGGCCAAGTCAGATAATAGGAAAGCAGCATTGACACAGCGAACGTTTGGGCAACTAGCCTACACCAAATTAACACAATATGGCACAGCTATCATCAACCAGGTAAGGTAATACGAAAGCAACATTGACACAATGAATGAATGGGCAACCAGAGAAGCACTACAATTCAGTAATGTGCGTGATATGAGATAGCACATTCATGCAGCTCAGTATGCAAAACTACCAGGCAGTTTTCCTTACAAGAATCAACATTGACGCCTTTAACATTTTGCTACAACTAATTTTAGATCAGATAAAGGTTAGTTTCAGGCCGATTAACAAAATACATGCTGATGTAAAAATATAGTGATATACAACAGGTACTTACATCAGCACTAGAGCATAGAGAATTCCTGCAAGATATTTTCCTCGAATACGATCCCAATGGAGGAAGTCTTGTATCGTTTAACCTTATTTTCTAAAAGAGAGACGGGTAAGAAACATGTAGAAAATATGATCAGAATGCTATAAAATTTCATGATGCGAGGATACACACACGCTTCTTAGAATGGAGTTGACATTCTTTTGCTGGACTGGAGCGGACTAGTTCTTTGGCCACTGGAATCTGCTTATTATCAGTGGGAGTTGGGTTTCTCTGTGCTGGAGCAGTATCTATGAAAAATGGAGTTGGTTTATTATCTCCTGGCATTTGGATCTTTTGCAAAGACCTGGTTTGTAACCCTTAAGATTCTAACATAGCCGTCTTTCCCTTGCATGCCTTATATAGAAGAATGGTGCTTCAATTATAAAACATGCTATAGCATAGATGTAATAGGTACTGAAGAATAGAAAGGCATGACATATTGACATGTATTCCCTCCATCCGGAAATAAATGGATGGGTCTAGGCGTATTTCAGTTCTAGATACATCCAGTTTTATCCATTTCTGCGTCATGTAATCCGGGCAGAGGGAGTATGCCGTAAGAGCTAGGGATACGACAGGACAACACCGTAAAAAACACTAAAACCCCACTGCAGAACCAAGGTAATCAAACCCACTGATATGAGATAGTACACTCATGCCGCTCAGGATGCAAAACTACCAGGCACTTTTCCTTACAAAAATCAACATTGTGGCCTTTAATCATACATTTTTCTACAACTAAATTTAGATCATATAAAGGTTGGATTCACGCCGATTAACAAAATACATGCTGATGTAAAAATATAGTGATATACAACAGGTACTTACATCTGCATTGGCGTACAGAGAATTCCTGCAAGAATCTTTCCTCACAGACGATACCAGTGCAGAAATTCTTCTATCTGTTAAGCTTATTTTCTAAAAGAGAGATGGGTAAGAAACATGTAGAAAATCTGATCAGCCTGCTATAAAATTTCATGATGCAAGGATACGCACACGCTTCTTAGAGTTGAGTTACATATTTTTGCTGGACTGGAGCGGACTAGTTCTTTGGCCACTGGAATCTGCTTATTATCAGTAGGAGTTGGGTTTCTCTGTGCTGGAGCAGTATCTTTAAAAACTGGAGTTGGTTTATTATTTCCTGGTATTTGGATCTTTTTGCAAAGGCATTGTTTGTAACCCTTCAGATTCTAACATAGTCATCTTCCCCTTGCATGCCTTGTATAGAAGAATGGTGCTTTAATTATAAAACATGCGGCAGCAGAGAGATGGAATAGGTACTGAAGAATAGAAAGGCATGACATATTGACATGTATTCCCTCCATCCGGAAAAAATGGATGGGTCTAGGCGTATTTCAGTTCTAGATACATCCTTTTTTATCCATTTCGGCAACATGTAATCCGGACGGAGGGAGTATGGTGTAAGAGCTAGGGATACGATAGGACAACACAGCAAAAAAACACTAGTTGAATGTAAAACTGTATGCTAGCGGAATACATACAGAAATAAGTAAGGCAACATACACGTGTATGATTGGGAAAATAAGATGGCATTGCAACAGAGCACTAGAACAACACTTCAATGTAAAAAAACATGGTCTGGTAGACAGATGAAGTACATACTGGTGAATAACAATGCATAAGATATTCAGAAGCATGATGTCCAAATTAAGCAGATGGAATTGCGATAGAGTAGAATGATAGTACTTAAATTTGAAAACATGTTATCATGAATGGAATAGGTACTGAAAAATAGGAAGGCGTGACATATTTACATGCATGATCAGCATGCTAAGCACATGGCATTGTAACAGAGTAGATACACTCCAGGACATTATATGCATGGTGTACCCATATCACAGGCGAAGTTAGAGCAAGGACCTTGTGGGTGAAGAGGATTCATCATCTTTCTGCAAGTCTTCTGAAGAACTGCCTTTACATGTTCTATCATATTGAGTATCATTGACATCAAGTTTATTGGCCTTTACATTGCTCCATGAGGTTCTTGTGGATATATCAGTGTGTGCAATTATATCTGACATGCATGGAAGACAACTAGTAGTTAGATTTATGTAATGAGTGCATGTAGGAGACGACATAAATAGTAGGACTGGGGTTAACTAGCAGAAACAGGTCTCATAAACTAAAGGGAGAACACAGATGAAAGCTACAGAATATGTATCGTTTGTACTCGAGATTAACTAGATGGCACACAAAAGTATTAAAGAACAACATAGGAAATACTAGAAGTGGTATAATACTATAATCACCAGCATGTGGGATAGCATTGGCTGATGGATGATAACTATGGAACAGTGTTACCTAAAGAACAAGTATCTTAGTTGAACTATGGAACAACGTTAACTCCTGAACAAGACCCGTAAGAGATCAGCATGAATATACAGTGAAATGTGATGATCTATTTTCCATGCTTAGATGAATAACAAAGCCATAAATGTTGCACACAAGTAAGATGAGTGTACAACCTATCTGGCTGCCATCCATAGGAGTGAGCATCATGTGCTGACTTGTGGATGGCCCTGCAGTTGTTGTGGCTGTGCATGTCGGGCTCACGCATTCGATGCAGGGAACTGTTGAGTGGGGACTATAGCTCCCTTCTGGTGTATGCTTCCCTTGTTGGAGCAGCTGCGGTGAGTCGGAAGACGGTGTGTCTGAAGATGCAGATAATGCATAATGTTAAGAACGACATATCTCTTTGATATGAAGAAATACACTAAGAGATCAACAACAAGGTACAAGAGTGGTCACATGTCTGTTGACTGAAGACTAAATTGGGGTCACACGATTTTCTTTTATTTTGGTACTGTCCGATCTACGCCGGATGGCTGGCCGTCTTGTGCCTCCCAGCTGACACTGTTCGGAATCTTCCCCGAAGAGCCAACGACCAATGGCAGAGTAGCCTGCCTCCGCCGTCTGTGGCCCCGGCCAAAACCCTGCTCCCCGCCCCACCGCACTGGCGTGGTTGCGCCGCCCCCGGGCCAATCCACAAAGACTCCCCGTTGTTACGGCATATCTCTCTCAAGGTAGTTTTGGTGATTGATGACAACATGTTTGCGGACTAATCTTGTGCTTTGAATAGTTCACAGATTCACCCCTGGCACGAGACGTTTTCTTCCTTTTGGAGTGTCTTTCAAGACGGTGTAGCTCTTTCGTTTCTCTCTCGGTGGACTAGTTGCGTAGAGGGCACCATACTATCAAGAGGGTGTCCGCTGGGGTATTGCATGGGTGGAATCAACACGTACACATCAGCTTCTCACCCTCCGAGCTTTTCCATTCCATTGTAGAGATCTCTTCCCTTTTCTTTGTCCTGTCTGGGTCACAGCGGTAGTACCGCGCAACCCAGCCGTAATACCGCTGAGGAGCCACAAGCGGCAGTACCGCTCCACAGCGGTAGTACCGCCCGTGACTCCACAGCAGTAGTACCGCTGGGGTGCCTGGCACCACCGCCTTGTCCTCAGCCTCTTTGGAGAGACCCTCTCTCTCTCATGTGTCCCAGCGGTAGTACCGCACTACCAGTGGTAGTATGGCCGAAGGGTCACAAGCGGTAGTTCCGCTCCATAGCGGTAGTACCGCCCGTGACCCCGCTGTCGTAGTACCGCTTGGCTGTCTGGCTCCTACCGCCTCGACTCGAGGGCTCTTTTTCTTGTGTCGGGTTTTGCGGCACTAGTTGCGGTTGTAGAGGCAGTAGTACCGTTTTAAGAGCGGTAGTACCGCCCCTACCACCGCGGTAGTACCGCGTTGGGTCCTATTCCCTCCTAGTCTTCTCTGCGCGGCAGTGCCGCTGGCTGGTGCGGCAGTACCGCTGACCTAGTGGTAGTACCACCCTGTGCGGGGCTGGTTGGTGGGGGGCAATGGTTGGATTGTTGGCCCCACTATAAAAGGGGGTCCCCTTCTTCCCTTTGACCTATCTCTTCCCCCTCAAGCTCCATTTATTGCTCAAGCTCCATTAAATGCTCCAAGCTCCATTTTCGCCCGATCTATCTCTCTAACCAATCAAACTTGTTGATTTGCTTGGGAGTGGTTAAGAAGGCCCCGATCTACACTTCCACCAAGGGATTTTTGATTCCCCCACTCATCCCTAGCGGATCTTGTTACTCTTGGGTGTTTGAGCACCCTAGACGGTTGAGGTCACCACGGAGCCATAGTCCATTGTGGTGAAGCTTCGTGGTTTTGTTGGGAGCCTCCGATTAAGTTGTGGAGATTGCCCCAACCTTGTTTGTAAAGGTTTGGTCGCCGCCTTCAAGGGCACCAATAGTGGAATCACGACATCTCGCATTGTGTGAGGGCGTGAGGAGAATACGGTGGCCCTAGTGGCTTCTTGGGGAGCATTGTGCCTCCACACCGCTCTAACGGAGACGTACTTCCCTTCAAAGGGAAGGAACTTCGGTAACACTTCCTCGTCTTCACCGGATCCACTCTTGGTTATCTCTTACCTTTACCTGTGCAAGCTCTTTAGTGTTACTTCTCTTGCTTGCTTGTTTGCTTGTTGGTATTGCATCATATAGGTTGCTCACCTAGTTGCACATCTAGACAACCTACTTTGATGCAAAGTTTAATTTGATAAAGTTAAGTTAAAAATATGTAGTTGCCTATTCACCCCCCCTTTAGTCAACCATATTGATCCTTTCAATTGGTATCAGAGCCTTGTCTCTTTTTTAAGGACTTTACCGTCCAAAGAGTATGGTTGATACCGTAGACGGTGTGGAGGAACACTCCGGTGTGAATCCGATCTCGTCTACGGGCGATGGGAGAACCTCGGTCTCTCGTGAGGAGTTCAATGTGGCCTTGGAGACATTGAAAACCTCCATGACGACCAAAGTTGAAAGCATGTTTACTAAATTTCTTGAGGGGCTTAAACTATCCACCGCACCGTTGAAAGTGGGTGACCCCGCCAACAAGGTGACGGATGCTATCCCCGACAAGGGGGAAGCTAGTAGTGAAATGGCTCCTTCTTCTAGTGGTAAGAATGGCACCGGCATCTTTGCCCATGTGGAACCACCACTTGTTTATGGTGGACCGGTTCCTTCCACTCATTTGAATCATGCCAGTCCTCCCCCTAAGATTGTGAAAAATGAGGACTTTGATTCTTGGGTTTACCGCTTTAAACGTCATTTAAATCATGTGAACACTTACCTTTGGAGAATCATTGAAGAAGGTTTCTATCCACATGATCCAAGCAACTTCACTCCTCAAGAAGCCGCGGACAATCAATTCAATGAGAATGTTCTCTTCATCATTCAAGATGCAATTCCACCTGAAGACCTACCTCATCTTCGTCCCTTCGCCTTGGCCAAAGATGCATGACATTGTGTTGTCTCTCTCTATCGGGGAAGCGCAAGCATTCAACGCTCCAACTATGAAGTGGTACAAGATGAGGCTGATGAGTTTGCAATGAAAGAAGATGAAGAACCTCATGAGCTTTATCGGAGAGTAACCAAACTCGCGGTCTCACTACGAGATCACGGGAGCAAGGACACGGATGACAATTGGATCAAGCAAAAATTCCTCAAGGCAATGATGCCCTATGACAAGGCCATGTCCTCCGTCATTCGTCAAAGACCGGATTTCCACACTTTGACCTCAAGCGAAGTGTTGGATGAGTTTGTGGCCATGAACATTTTGGACAAGACCGCCGACAATGCGGTGCTCCGTTCTCAAAGGGCAAAGAGGCCTAACCTTGCATTGAAGGCCAAGCTCACCGTGGAAGAAGAAGAAGAGGAAGAAGAGGAGAGCAACCTCGAAGATACGAAGTATGCATATCATGAACACATGGCACTTGCTTCAAGGCAATTTTGGAGCAAGAAAAACTCGAGGCCAAACTTTAGCAAGAACAACTCAAGTGGCATGAAAAGCAAGCAACGTGTAATGACTTGCTACAATTGCGGCAACGTGAGTCATTTTGTTGCGGAATGCCCATATGAGAAGAGTGAATACAATGGTGGCAAGCTCATCCGAAAGGACAAGGCCAAGTCGTTCCCCAACAAGAGCAACTTCACCAAGAAGACTCCTCCCAAGGCATTGGTGGTACAAGAAGAGTACAATGAGGATGATGATGATGATGAAAGTGATGAGTCGGTTGCCATGGCCTCCGTTGCCATTGCGATGACTCCACGGGTATCTCTCTTCGACTCACCCAATGAGAGCATCACCGCCAAGTGCCAAGTGCCTCACCAACAAGGTAACCTCCAACATCAAAACTACCATCATTAATCATCCTTCTCCGGCAGATAGCATTAATGAACTTGATGAAGATAATGTGGAGGCTAATGAGTTTGAGGACTTTATGGGCAAACTCAAGGGAAAATCCAAGAAGCACTTTGTTGCTCTCTTGGAACAACTTGGTGAAGCCAATGACATGATTGAGGCTCACGAAAACACCATCACTAAGATGGAAGGGCATAGTCATGACTATGTTGATGAGACTTCGGATCTTTCCAATGCTCTTGAGGAAGAGCGTGGTCTTCGTTTGGCTCTTGAGGAGTCACACAACATTGATCATGCTAAGTTAAAGAAAGATTATGATCATGTCCTCATTGTTTCTCGTGTGCTAAATTCCGAGAAGGCCAAACTCGGGGTTGATCTTGCTAGACTCAAAGAGGAGTTTGATATACTTGACAAGGCCCACAAGGCCTCGAAGGGTATTCACGCTAGTCTCAAGGAGTCTCATGATCAACTCCAAGTGAAGCTAACTAAGGAGAAAGCAACATTTCCTCATATGGTTTTAATTGACAATGCAAATGCTACTAACCCGTGTTGTGAGCATATACATCTTGTTGAGGAAAATGCTAAGTTGAAGGAGCAACTTGAGAGAGGTCTTGCGACTTGCATATAAGGCAAGAAGAACCTCAACGATCTCTTGATCAACCAAAAGGGAGTTGTGGCCAAGGAAGGGGTTGGGTACGTGCCCGACTCCAAGAACAAGAAGAAGAATGATAAGACCAAAAGACCTCCTCCTCTCATGCAAACCTTTGAGAAGGAGGGAGAGAGTGCCTCCGAGGAGAAGAAGAGGAACACTGCAAGGGGCGGCAATGTCAAGAAGGGCAATGCCACCCCTCCCAACAAAGCCGGCGATTTTAACCCTTCTTATGTGTTATGCCGTGCTAGTGATGGGCATGTTTATGCCAAATTTGTTGGTTCTCTTCATGAGTACATTGAATGGTCTATTTGGGTTCCAAAGACCCTTATTACTAACATCAAAGGACCCATTACAAAATGGGTACCTAAAACCAAGCATTGATCTCTTGTAGGTGTTTTCTTCCGGTGGGGGATCATGGTTGCTCGATAGCGGAGCTACAAATCATATGACCGGAAGCAAGAACTTGGTGGTGGATGTGCAAAAGGTTCCATCTATGCCCACCAATGTCTAGTGGGGTGACGCCTCATCTTCTAAGGTATTGGGACTTGGCAAGGTGGTAATCTCTCATGATCTCACGATCGAGAAGGTCATGCTTGTTGAGTCCCTTGCATACAATTTACTTTCGGTTCGTTAACTTGCAATCATGGGCTTTGTCACTTTCTTTGATATCGATACCGTGGCCCTCTTGTGGAGCAAGACTCTTAAAGTAGCCTTTGTTGGGCATGCCGAGAACGGTCTATACGTGATTAACTTTTCGGAGCGACCCACTAAAACCGCGACATGCCTAATGGCTAAAGTTGTTGTGGGATGGCTTTGGCATCGCCGTTTAGCCCATGTCAATATGATATCTTTGCAAAGTCTCCTCAAGGGGGACCATGTCCGTGGACTAACGAATGTTAGTTTTGCTAAAGATCGTGCTTGCAGTGCCTGTATCGAAGGAAAGCTACATGAGAAGGCTCACCCTCCCACGACTGTCATTTATTCGAAGAGGCCTTTGGAGCTCCTTCACATGGATCTCTTTGGGCCTCCTTCCTTCGATAGTCTTGGAGGTAGGAAGTATTGCTTGGTGATTGTGGATGACTACTGAAGGTACATGTGGGTGTATTTCTTCAAGAGGAAGAGCGAGACCCAACAAACCGTCATTGACTTTGCAAATGAAGCACAACGTCAACACAATGCAAAGATCTTGACAATAAGAAGTGACAACGGCACTGAGTTCAAGAACTACACCTTGGATGAATTTCTTAGTGATGAGGGAATCAAGCATCAATATTCCGCACCCTACACCCCTCAACAAAACGGTGTTGCGGAGAGGAAGAACCGGACGTTGATGGATGCGGCAAGGACCATGATGGCGGAGTTCAAGTCCTCCGTACAACTTTTGGGCCGAAGCCATCAACACCACGTGTCATGCATCCAATTGGCTCTACCTCCGCAAGGGCTTGAACAAGACTCCATATGAGATACTCACCGGTAACAAGCCCAATCTCAAGTACTTCCGGGTATTCGGGTGTAAGTGTTTCATTCTCAAGAAAGGTGTTCGGTTGTCTAAATTTGAGGCTAGAGCTTATGAGGGCATATTTGTTGGTTATGCTACAAACTCTCATGCTTACCATGTCCTCAATAAATCCACGGGACTTATTGAGGAGACGTGTAACGTGGAGTTTGATGAGAATAACGGCTCCCAAGTGGAGCAAAGTGGCACTTGTGATGTAGGTGATGAAATTCCTCCCCAAGCCATAAGAACAATGGGTGTTGGCTTTATCCTACCCATTGAGGAACCCATTGTGGCCGAAGGAGAAGGACAAAGCTCCACTCAAGTGGAGCCATAACCAACCCAAGGCCCACACGCTTCCGAAGAACAACATGAAGGCCATCATCCTCGAGAACATGACCAAGGGCAAGATCACGCTCAAGACGGTGTTGACACATCAAGTGATGCCCAAGGTCAAGTTCTCTCCTCCGAGCAAGTTCAAGAACAAGAACAAGCCCAAGACGACGCTCAAGATGATCAAGTGACCACTCCTCGTCTCACCCCCAAGGAGGAATTAGAGCGTCGTGCCGCCAAGGTTGCTTCCAAGCTCTCCACCAAGGATCATCTCATGACGAATGTGCTTGGAAGCTTAAGAAAGGGGGTAAGCACTCGTAGACAATTAGCAAATTATTGTGATCATCACGTGTTTTTCTCTTGTGTGGAACCCCACAAGGTCTATGAAGTGCTAGAAGATCCGGATTGGCTCAATGCCATGCATGAAGAACTCAACAACTTCGAGCGCAACAAAGTGTGGAGATTTGTGCCAAGACTGACCGGGAATCACAATATCATAGGAACCAAGTGGATATTCAAGAACAAGCAAGATGCCCATGGGATTATCATTCGCAACAAGGCTCGTTTGGTAGCACAAGGCTACTCCCAAGTCGAGGGTATGGACTACGGTGAAACCTTTGCTCCCATTGCCCGTCTTGAATCCATTCACATGTTGATTGCATATGCTTCTCATCATAACTTTAAGTTACAACAAATGGATGTGAAGAGTGCTTTTCTAAATGGTCCTATTAATGAGTTGGTTTACGTCAAGCAACCCCCCGGGTTCGAGGATCCCTACTTTCCCGATCATGTGTATCAACTCTATAAGGCACTCTATGGCCTTAAACAAGCCCCACGTTCGTGGTATGACCACCTTACCGAGTTGTTACAAGACCGTGGTTTTGAAGTTGGGCTAATCAACCCCACTCTTTTTACTAAGAAGGTCAAAGAGGAGTTGTTTGTGTGCCAATTATATGTTGATGATATTATCTTTGGTTCTCCTAACAAAGCTTTCAATGAGGAATTTGCCGCTCTCATGACCTCAAAGTTCAAGATGTCCTCCATGGGAGAGTTGAAGTTCTTTCTAGGGTTCAAAGTGAAGAAAAGAAGAGAAGGAACCTTCATCAATCAATCCAAATACACTCAAGACATGCTCAAGAGATTCAAGCTAAGTGATGTCAAGCCGGCTTCCACTCCAATGCCCACCAAGTGCCAACTTGACTTAGATCCCAATGGTAAAGTGGTGGATCAAAAGGTATATCGTTCCATGATTGGATCCTTGCTTTACCTTTGTGCATCTAGACCGGACATCATGTTGAGTGTGGGAATTTGTGCATGGTTTCAAGCCGCACCGAAGGAAAGTCACTATGTGGCGGTCAAACGAATCTTTTGATATTTGGCTCATACCACAAACTTTGGCTTATGGTACCCAAGAGGATCAAACTTCAAGCTTGTAGGGTACTCGGATTCCGATTGGGCAGGAGACAAAGTGGATAGGAAGTCCACTTCCGGAGGGTGCCAATTCCTTGGTTGCTCTTTGGTAAGTTGGTCTTCCAAAAAGCAAAGTTGTGTGTCTCTCTCGTCCACTAAGGCGGAGTATGTTGCCGCCGGTAGTTGTTGTGCACAACTCCTATGGATGAGGCAAACTTTAAAGGATTATGGTGTCACTTGTGACAAAGTGCCTCTGTGGTGTGACAATGAAAGTGCCATCAAGATCTCTCTCAACTCGGTGCAACACTTCAAGACGAAGCATATTGAGATTCGGTATCACTTCATCCGGGATCACATTAGGCGAGGAGAGATCGAGCTCAACTATGTCAACACTGATGACAACCTTGCAGATATTTTCACGAAGCCCTTGGATGAAGCAAGATTTCGCGAGTTAAGGCATGAGCTAAATATCATTGATTCGAGCAATGTGGCTTGAACCCTTGCACACCCCACCATGCTCAATTTGCTGTCTTGTTTAGGTGTAGGCATGGACATAGGGGGAGTGTTGTTCTCTCAATGAACTCTCCCTCCCCCCATTATGCATAAATTGATCAAGTCTTTCACTTTAGCCATTGTTGATGGTACTTGTGCTTCAAAGACGAGTTTTGGTCATGGGCCCAAGGTTAAAATCTTCGTGGCGCCATACCTCTTGACTCAAACATAGGTGGCCTCGGCCAACGCCCTCTTTTGAAGAGGTGTGTCTTGGTCGTTTGATGGTGTGCTCTCTTTTCTTTCCGTTTTTGTCTTTCCTTCGAGCAAAAGCCATGTTGTTTGGTTGCTGTGGCATGGTGCGCGGTACTACCGCTGGTGGTGCGCGGTACTACCGCCCCCCAGCATGGTACTACCGCTGAGGAACGGGACCAGGGGGTTATATCGGGGCAGGGGGAGGTTTCTTCTCCCCCATACCCATTCGCTTTGCCCCCTCTTTCCTCTTCCTCTCTCCAGCCTCAACTCGCCGCGGGAGGGCTCTGACGGATCTCCGTCTCCGGGGCGTCCCTCTCCATTTCCTTTGGTGGAGTCGATCCCCACCCTGTTCTCTTGCCATGGATGCCGGTATTGCCCCCGTTCCTTCTCTCCTTTTGTCTCGTTTTCAGATCTTGTTTCTTAGGGGCAATGGTGGTTGCATCTCTAGATTTTTGGCTAAATCTAGGCTTGAGTTGGTTGGAGAAGGCAACTAGACTATCTCGATTAGAGTTTGGTAGGAATATTTTTGAATTTGGCAGGCCGGTAGTGCCGGATCTGACCACGGTAGTAGGAAACCGTTGTTTCTCCGCCTCATGATGTAGGAAACCGTTGTTTCTCCGCCTCGAGCAGTACTACCGCTCTTGTTGGAGCGGTACTACCGCTTGACCTCGAGCGGTACTACCGCTCTCTTTGGTGCGGTACTACCGCTTGGGCGGTACTACCGCGGGCATGTCATGGTACTACCGCTGCCTGTCAAATTCCATCATATTCCTGCCTTACATTGATCCTTTTTGTTGTGTTTGTTGGCTTATGCTCGTTCTTTCTGGTTGTTTTGTGTGTTCTTGTGTTTGGCTCCAGGTGATGACCATTCTGAGCATCAAGGTCGCCATATCAACCCCGGGCGTGCAACATCAAAATGCTACCACACCTCTGAGCCAGCCGGTGGTTCCTCTAGCACCCAACCGCCTCCAGCAAGTGCATCCGCAAGTGTTCCTCCACCTCCTCAGCAATCAAAGAGATCCGCCAACAAGCCCAAGGGGAAGACTGTGACTGAGATGACCAATAAGGAGTTTTGGGAAAAGCGTCGCCGCAATCCCTATGAGGTGGACCAAGAACCCACTTTGGTCAACCGCCCGTTCTGGAACCAATTTCAGTTTGCCATCTATTTTGATGTGATCAAGGCCAAGAAGAATCTTTTTGTTGATGTTCGCTCCATTGACACTGATGCTATGGAGAAGGACCCGGAGTACTTTGGCGAAGCCCTTCAGATGTGCACTCAGCTGACCATTCTCAGGATCATGCAATTCAACAAGGATTTCGATGCAGATTTGGTGGCTCAATTCTTTGCCACCGTTCATCTTGGGACAGATGTCGACGGAACTCTGACATGGATGACCAATGGCAAGCTGCTTTCCATCAAGTGGAAGGCTTTCATGGAGTTACTTGATGTGGTGGATCACGGGCTTGAGACTCCAGTCGGTTTCCGCCCTCACCGCAATGACACGTCCACCCACAAGCAAGCCCTTTGGCCCTACTGCACTGTGAAAGTTCACCCAGTGACTAAGAAGAAAACCTATGAGTTGTCTCCGTATCTGGACATTCTTCATCATATCTTTTGTGAGACTCTCTTTCCTCGCATCGGGAACCTGGATATGGTCCACTCTTATCTCGTGGACATGCTTCTGTTCTGTTAGCATGAGAAGGACGCAAACACTGGAGAGAGCCTGGATATTTCTCATGTCATGTGGTCTAAACTTCTATCTGCCGTGTCTGAGCGCAAGTGCCCGATATATGGTCCATTCATCATGAGGCTCATTGAGAGGGCCTGGGCACAGATCTATCCCAGAGTGTTGCTAGAAACTGGAGACTTGGTTTCTCATGAGATCAAGCGTCTGAGGAAGAAGGACAATTGGGTCACCCCAGCGCCTCAAACAGGGGGTCCGTCTGCTGCTATTGCTGCCATGGGGACCGAGGTGGGGCTGCCACTTATGATCACGAGGAGGACTTTGGGCCCTCTAGTACAGAACCGTCGTGGGCACAGAAGCTTAAACGCAAGATGAAGAAGCTTTTCTGCATGGAGTCTCATGGTCAGTACATGACTCATGTGGCGGAGAAGCATGCCAGGATGCACCACAAGGAGCTCATGCGTCAGATGGGAGCGACAATTGCCAGTGGTTCTGAGGGTCAGATCACTGAAGAGGAGGAATGGATTCATCAGCATTGCCCTTGGACCGACTCCGATGCCGAGTAGTTTTCGATCCACAATGAAGAGGCAGACGATCACGCTGAGATGCGATGTTCGAGATCCTCATCTTCCCTTCACCTGGAGTCGTAGCGTCACTCTTTGCCCTTTTTGGTGTCTCGCTGCCAAAGGGGGAGAGAGTGTAGGGATTTGTGTTGTTGCCGTGCTTTGAGTTTGTGTGTGTCGTCTTGTGGTTTATTGTGTGTTCTCTCGGTGTCTTTGTTTGGTTTGGTTTGGTGCCTGTGAGACCGAAGTTCTAGACATATGGTGTGAGACATATGCTCCCTATCGCTACCTTATTACTTATGTCTATTCAGTACTGTAGTTTATTATGAGTTGCATGCTTGTCCTGTTTTATACTCTTCTCTCATATATCTTGTGCTTAGTATTGTTGGACTATAAAATATAGGGGGAGTGTTGATCCGGATGTGTGTGTCTTGCTTTACGAATGCTCCTCTAACTAGGTGCACACATTCTAGGGGAGCCCGTCTATATTTTGTAGTTCTTAGTTTTCTTACATTTATTTCTTTTCCTTGCGCAAATCCCTAGTTGTCATCAATCCACCAAAAAGGGGGAGATTGTTACGGCATATCTCTCTCAAGGTAGTTTTGGTGATTGATGACAACATGTTTGCGGACTAATCTTGTGCTTTGAATAGTTCGCAGATTCACCCCTGGCACAAGACGTTTTCTTCCCTTCGGAGTGTCTTTCAAGACGGTGTAGCTCTTTCGTTTCTCTCTCGGTGGACTAGTTGCGTATAGGGCACCGTACTATCAAGAGGGGGTCCGCTGGGGTATTGCATGGGTGGAATCAACACGTACACATCAGCTTCTCACCCTCCGAGCTTTTCCATTCCATTGTAGAGATCTCTTCCCTTTTCTTTGTCTTGTCTGGGTCACAACGGTAGTACCGTGCAACCCAGCCGTAGTACCGCTGAGGAGCCACAAGCGGCAGTACCGCTCCACAGCGGTAATACCGCCCATGACTCCACAACAGTAGTACCGCTGGGGTGCCTGGCACCACCGCCTCGTCCTCAGCCTCTTTGGAGAGATCCTCTCTCTCTCTCTCTCTCTCCTGTGTCCCAGCGGTAGTACCGCACTACCAGCGGTAGTACGGCCGAAGGGTCACAAGCGGTAGTTCTGCTCCATAGCGGTAGTACCGCCCGTGACCCCGTTGCCGTAGTACCGCTGGGCTGTCTGGCTCCTACCACCTCGACTCGAGGGCTCTTTTTCTCATGTCGGGTTTTGCGGCACTAGTTGCGGTTGTAGAGGCATTAGTACCGTTTCAGGAGCGGTAGTACCGCCCCTACCACCGCGGTAGTACCGCGTTGGGTCCTATTCCCTCCTAGTCTTCTCTGTGCGGCAGTGCCGCTGGCTGGTGCGGCAGTACCGCTGACCTAGCGGTAGTACCGCCCCCTCTTAGCGGTAGTACCGCCCTGTGCGGGGCTGGTTGGTGGGGGGCAACGGTTGGATTGTTGCCCCCACTATAAAAGGGGGTCCCCTTCTTCCCTTTGACCTATCTCTTCCCCCTCAAGCTCCATGCTCAAGCTCCATTAAATGGTCCAAGCTCCATTTTCGCCCGATCTATCTCTCTAGCCAATCAAACTTGTTGATTTGCTCGGGAGTGGTTGAGAAGGCCCCGATCTACACTTCCACCAAGGGATTTTCAATTCCCCCACTCATCCCTAGCGGATCTTGTTACTCTTGGGTGTTTGAGCACCCTAGATGGTTGAGGTCACCATGGAGCCATAGTCCATTGTGGTGAAGCTTCGTGGTTTTGTTGGGAGCCTCCGATTAAGTTGTGGAGATTGCCCCAACCTTGTTTGTAAAGGTTCGGTCGCCGCCTTCAAGGGCACCAATAGTGGAATCACGGCATCTCGCATTGTGTGAGGGCGTGAGGAGAATATGGTGGCCCTAGTGGCTTCTTGGGGAGCATTGTGCCTCCACACCGCTCTAACGGAGACGTACTTCCCTTCAAAGGGAAGGAACTTCGGTAACACTTCCTCGTCTTCACCGGATCCACTCTTGGTTATCTCTTACCTTTACATGTGCAAACTCTTTAGTGTTACTTCTCTTGCTTGCTTGTTTGCTTGTTGGTATTGCATCATATAGGTTGCTCACCTAGTTGCACATCTAGACAACCTACTTTGATGCAAAGTTTAATTTGATAAAGTTAAGTTAAAAATATGTAGTTGCCTATTCACCGCCCCCCCTCTAGTCAACCATATCGATCCTTTCACCCGTCATCCAGATCGGGCGGCGGCAGTACCTTCAACCCACGCAACTCTAAAAGATAGCCATCTAAGCGCTGCTTCCGCGGCGAACTTTGCGGCCCCGCACCCTTACGTTAGACACCAGCCAACCGGCAGCCTAGGAGCTCCGCCACCTCGAGGGGTGCTGCTTCCCATTGCAAATCGATTGGCCCAAAATAAAAATTCAGACAACTGACGCCTAAATAAAGTGATTTGAGATGAGGCTGCGACCTATCTAGCGGCATGGTGAAGTAGGCAGGTCCAGCTGCCGAGTTGGTGAGGCCGGCGCGGTTGCGGTGGCGACCAGCGGCAGGGAAAGAGCGATGTCGCGACTGTCGACGGCTACGCCGAAGCAGCGCCAGGACTCTGGACGGATCCAAAGTTGGAGCCGCTCCGGCACCGTGAACAACGACGGGGGTGAATTGGCTCTGGTATGATTCACGCGGCCGTCGTCGAGGCAGCACCAGCAGCACGGAGTAAGAGGCGCACGGCCTAGTGCACGATGGCAAATGGACAACGTCTCTGGCATTAGGGAGGAGGGCGACTGTGAAATTGGTGCGGTGGGGGCGCCATGGAGGTGGCGCTGAGGTTTCGCGGCTCGGGAGAAGGGAGCTTCCCGGGGAGAAGGTGATTTGGCGCCCACGAGGTATGAATGGGGGTGGGCGGGGGAAATTGGGAGGGGAGTGGAACCATGTCTTATGGACGCATTTGTCTGAAATGTGAGGGGGAGTTATAGTTCTACCCTTGCCCATAGGCTTCTCGGCTTGGGTCTGTGTACTGAGGGTCGGGGATAGTAGAGTAACTTTGCTTCTCTGGGCGGGAGCGATTTCGGGCGAGGAGAGCGTGTTTTGAACTATAGTGGGCGCGAGCGATTTCGGGCGAGGAGAGCGTGTTTTGAAATAGAGGGTGCGAGCTATTTCAGGTGAGGAGAGCGTGTTTTCCCGACCATGGTTTATGAATTATTCTGCACATGTCACTTCGGCCGAGGAGAAGGCGCGCTTGGATGAAGTTACGAACCTACCCTCGATGTACAACGGGCCAATTGATGCGTGTCCCACATAGGACGGTAATTTTGCGTCTCCCATTTATTTGCTCAGGCAAATTCCACCGAGCAGAGAGGATGTTTAATGGTTCGTTCAAATTTTGGGAGAACGAGCATCCACGTCTACCTTACCAAGTCGATTCGGATCAAAATTTGAAATATTAGCTTGCCACTTCTTTTTTAGATGGAGAGATGATGCTCGCGAGTAATGTGTTTTTACATGCTCGTTGCTAGCGATTTACTATATGACAAATAGTTGACCCACTCAAAAATGTGAATCAAACCCAAAATGAAATATCTCGATTCAATGAAATAGCTTGTTCAGTAGGTTAAAATAGTGAACTAAATCCAAAATTGAACACCTCAATCGAGTAGCATGTTGTACAGTATTATAGTACTCCATGAACATGTTGAAAGTCAAATTAATGAACTTGTTTGATATACGCATATATCCGTTCATGTGTGGATTGCTGACAACATGTTCTCCAATTTAAATATTTGAATGCAAGTTTATATCGAAACATGGTTTATATCAGTCTTTGATGCATAAAACGCGACCTCCCCCTCTCCCGGACTCATGTTCTCTCTCTCTCTCTCGCCGACAATCTTCAATTCTGTCGCACGCATCTGACACAAAAACCTTTTTCGTCCCTCTCCCTTTCTCTCCATCTCTCC